>NC_135444.1:9380808-9722808 GCF_051991255.1 Vanacampus margaritifer
AATGAGCCTTTTAATGCTTCTTTGTCCTCAAAGCAATTTGTTGTCCCTGGAGAAAATAGCCAAATAGCAATGTCCTTTCACTAAAGTGAGAATAAACTAAATGCGTGGCATTTAGAGCCATTCTGTTACTGGATCTTGCGTTTACATGAGACATATCATTGTTGGCTTTGTGGGGACGGTGCAAGGTTTGGAAGGAGGTGGGAGGGGTAAAAGAAAAGGGTAAGAGAGGGAAGAAAGGGGGGTCCCAGTCCCCTGGAGAGACCCTGGGCAGGCATTAATCTTCTCCCTTCGACAGCTCCCTGAAAGTTTCTCAAGAAGGGCCATTTCCTTGAGCTATTATAATACTTCACTCAAGCACAACCCCAATGTAGTGTTTAGGGGGTGGAGGCTAAACTGAACGGATGGAAAAAGAAAAACTGTGGTGTTTTTTGGAACTAAGGAGGAGACTATAATGGGTAATTTATAAGGTGTTTCCATACTTTTTGCTTAATTTCTTAATTTAGCCAATTTACAAGCTAGCATTTTCATTCCTATACTTCCAATACTTTATCAACGGAAGTGAAATTAATGACAAAGAAAAACTAATGGGATATCATATAACTATTTAAAGAACCTGTAAGATGGGAAAAAAAAAGTCTTACAAATTTTACAGACCAGAGAGAAAAGTGTTGTTAACAGGCCTGCCAAATTTGAAAAAAATAAATAAATAAAAAAACTCACCACGCAAATGAAATCAGCATTCAAAACGGAATCAGTCCCTCACCTTTCAGAAAAACTGAAACATTCCCTCAGCTTTGAGATGGGGTGCGTCTGCTGGAAACACCCGTCACTCCAATAGTATACGTTCTCACAGCATGTGCCTAAATGTCTGTAGTCACATAGAGTATGTCTGTAGCGTGAGCCATAATTTGAATAAAGTTAAAGCCCCACTGATTGTTACCTAAGTGGGGCGAAATTCGTTCTCCGCACTTTGACCCATCCCCTGAGGGAGCAGTAAGCAGCAGCAGGGGCCGCGCTCGGGAATCTTTTGGTGATCTGACCCCCCGATTTCAACCCTTAATGCTGAGTCTCAAGCAGGGAAGCAATGGGTTCCATGTTTTATAGTCTTTAGTATGACCCAGCCGGGGATTGAGCCCTCAGGGCGGACACTCTACCACTAGGCCACTGATCTGGTACTGAGCTGAATACTGTGTGCCGCTGTGTTTAATTAACTTTCCCTGAAGTGTGTGTTATGTGGACCCTGCCACGTGTTGGCAGTGTCCGGAAGCCTGTTAGCCTGTGGGCTAGCCGCCAGCTACCATAACAAACAGTTAGCGTTCCCTGAAGTTTCAGGGTGGTGCACGGAGCGAGGACGCAGGGAATTGCATGGCCACACAGCCAACAAATATAGCTACTCGCTAGGTAGAGTATGCATCGCATTTCAGGGAAGATATTTCGCATAGTTGCCTACCAAGCTGCATGCTGTGTAGTACAGAGGTTCTTAACCTTCTTGGAGAAACTTGAACCCCACCCGTTTCCAATACACATTCACCAAAACCATTCTTTATTGAAAAGTAAAATGTGATTTTGTTTTTCTCTCTTTTCAAATTCAAGACATATGTAGGACTATAGGGTTTACTGTTGAACAAAATGAACAGGAAGATTATTTTCATATAATGTGTCACTCTTCTCCTTAAATTCAGAAAGCAATGTGTTCTTGTATTCCCCATCTACACGCATCTTGTGCTCCTTTAATTTAGCTAGATACCTAGTTGTGCTGGACTAGAATTGCTCAATTTGGGATTGAAAATCATGCAGTTAGGATGCTGAGTCCCATCACTCAACTCAACTCTATATTTATGGAGCACTTTAAAACAACCACCCTTGTTTGTTTTTTTTTATAGATGGAACCCAGGGGCAGCAGATACAATGAAAACAGCAGAGGCCACAGAATTGGACCCTGTGGAACACCATACACAGGAATTCATATTGCACATATCCGTCCGATCACTTTTTTTTTTTTTTTTTTGCTCGACATACTGTGTAGTTAGCATGAAAGGTCTACAGGTAGTGCGGCTCAGTGATAGAGTGGACAACCCAAGGTTGTGTTTGAGCCCATTGTGACCATGTTGAAGTATCTTTTACTGATACTAGATACTCTTTGCTCATGGTGCTGCGTCATCCGTAAGTGAATGAATGAATTTAAAATGCTTTGAAGGCCTTGTAAAGTGGAAAAACACTATATTATTGTCATGTTTGGTTTCTGTTTTTGGTTGTGTGTCTCCCTTGGTCTTGTTGAGTGTAATCCTGCCCTTCCTCGTGTCAACCAATCCGTGCCCTCAGCCACTTGTGTCTTGCCCCAGGTGTGTCTTATTGTGTCATTAGTATGTGTGTATATAGTCTCCTGTCTCCCCTCTGTCTGGGTTGGATCATTGTCGTGGTCACTACTGGTGTTTTGTTACTTTGATTTTATGTCTTTTCAGATCTTTGTTGGTTTTGTTCACCCAGTACCCCTGGTAGTGTTTTTGTTAAATAAAGCGTTTTCAGTATTACATGCATCCCTGCCGTGGTTCTCCTGCCTCCCTGCATTTGGGTCCTCCAACCCCTCCGTGACAATTATGAAGTACCATTTACCATTACAATGCTGTAATTATGAAATCACACGACGTGCCATCACAACAGGAGCAAGTCAACTTCTAAGATGACCAAACTACCTGCAGCACAGATAGGCCAAGCAAAGTACCCTGATCACCTGCAGCCATTTATGGCTAAGCAGGGCATATCATCATGAATCATTTAAGTCATGCGTATGTTGACCTCCACCGAACCCCTATGGTTTGATTGAACCCAGGTTAAGAACCACTGCTATAGTGGTAGAAATGGCCTAAATTATATGCAAATACAGCAGACCTATTTGGATTATGTATTTCAGTTTTTAAATCATGATGGCTTCTTTTTAACTCGACTACTAGTATTCATACATGCAATGACACATTTTTAATTGTTACTCCAAATATAGTTTTTCAATACCACTACCGTGTGAATTTTTTCTTTCTTTCCGCATAGTAGACAATATCCTTCAAGTAAACTCTCACTGAAAGAATGCAGAGTTGCTTGTTATAAACACTGGACCAAAAAATATTTTGAAATCAAAGGGAATGTAGTATATACAAAATAATGAAATTAGTTTTCAAGTTTAGTGGATACTAAGTAATGAATTTAAAATGTTACATTTTATTGACCGTATTCATGATGAAGTGCTCTGCTGGGCAATGAGTGTAGCCTACAAAGATACTCATTCACCATCTGTCTTAAAGATAACATTCAGGAACTCATGTAATTCTACAAACATAATACATAGGAGATATATTGTCCTTCCTTTTGGGGCATTACACACTCTAACGTTCGTCAATCCCCCAAAAAATAATTCACATTGGCCATTATAACATCCAAGGTGTGCACACACAAACACACGTATTCCTCATGATACAGTATAGCTGGCAGCTTACGGATCGAGGGCAGTCGCTAACTGTCCTTCATGTCTTGCCAGACATTTATGCCACACACTCACATGCAAACCCACACCATTATTTAACGCCAGCTTTACCTCTGATTAAAATTCACCGCAGATCATGCAGGGTCAAGGCCACTGACTGGGCTGCTGGGCAGCTTGGAAATCAGACAACAAATTAATTTCTTGAGACGCCCATCCCCTCCAAGTTCAAGGACAACAGCAGCCTCCTCTGGAAGATCAGCAAGAGTGATAGATTGGAAAGACGGTGTACAATACAGCTACATTACAGTGAAGCAGTATGTTTTAGTTCAGTTTCATGGAGTGTTTTTTCTCTTTCCAATGTTTTGCTGGTGTACTGGTCAAAGTTGTGCATAGGCTCTAAATTGCTAGTGGTGGGTGGGGCTAATCACCACTTAAGTGATGGATGCAAAGCAAGACAAGAATAATATGTCAGAATGCAAGTAGTGTGGTGTTCTTTGCTTTTTCAGCACTGCCTTTTGTTATCTGGGTTTTCCTAATCAAGAAGCTCCAGTATCTACAATTACTTAGTTAATATGTTTCTTGGTTAAGTAACCAAAATTATTTTGTCCAAACCAACCGTGATATGATATTTTATTTGCAGGGTTTAAATGCAAGCTTCTCTCCTGAGAAGAACAGATGATGGATAACCTGCAAATGATGTGTGACCATCTGGAAAATGGATATTTAACTATCTGGCTTCATCCTTAATTTTTCCTACCATCCTTCAACATGGGGAATTGGTAGAAAAGAAAAGACAGGTTTCAGTTGGAAGGCAGACAACCTTTCACCGTCATGTTGGTGGGGGAGAGACAGCGTCTTGCCTGACCCTGGATTTCTCTGCTTACTAGTCATCAGCAGGTCATCAAATGGGCTGAGACAGAAAAGGTCAAGTCAATTGGATTCACCAGACATGATGGATCCACTGCTGGTTGCTGGAGGCAGCAAAACAATGGAACAACATAGGACTTTAATTTGAATGTGTAAAAGAAAATAGCGATATTTTCGTTGCTACATATAGATCAGTGGTCCCCAGCCATTCTTTGTATCAGGGACCATTTTATTAAACATTCCATTGATCTGATTAGCTATATTCGATTTTTTTGATTTTTAAATTAGCTGAACTGTGATTGGCCCAAAAAAATCCTGCTTGTGTAAAGTCTAATTTCCATAGATGAACATTTTCAGTGTATGTGTCAATAATAAAAATCTTTGTCAGTTCAGAACATGTCATCTAAAACATTCCACTTCTAGTCAGATAATTACAATGAATCAATCATTAATACCAACTCAACATAATGCAAACTCAGAGGTAGCCCTGGGCTTCGTTCCCTGTAACAAGATGGCCCCATCTGGAGGCGATGGGAGACAATGATACTCAAATTATGTTCTGTATATTCAATCTCATGTAGTTTTGTCATTGTGGATGTCACTGTAGAAAACCCTGCCTCAAAAAGATGAGGCTGGAAATGGGAGAATCTGGATATTCTGCTTTGACTTTAATCCAGAATGCAAAGAGGTTTCAAGTTATCTTGAACGTATATCATAGGTCACCATCATTTACAAACTCAAACTCAAACAATCTTTACAAGTGATAGGGTGGACTCACCTGGCTTGTTAACAAATGGATTATGGATCGTTCCCATGTTAGGATATTGCGATTGGGAAGTAGTGCTGAAAACTGGATTGAAAGCTTTGACAGGTGATCATTGACCATCTGAGAGAAGGAATTTCTGACTTCAGTCTCTTCGAGAACAACTCTCTTCAGGCACTCTCTTCACAAAGAGAAACTCTAGCCAGAAATTTACCACTAGAAAGCCATTTAACTGCTGTGTGTCTGTAAGAGAAATGTGTCAATGTTCAGCATCCATCGGTTCACAGAGCTGGTCAAACAGATGTACATTAAGGACATGTGCTTTGTAGCGGCTAATAACTTGAATCAAATCTTGGAAAACACGGTTAAGCTCAGGTGACAGTTTGCAGCTTGACAGTGTTTCCTTATGGATGACAAAGTGTATTTTCACATTCAAAAGCAAATTACTTGAGCTGTGCTGCCAGACACGAAAAGCTGTCCAGTCATCGCAGCTGCTCCATCCGTGCTTACACTGACACAGGTTCAAGGACTTTAATAGTTTGGCAGAGGAGGTGTTGGTTGTCAAAAATAGTGCAATTATTCCTCAATAGAAAAGAGCTTCTTAGCTTAAACTGTGTGGTCTGAGACTAAAAATGACATCTACACTAAAGGCAAGATATATTTGTTGAAGTGGTGGCACCTCAGTAACAGTTTTTGTACTTCATTTTCACAGATTTTTTCTTTAAAATTAAATAAATAAACAGCTTTTTTTATTTTTTATTACTTTGTTGGTTTGTCTGAATGTGCCCGAACAGTTTTGAGGGTTTCATGGATTACTGCAAATTATGTAAAGCAAATATGGAGCCAGGTGCAATGAGACTTGAGTAGGAATCTTGGCATGCCATTTTCTTTTAAATGCACTTTTCATGGTGCAGCGCCGTTATTTGCTCATTTCTTTCCCAAAAAAAGGTTACCTCATGTCACTGATTTGTGAAATGGAGCGCCAGAGTCAACAGCAGTTGTGTGGCAAGTGCGGAAACAGTCGTTTTTCAAAATAAAATCTCAGGAAGAGTAATGAAAACAACACCAATATTTTTCTTTCCAGTCAGGTACCAATTGATCCATGGATTGGTACCGACCCAGGAACCAAGTTTGAGAAACCTTATTTTGTTGTTGCATGGTAGTCTTTTATTTGTTTTGCTTTGTACATGTCATGGTTTACACTAACTAATATGCCTTAATACAATGTCAGGCATGCTATGATCAGATCTTATTAAAATTGAAGACCATCCACTATAGTGGATACAGGTCTGGACGGTCCTCTGAAGCGGACATTTCGAACATATCAGCTCAAAATGTACAGCCCTTCTAGACTGCACTGTCTTGTCTGCCGTGCAATGTTTGACTTTGCTGTAAGGGCTATGTCGCCACTGGCATCAGTTGCTTGCCGGCTACCTCAAAATATATGTATGTGTATTGTTGCTACAAACCAAACAGAGGACCAAACCACACAGGCATGTCCATCTCTCCTCATCTTTAAAAGGAAACTCAAAACTAAACTATTGGCTACATATTTATAATTAGCTAAATTCCCTGACTGAGGTCAACGTTTGTTTGCATTTGTTTAGCTTGTTGATTGTCTCCTTTCTGTTCCGAGCCCCCATCTAATAAGCTTTAAGTAGTTTCAAAGGGGTGTCTCTTTCACATGTAAATGTATATTCAGATTGCCTTCATGACAAATGCCAGCTGTGGTATTTCAACATGTTAATAAATTGAACTTGAACATGGGTACAATAGAGGTGTCAGTGTCAAAGGGCAAATGACTGGTTTTGGTGGGTTATTGGCCTCGCTCAAGGGCATCTTGACAGCTGTCAGGAAGCACACTCAAACCTTTACTGCTTGGTTCCAAATGACCTGGCTGGGACCATCCCCAAAGAGCTCCCTGCATGAATCAAACCTGGACTGCGGCATTAAGCGCGCCAAATCCTAACCACTAATCCAGCAGAGGAAATTTAAAAAATACATTTGGTGTGGTCCACATTTACCATCAACTGATTGAATGTGGAGAGAGCAAAAATGTTAGTCACGGTCCAAACCAGTTACTACTAGGTGTTGGTGTCTTTCATGTGCAAAACCAGACAGTAGTTTGGGGTGGTGGTAGCCCAATCTGTAGTAGTGAATTGAGGACTGGACTGTAGCTGGTTCAATTCTTTCTATGAGCCAAAATATGTAGACTAAATCTGGATGCTGAATATGACATTTCCAGTCAAGGGGCCATTAAGGAGAATGTTATTTTCCATTGTTAGGGTTGTATTAGCACACATTTTAGTTCTGGAGACAAAATGTGGATTGCATATTAAAAGTCATCTGAACTTGACTAAGGCTAAAGACAACTCTAACTCATGGATAATGCTTTGTGACAAGACTATAATTTTTATCTTCATTTTCTTTGAACTTCAAGACACATATACCATTTTGCTCAAAACACTGTGAACCTAGTTGCCACAAATCATCTGCACTATTCTTGTATCCCTGACAACCGAACCACAATATTTCCCTAACCTTAGTGTATCACCCAGAAACCATTCTTTGGGTCATTTCAAATGCAGTCAAATAACATGGTGTCGTAAAATACATGATCTGGAATCGATCCATTTTTCACAACACTTACAATTTAGTAGGATCACAGTTTCTGACTTGGGCGAGACATCAGACACACCCGGGAGGGATTGCCAACCGTAGGGAGAAAATACTTTGCAACTGGCTGCATTGTGAGGGACAGGTGGTTTAAGTTATTGCGTTTTGAGCTAAAAATGTGACTTTAAATACCAACTGGTTGTTTTATAGCCTATTGCATTGCTTTCAGCGAGACTTTTGTGTGAAATAAATGTCATCTCAACCTAAGAATATATGCACTGTATGGTGATAACTTTCGCCAATATTCGCCAAGAGATTTAGATGAATCAAACTGTAAACTTGGATGGGTGTCCAATGCTGTTGGTTGCATCATAATTCTTGACCATCTTTATCTCATAAACCGTACAAAGGCTCACCGGTATGCTGGGGCCCCGTGATTCACTATTACACACCTCTCTAAATATCTACACGAGTAAAGCCCCAACCACTTCTGGCATTCAGGCTAGAAGCTTAAACATGAAGTCAGCTCAAGGAGGAATCCATCAAATGGCGAACACAAGAAGCACCTGTTGAAGCAAGTGAAGGAAAATAATGGCTACCAAATAGTGGAGGTGCAGGTTACAAAGGGGTTTTAGGTGAAATGAACATAAGTGTTGTCAGAAACTGTCACAGCGTGTGCTTGTGTGTGTATTTGTGTGCCTGTATGGTGACTGCTGTGAGTAATGGCTCCTGTCTGAGAGGACCCTGGGAAATGGAGTTAAAGCGATCGATATGTTATAATGTTAACAACGATTCCCCTCCATTGTGCCGTCCCAGACAAATCTATTAAAGATCTATTCCATTCCGTCACCACCATCCCCTGCCAGCAGCATTATATGCCAGAAGGCAAGGGGAAGGAGGAAGAACAAAGCTGCCAAGTAAGAAAGATAGATCCTAAAAGATAATGGTCAACAGAATCGTATCTGGCGCTGACTACATTTACATGCCGTAAATAACCCTTTCAAAACCCAAATATTGCCAATATTCAGGTTTTGAAAGACAATCTAAAGCCGGATATAATCTTATACAGGTTTTTAAAGCCTCAAATAAGAACTCTGGATTTCCCCGTTTCTAACCCAAATATTTGGTTATGTAAATCCAATCGAGGTACCGCCATTGAACGGAGCATTAGTTTGTGTTTTGCGTATGGCCTATTCGCAAGGAATCTTAGTCTTTTGAGTACAGGAAGTAATTGTATTTGCGGTAGCCATCGCACATTGCCACTCGCTATTAGATCGAGATATGGGATTAATTCTTTCCGCTTATGCATGTAGATTGGCTATCGCGAATGATTCAAAAACTAGAATTTGATGACTGCATGTAAACATATTGTTACTGAAATAGTTTGTTAAATAAAAGTATGCTTTTGTTGAGTTCAATGTTTAATCTATATTCAAGTCAGCAATGAATCTTGCAGCATTCTAAATTATTATCACCATTCATAGTTAGACATTTTAAAAATAATGTTTAGACAAAGGCAACAAAGTTGTTTTAGTGAGGCTAAAGAAAGGCTTTGTTCGATGACTTAGCATCCAGGGGAACAATAGCTGGAATAGCATTCTGGTGACTTTTAATGGCTTAGCGAGACGTGCTATGAAAAGTTACCATTGTTTGAGACAAATGCTAGCTTAAATACTTCAGGCTCTCACTATATCTCCCGAGAGCAAGGGGTGAGCTGAAAACATTTGTCATTTATTTTCTCCAAGGACTTTGCATTTGTGAGTGGCCTTTCAGTGCAGGATCAGCAGCATGAACAGTGAACATAGACCATGTCTGCCGAGCTCCATCTGCAATTTTCATCACCGGGTGAAGTCAAAGAAGCTCGCATGCTAGCAGCAGCATCCCCATGACGTGGATAGATGAGGCTTGACAAGGTCTCCTCCCGGTTCCACCACCACCCACACACATGAATATTTACATCAACTGTCTCATCTAAAATTGGATTTTGCGTGAAAAGTGAAAAGGTAGTTTGTATTCATGATAGTGCCTTGACTTACAAGTGTCCCGACATACATATGTTTTCGAGTTACAAAGCGAATTCGGCCAACTTGAAAGTCGCTCACTAGGCCACACCCCTTAAAGGGACAATTGTTGATGTGATTTCCACATTGTCCCAACATACAGCTATTGCACATGATAAAACTAATGTATTTCATTACATTGCCTTTATTATGTTTCGTGCAATAGTGCAATACTTTCAATAAAATAAAATGGGGGGTGCGGGGGGCTGTAATAGATGTCAAATGTTGTGCTTTGCTTCTCTGGATGAGCCTCTTTGTAATCCAAATATTTAGTCATATAAACGTTCAGGATACCTCGTTTGAACGGAACTTTGGTGTGTGAGTGTGTGTTCTGCACAAGCTCTCTTGGCAAGGAATGTTGGTCTTGCTCTCGTACTGCAACTACTTGTATGTACAGCGGCCATCTTACGTTGCCACTCGCTAAACAAGTCTAACTTGAATACACATATTTCTTAGCAGCGTTTTAATAAATGGGACGCTTTGCGTTCCCAAACAGTCATCTCTGGCCCGACAATCCCTACTACGGTAGAGGGAACCCATATACAGTATACTGGTACGGTAATATTAAAAACGGGTGCGGCTGATACATGGACCAAACTGGAGTGTTGCCAAAATTAGCTAGCGCAGCTCATAGTCAGGTGTGCCTTATAGTCAGGAAATTACAGTACTTTATTAAGGTGGTGAGTGACATGGATGTCTTTTATTGACTGTAGAAAGTTAAAGCCGAAATGACATTGATTTGCGTAATGACTTTGTCCACGTGTCACTGTTTAGATTAAATTATGTATAAATGAGTAACTCACACAGGTAGACGAGTTATCCCGAATGTTTTAGAAACTGGTATGTTGACCCTACGTTGTCAGTGTGTGCACACCACTCTGCGGCTGTTCACCAAATGAACTGCTAGCTGTATTATTTCTAGATATTATAAAGAACGCTAACAATGATTATTGATTTTCTTTTTAATTATCATTATGGTTGTGAAATTAATAACAAATATTGCCACAAATCAAAGCTGTAAATGTATCTACAGACTAAGTTGTAATTAACACCCCGTACTCGTGCAGTTGAATAAATAAACATCCTCAAACGCTGGACAGGAAATGTGGCAGTTAAATCCTGGCGTGAGCACAAACAAACATATTGACACCACTGCATACAAGTTGGTGTAGACTTGACCACATTCAATCCGTGGCCTTGCAGAACCAGTGCAACCAAAGCAACTGAACATTGTGACATACAGTCTGAAACTAATGTAGGTGCCACAGGGGTTACATGGAAGAGATCTGCTGCAGTGAAAGTCCGCCAGCCCTGTTGCTCCTTCCCGTTACGACCCCCCAAGCTGTGGACACAGATCGAGTTCCGCCCTGGACACCCTTCCGCAAGCAACCCCCCCTCCTCCAGATGTGCGTCTGGGCCATCTCGGAACTTCAGAAATGTGTATGTGTGTGTGTGTGTGTAGGGCACACTTCTGTGTCAGCAATGTCACACCCCCAACTCTTGACGCCACTGAGCTGTCAATGAGATGGATAGGCATGTGATGCAGACATTAAGGCGGACAGGGGGGCATACTGGAGGATCCACTTGCTACCTTTGGCGCCCCAGGAAATTACTACATTTGGTATCTTACAAAATGGCCAAGCACTATATTAGGTACACTTACACAATATAGTTGGGTTGACAGTTTTCTGTTTCTGAATAAGTACGTCTACCTAATGGTAGGTGACTGTACAGGTCCCCTGTATCCACGACCTCCGAGATGTCCTTATTAACATAGCTTTATTCCAAACCCAACATCTAATTCATGTCAGCACCCTCAACCTGACCGACCTTCCTAAAACTGAAGATGTCTTATATCTAATATTATGACAGCATATCAATGTATAGTTGGAAATAACTATTTTCTGTATTGATTGTCCATCTCAAATGTTGATGGATGCGTTAAACAGAGGATTGTGTTTCTTGTCCTGAGTGGGTCACCTTATCAGATCTTCTCTTTGCACTGAGCAGACAGTGAGGCATGTCATAAGTCAATACAAATACCAAAGTGGAAACGCTTGGAACACTTTCGCCCTCCCTATTGCCACTTGAATATTAGTATGTTGATGACGGCACCACCTCCAGACGGCTCCTGAGGTCCTGTTGTTACTTAGCATGTGTCATTTTCATCCCAAAACAGGATCAGGCCTGCACATCAACTGGTGCTAATTTATGTCCGGGCGAGAAGTCATGGTGAATTCCAATCAATAAAATATTACCAAGGGGTTAGAGGTTACCTGTTTGCGGAAGCCTCACTGCTATTTTTCATCACACCCTTTGAATTATTTATATTTTAACCTATAAATCAGAATAATTATCTCTTATTTATTCCTTTTAAAGCCATAATTCAAGTTTAGTTCAGAGGTTTAGTATGGAAAGTGTGTGAGCAGCGTGCAAAATGCGTGCTCACTGGACAGATTTGCACACACAGAGGCAACAACGTTGTCAGCAAACGCTCATGTCGTCAGTCAGGCTCACACAGCATCAAATTTAAACCCTACTTCTACATAGCTGTGCAAATGAAAGCCTAGAGTGGCAAGAGCTAAGTAAAAACATGATAGAGTATTTAAGTCTTTGCAAATTCATACAAATGAAGCGAAACATTTAATATATATATATAATGGAATAAATAGGTCTTTCTTTAAAAAAAAAATTGTGGGGGGGGGGATTTTATGTATCAAAAAGGACTACTATGATTACTCCAAGAGTTGAGTACTCATACTGGTATCGATCTGAAAGAAAAGGCGTATGGAACATCTCTTATATAGAGATTTCTCTTTGCTTTTAAAGAGGCAGTGAGAGGACGGGTGGGTGTACTCCTAGGAATGGAACAGAGACAGAGAATATTAGCTGTTGTAGGCATGCATGGAATTGTATTTGTGAGAATGTATGCACATCGACCTGGCTGGCTTCTTAGAATGCATCACTTCAGACTTGAAGTCAGGAAAATGTTTTACACAAATTACTGTATATTAGCCAATATATTACTCCCTGGAGCAGTCAAGCCCATCACTTAATATCTGACAGATGTAAACAATAAGAGCTGTTTGTCCTGCTTGTTTATAAGGAGCACCACTCTGCTTAGAGCAAATTAATTTGTATTAATCACGGCAAAATATAATCAAATTAATATTTTTTCTTGTTTTTCTAATTTTTCTCATTATTCTTTGGAAAATAGCACTTCCAGTTCCACTTCAATGCATTGTCTTTCAGAATATTGTGCTCATTTTACAGGTTTAATGATTGAGGAATACATTAGACCATATTGAATAGGCCTGTCTGTCCCACCAACACGAAAATGTAATCACTTGTAGGGAAATCTTGTGTTGGAATAACTAACCCCAATATCTCTATTTCATGCAGAAAAATAGTGAGCAACATGGTCAGTCAGCCTAATGCTTCTTTTTGAAATGATTTAACTCTCCAGTGTTGCACTTTCATGAGTCATCTTTGAGCTCCCTGTCTTTTAAATGCCTTAATTGGCCATTAATTTGTGTGACCAACAGAGCCTTTTGTCTGGGCAGATAAAAAGCTAAAGCTCAGTTGGTTAAAAGCGGAAGTGCTGCACAGTTACTCAATAACCCCCCTGCAGGACTTGAGATGGTGAGAAGGAACACAGCATTGGCGAAGAGACCAAAGGTTTCCAGACCCTTAATTAGCAATGATGGTCGGCAACTGAAGTTTGGAGGTCTCCGGAGCAGAAATCCTCCTCCTTTATTGTGTTCCGCTTCAACTATTTATAATGAAGGGAGCTTCTTTCCAAAGTTGGCAAACTAATAAGTATTTCTTTTACTTTACGGGCCTCATCTTGACTGTTTGGGAGCTGAAAATAATAATCCATGCTATGCTGTTGAGGTGCAGAATTAAAAACTTGAAACAAATGCAAATGAGCATACGTTGCTGATAACTTAGTTGAAGGTGGCTCAGAAGTTAATATGTAAAGAGCTGGGATTTTGTGGAATCTTTATGGCTTTCACGGCTGGGGTGACTGTCTCGGTGGTTGGTTTTATATTAGAATTGTATTGATCCGAGGCTAGCCCAAGGTTTCAGAAACTTGCTGGGAGTGATGAAGAGAAAAAAATTGAAAAAAGAAAATACATTGTTCATTGCTGATTCCTTCTAAATACAAATATTTGCGGTCAAATAATGTATCAGGAGAAAATTAGGAAAGTTTCTGATGATTTGTGTAACCATGTATGTCTAAATAGTGATGTGTTAATGAACATTTAAATCCCTACAATGCCGAGTTGTCTTCATTTATTTCTTCAAGAAATGTTGTCATAACACCATTCTTCCATCCAGTCATCCATCCATATTTATATAGTTGTACACTAGAAGAAGAGGTGGGAAACAATCCACAGCCTTCTGCTGTTCCTTCAGGCAGCATTTCAATTTGTGGTATAAAACCTGCTATATGCATGCCTCATGTGAGTAATGATCAGACGTGTAATCCATAACATTTCTCTCAAAGTCAGCCGAGGTCAAACAAGATATGATCAATAATAGTAGCACTTTTCCTGGGTGGAAATAGTCGAAATATTGAATTTGCTGAAATTCATGTCCAGAAGCTCTTTGTACTGCTGGGTCTGGTCACCACAGGCCTGGAAGGATGACTTGAAGAGGGACAAAGCACATTTGACTCGGTCATGTAAGATTTGTTGCACATAGATTCAACACTGGAATCATTTTCCTTCAGTTTCTCCACTCGCAGTCCCACTGTGCCACTTCAACAAAAACAGCAGGAATATGAAATATGATCTAAGAGGCAGCAATCTTCAAAAACATGTCTTTTTGAACACATACTCACTGAAAGTAGCTTAAGTATGTGTCCTCACTGGCAGCAGGTTTGCAGAGAGTGATAGAAAGAATTATGCCAGGTCATTAATTACTGTTGCATAAGTTTTAGCGACCTTTACCTTTACCACACGTTTGACAGTCGGAACATTTGTGATCTCGAGCGTTTTGTGGTCAGTCCTAAATACATAAAAGCTATTGAATTGCTTCTATCAAACAGACAAAATGAAGGACGGAAGGGCCACTTCTTCAACTTCAATGAGCACACTAAAACCAATCCATAAAGTAATGTATTTTAATTATTTTTGAGTACACTACACCTTTCTAATAAAGGTGAATAAGCTTTGCCTTTTTCATATTTTTGGGTAGCCTGCAGTCCTGTATCCTAATAAAATACACATGCCGCTGCCCTGAGTAGATTTCAATAATGAGGACCAGAACAAGAGCAATCTGTAATAAGATGATAATATTTAAAAAAGAGTTTACTTAAGGATCATATTTTAGTTTCTCAAGAACATATTTAAAACATTTTTTTAAAAATCAAGTGGGCATACAAAGTATGTACACACAAAATTATGAGTATTTGTCATATTGTATAGACATTATGTAATATCGTAGAATATACGTATGTTTATGTTGGTCTCAAGAAATTATGATAATTAATCAATAATGCAAATAATGCAAATCTGACTTTGACAAAGAGCAAAATATGGAAGAAAACATTTGGGCCACTGAAACCGAACTCGGCATTATAAAGATACATTTTTGGTAATATTTTAGCTTTATGTAGATTCTTTGCATAGCAAAATAGAAAAAAATTCTTCTTAGTATTTATTATTAGGAGTAGTAGTAATTGTAATGTGTGTCACACCGATTGGGGATGTGCGTGTGAGATGCTAAAATTTGGACAAAGGGCCACAAATGGCCCCTGGGCCGAAGTGTGGTCACCACTGATTATGTATGTATGTAATGTAAAAAAAAACAACAACTTCAAAAGCATCGGTGTAGCTTTCATTCAAAAAACAAATGGATATTTCCTTTTCTGCCCTGAGAAAGTAATAGAGATTTACAATGTAAATCAGTGACGGGCAGCTTAAAAGCACTACTTGGAGACCACATAGAGGGGAACAACGCCCTTCCTAAATAGATGTATGCCAAAAATGCTGTTTTAAAAATGGACAAAATATGTACCGGCCCGCAAATTGCGTAAATCCACATACTGTATAAGTGACGCCAATTCAAATGCACTGGGATTTTTTTTTTAACTACACACAAAAAAAAAATGCAGATAAATCTCCAATGTCAGGTTTGCATTCAAAATGGAGGTTGTCCCCCCCGGCCCCAAAAGAGCATTAAAAAAATGGGAAAATCTCTATACTGTGAGTATGCAATAAGCATACCTCATTTAAAAAAAAACCAACATTTTTTTTCTTTTTTTTTTATATAAAGGGGCACTCACAGTGTGGGTGAGTGTACGTGTGGCCCATCCCTGATAGATAGGCCTGATACCAATTTAATTGGCCTGAATTGACATAGACCATGACAGGACATCCAGTCATTGCTGCATTCTCTCTTCTGGTTTGCTCATGTACCTTAGAATCAATACAGGCAGAGGAAAATGTCAGGTAAAATTCAGTGTAAGGCGTGTTAAAGAAAAGCATGAGGCACAAGCAATTTGATATTGCTAAAGGGAATATGTGCGTTTGTATGTGATTGATTATTTCAGACATTTGCTGAGATTTGCCAGTTTTTTTTTCACAAATAAATAAAGGGTTGTCATGTCCGTGCCATGTGCCAAATGTGCATTCCGTGACAGAGTATGTGTAGACCCTCGAGAACATGGGTGGATGACAAAATGTACATCATACGGACAAACCCTCATCCTGCAGACATTGGGATGAATTGGGCTTAATTAAGACATTAATAAGACACCTAGGAACTCTTTTAAATTGTGAAAGCAAATTATATTATTTCTTCATTAGGACCACGGTTGGATTTGACCCTCGACAAGATTTTGATATCTTCCCAACATTGAATAATTGTTCAAAGCTCGATGGAAATTAGTTTTTAAAAAGGGGCCTTGAAAAAAAAGAAGATATATTTTTTTTAACTGACAAGCTGAGGGTGGTTAAAAAAGCCAAAGCTTTTATAGTGCGTCATGCCTTAGTTGGCAAATGATATGAGATGACAATGATATGAGCTGAAATTCATAGTTTAGCATGAAAGCCATTAATTTTAAAATGGATGGGATAAAAAGGATGGAAAAAGATGAAGATGAATAGGTGAAATGTGTGAGAGTCACAATTTATTTTGACTTCATTCAAAGGATGAAAAAGATGAAGATAAATGGTTGTCAGAGTGTGAAGAAATGGGAAATGTAGATAGATGGGGAGAAGCAGGCAGAGAAAATGTGACATCACATTGTGAAAAGAAAGTGATGCAGATGGAGCCAGTGTGGGTTGGAGGAAGAGGAGCGAGAAAGAGCGAGGGAAGTCGGGAAAAGAGGGGAATTGAGAGGCTGCATAGCAATTTCTTCTCCAAACTGACGGAGCTTGACGCTCAACTAACAGGGCTGTTTTGACAGGTGTCAGATGGGCCGTATTACTATTTCACCGCCAGGCCCTTGGGACCCGGCTTCACAGGCCCCAACACGACTGACCAAGCTGGAAAAAATAAAGAAAAGTGTCATGGCTGCCTCTGTAGCTCACTGGCATTGCACTCTCCCACAGTCCGGGCATCTGCTGCATCATGGAAATAGTTGGTATGTGCGGGGGTCTTAGTGCAGCACAAAACTTGACATCACCTTTATTGTGTGTGATCATGTTGTCTTTTTGTGAACAATTAAGCTGGTACACTAAGAATAATACTAAATGAGCTCCTTTCACCTTATTAGAGTTTGTGTGTGTTTGTAAAACTGAAGACAACAATGAACAATTGATGTACATTTCGTCAGGTATACTTGTATTGTCTGATGTAGTTCAGAATGAACACTGTGCTTCTTTTGATATATGATAATAAGATAATTAGACAGTGTTTTCAATGATGTTTTTCAGGAAAACACTTGGTCGAAGTGTGATAATTAATTGAATTACCAAATGAACAATAGCGTTAACAAATAAGATAACAGCTGGCCACGCTACTGAAAGTAAAATAACACTTATGGATCAAAAATGGACCGATCCACTTTATGGGCCAATTTGACCCAACTTTCTGGGTTGTTTTTCTACAAAATGACCAAATTTTTGACCCAAGTAAAGGATCTGACCAATATTTATGAGTTGTTTTACACTCTGAGACCCATTTCTTTACTCAAAGTTGAGTCAAATAAACCAAAGTAGAGGATCGGTCCATTTTAAACCCATTTTTTCTATTTTTACCCAACTGTTTTTAGAGTGAAGATTTCATTTTTAAATGACAACGCTGTGTTGGAGCCTGGGATTTTGATGAAATATTTGAAAAGGAATCTCGAAATGGAAATTTTTAAAATGGCTGTATTGGTGTTTTTTTTTTTTCTAATGTAAATGGTCACACGGGCATGTACGGAACGGTGGAACTGCCATTGTGGATTAAACATTTGTGACCGGCAAATACGTTGGAACATATTTGCAAATTCATTTTAAGGTATTTAAATATGTTTGAAAGTACATGTAGGCTAAATGCTAAAAAGTTTGCATTTTTACCCATAATCCTATTGGGGTCTGCGTGTGCACAAGCCTGTGGCATTATGGGAAGGTTTTTTAGCATTTAGCCTACAAGTACCTTCAAACGTACTTGCAAATAGATCTATACATATATGCAAGTACATTTAAACGCATTTGTAAGTACGTTTAAACGTACATTCATTCAAATTGATTTAAATATGTTTAAATGTATTTACAAATACATTCAAACCTTTTTGCCAGTCAAAAATATTTGCTCCACATTGGCCATGCTTCTGTAGACATGTTTAAGTCCATCAGAGTCAAAACAAAAAGGGAGGACCACAATGTTGTTGTGATTTATGATGCGTCTGTACTGATCCTACACGAATATTACTGTCTTTGACTCATCTAAACAGAGGTCATTTTGATAGCGTTGTCATCTGTAAGTCTAACTTTAAAAAAACAGGTGTCTCCACCTTACCCCCCCCCCCCCCCCCACACACACACACACTTCAGTCAGTCATTGTGTAAATGAAGCATTAGATACAGACCAATAATGGTTGATAATTTAATGAGCATTGGTTGATCTTGGGCCCTGCAGACCACTGCCAGGAAACGTCTAAGGAATCATCTCTGTAACATGCACAATAATTATATCATCCTTGTGAAGGGTTATTTGGTTCTTTAATGCACTTAGGATAATGTCAACAGGCAATATAAACATTGATTTTCTGCTTTTCACACAGGAATCAATAATCTGTGCATGAACCTCTGGCCAGGAAATATGATAAGCGAGTGATTCGATTATCCTGTGTGACCTTGTTGTACACTCAGTGAGTTGCATTGAAGCTCAAGCGAGGAGAGCGCACTTTCACTGCAGTCTATTTATTTATGTTTGTATCTTTAAATCATACTGTACTCTTGACAGACGTCACAACTTTCCTCAGTTTGCATTGCATCCCACTGGTGTCTAGAATAATCACAGTATATCACAATCATGCGAGCTGGCTTCTAACAAGCCCCTTATGCACGCAGCCATAACATGTTTGTAATTGTCCCTTGCTAAGCATTTCACAGGAAATGCTGCGGGTGAAACTCAGTGCAAAATAGTTTATGGTACTTAGCACAAGTTTTATAGTTACCACATGAAATCAGAATCCCCAATTGTGACGTGCACTTGGTGTCTGTGAGCGGGTTTGGTGCCGCTCCTCACAGCTGAACAAAGTCCCGCCTAGACCAAAGGGAGTGTGATGGTTTGGAATCGTTTGAAAAACATTGCTTGGGAACTCCTGCACGCATTGTGTTATGCATTCTTTTTTCATTGGACTCAGTTCTTGTGGTTCTGGAGCGTGAACTGTCATGCACTTTGCTGGCTTTCGGGTTCATCACGAAGGGAGTATTTGCTCCCCACGACCTCTGAAGAGGTTTACTGTCACTGCACCACAGGTCACATTTCAAAATTGATCTTTTTATGAATTTGCAGAAATCTTATCATCGCTAGCAATTTTCACTGATGTGTCATCTCTTCTTCTGAATTGATGTGTTGTTCCGGTGTTGCCATTTCTGTTTAGCACTCTTATGTCCGACTGCTAGTAAACACAACACACGGGTTTTTAAAAACCTGAGTAAGAGCATATTTGGATTATTGTGCGTAGATTTACATGGCCTTACAAAACCCGAATATTGCCAATATTCGGGTTTACAAGGGTTACTGCCTGCATGTAAACATAGTCACTGACTTGCGAAACTTAAGATGTTCCAAACAGCTTCAGTGGGCTGTGCCACTCATATCACCCACTGCGGGTTGTTGGTTTGAGGCACTGCTACGTGCTACTAACGCTACACCAGCTAGCTAGCTAGCAACGAGCTTCGGCTGGCTACTGCTGCTGCTAAACATGTTGTGGAGTCACTGCAAAGTCAGTTATCATCGCCTTTGTGGCGGCGAATAAGCTACTACTATTTCTGACAAGTATCGTTCTGATGAAGGGAGAAGCCATGCTAATTACGTAGCTAACCTATGATTGACACAGCTTGTCCTCATCTGGGTCCTGGATGAGATGAACCCTATTCAATCTGACTTCGGGGTACACCATGGACTGGAGAACCATCGTCAGTCACAAGGCAGGCTTAAGCTAGTCTAATAAACAGCTAGCCTACATGGCAAAGAAGAGAAAACATGAAAATGCTGGAAGTCCTCCACTGTAGTCCTTTGTTCATTATATAATGCTCTTCTTCTTTGCAAAATTTATTGGGTTTACGATTCCAAACAGTATTGTAGTACTTGAGCACTTGAACAGCACTGCACGTAAAGTAGTTCAATGAACTAGAATGCAATCTGATGAAAGCACTAATTTATCCATCACCAGCAATCTATAAAACAATTATGTGTTTTCTTCTTCAGATGCTTTTAACTCATATCAAACGAGTTTAAGAAAATGTTAGTGAGGGGAGTCTGCACATGTGCATAAATCATTTTTCCCATCTGGGAGTCCAAAAAGTCAAAATCAAAGAGTGAGATCTACATGTTGAGCAGTATTTACTCTGTTTGTGGAGGCGAGAAACATATGTTGATGTCCTTGGACGGTTTCTCGTTATTTCAGAGGGGGGGAAAACACCTGCTTTATAGTCTGAAGTCTAATCCTTCGCATCCCAGGAGGCCAATTTCACTCTAGAGCATCCAACAAATAGGCAAGAACTGGGAAATTTCAAAAGCACTTTATAAGATTTTGTTAATAAAGAAATGTCCTTCAACCTTTGTATGATGTCATTTTGTCCACCCTAATGTACTTCTATTTTTATTTCTCTTTCACCTTCCTCTTCACCCACTTTGTGGCTTCCCGTCACTTGGTAACAAGATCATAAGGTCACACACTGGTCAACTGTCAATCAACAAATTGAAGTTTTGACTCAGAGATCATTCAAAGCTTTACTTACCCTATATTCCTCCATATGCTATCCCATTTTAACTTCAGCACTGCAGCAGTATTTCTGAAGGAGATTTCTTGTCTTTGGCCTCTGGACAATATTTAGCATAAATACCCTCGTGGGTCTGCTTTCAACTAAGCCTCTCGATTAACAAAAGACAGCAAAGGACAATAAAATGTCCCTGAACTTTGTGCTTGTCGCATTTAATTGTCTTTCAGGCTGACACAAGCGCTATTTTCACAAAGTGTTTGATTCAGTTACCCGGGAGTATGTTAAAACAGAAGGCCTTTTTTTCAGGGTTTTATGGGGTGTCCTGTTTTTCCAGCATACCACCAGTGGTTTAGGTAATACGCCTTTAATAAAGAGTTCTAAATGTTAAGAAACTGCTCATGTTTTCTAACCCCCTTGTTTAAATTAAAGCAAAAAAAAAAAACTAGAAATGCATAAATGGTGTAGTTGACAATGCAGAAGGAGACATACAGTCATTTCGGGGGCAGATGTCTGGGCTCCAGTACGGTCGTCAGTTTTTAGTATTTTTGCTAGACTTTGGCATTACACCTGCAAAACTATCCAATTAAGTAACAGTTCTGCACTGGGAATGTAATCTTCACTGAATATGGATAAAATGTTAAGACCAGAGTGTGAGAATTTATTGGAGCCTGGGTGAGGCGAACTTTTTCACAGATTACTCTGGCCATTTTGCAAGCATTTCCCCGTTCCAAGTTAAATAGTCTGGTTGTGCTTCCTGTGTGCTGTCAATGACCAAATTAAGTCAATATGACATTTACACTAAGGAAATAAGTTTTCTTCTGTGTTTGCTTAAAACAATATATTCTTCTCACGGCCATTTTTCAATGATCCAGTCTTTGTACAAAATAATTATTTTTCTTTCCCTCATGTCTTTCTCTCACAACAATGTTATTTAATACATTATTAACATCTACAGTGCCCAACAGAAATCTGTAATGATCAAATACTGTATGGTTTCTTGTATTAAAAGGGGCCACAGGAGCAGTTGTTCAAAGTTCAAAAGAGAGATGTGGCTTTTTGTATTGTTCTTCCATTCACCTGTTACTTACCTGCTATAATTTTTACAAAAGTTTTTCATACTCATATCTAGATTTTGCTCTCCTTTGGTCTTTTTCTTTATCCGCTAAGAGTTGAGTCTTCTTCTCCCCTTGCCAGTTACCTCCGCCATAGCGCCACACACAGGCTTGACATACGTATTGCATCATTTTACGTAGAATTTGATGTTTACAGGAATATTTACAGACAAATAACAAATAAAATAGGAGGGCAAAAACAAGGAACAAAAATATGCTGTTAGGCATTAGCAGTGAAGATTTGGAACATTTTAAATGGGTGCAATACACCTACTTACTGGCATGCACAAAGAAATAATCTACCAAACACATTTTTCAGAATGTTTTTGTTTGGTGGGTAAAAACATAAGAGAGAGAGACGTATTACTAATCTGACAAGCATTATTGTCACTAAGCCGCCTAAATCACAATGGAATGTAATTGCCCTTGTTTAGCTGACAATGCACCCGCTCGATATATGACTTAAGATGTTGTCTTTGTACAAATTAGAACTACAGCCTGGATGATTTGTTGGAGACATGCATACGGGCAGCTGCGGTAATTAAATAGGTTCACTGGCACTCTTCAAGCTCTTTACCGTGCTCATTTGCCATTCCATGTGTGGTGTTTACAGTGTCTAATGACTGGGAGTGTTTACTGTATCTACTACATATGCCAGTGGTAGCTAATGAGAAGAATGGTGGTTCACGCTGAAGTCACCGGAGGTCGTGATAAAAGGAGTTTGTGGCAATTTTATTTTATACATGCCTTTAAAGGATCGGGAGTGTGTGTTGTGTGTAATGCATCTGACCTGACTACACTTGCCTTTTAATAAAACGGAAACGGCTCACAGCACTGACAGATAAGATTATGCGTTGGCCAGCTAATTTCGAAAATACGTCTATAAAAACCTTATACCGCCTTGTACAGTTGATTAACCAACCTCCTAACCCATCTGTAAATTTGCCATAAAGAAATTGACAATGATTCATTCATTTCATGTGATGATTCATTCTTTTTAATTGTACAAATCCCAATTCCAATGAAGTTGTGACAAAATGTACATGAAAACAAAATACACGTAGTCCTCAATTTATGAAAACAATGGGTTCCGAGAAGTTGTTTGTAAATCGAATGGCATTCAATTTTGTTTAAAAATAAAATTTTATGAAATTATTTTTTTAAATAAAAATAAGAAAAATATGTAAAACACTTTTGAAAATGAAACAAATTAAATTATACACAGTATATACTTTCTATACAGTACGTATATTAAATTAAAAAATACATTTAATGACACCATCCATCCAAGATCTGAACCACTTTTCCTCAGAGTAAATTTTATTTAATTTTTACAAAATTATATATATACAGTATAATAATATATATTTGCAAAATTTGGAATTTATGGACATCAGTCAGCCTTTGTTCATATCTGCGAATCTTTGTAAGTCGGATGTTCGTAACTATAGGACTACCTGTACAGTGATTTCCAAATCCTTTTCAACCTATATTCAATTGAATAGACTTCAAAGAGAAAATAATTTACTATTCAAACTGATGAACTTTATTTTGTTGTTTTAATTTGATGCCTGCTGCAATCCAATCCAAACACACCTTGGACAGGGGCAATGTGTTACGCCACCTTTCCTTTTCACGCCAGTTAATAAGCATTTGGAAACTGAGGACACGAATTGTTGAATTATTTCCCATTCTTAAAGTTAAAGTACCACTGACTGTCACACCCACCTAAGTGGGATGAAATTCCTTCTCCGCATTTGACCCATCCCATGAGTGAGCGGTGAGCAGGAGCAGGGGCCTCGCTCAGGAAACATTTGCTGATCTAACCCCCCAATTCCATCCCTTAATGCTGATCTGTATCTTTGGTACGACCCGGCCGGGGGATTGAACGCACAACCTCCCAGTCTCAGGGCGGACACTGATCTGGTGTAAAGCTTCAGTTGCTCAACAGTCCAGGGTCTCCATTCTCATATTTTGTGCTTCATAATGCGCCACATGTTTTCAATGGGAGACAGGTCTGGACTGATGGCAGGCCAGTCTAGTACTTGCACTCTTTTATTATGACGCCAGACAGTTGTAAAACATACAGAATGTGATTTGACATTGTCTTGCTGAAATAAGCATGTCAACATGTTGGATGGCAACATATGTTGCTCCAAAACCTTTACGTACCTTTCAGCTTTAATGGTGCCTTGCCCATGCTGTGGGCACAAACACACCCCCATTCCAATTACAGGTGCTGATTTTTAACTGCGCTGATAACAATCTGGATGCTCATTTTACCCTTTGGCTCAAAGGTTACAGATTCCATGATTTAAAAAAAACAATTTGAAATGTGGATTTGTCAGACCCAGCACACTTTTCCACTTTGTGTTAGTCCATCTCAGATGACCTTGGACCCAGAAAAGTTGGCGTCATTTCTGGGTGTTGTTGAAAAATGGCATTAGCTTTGCATTGTAGAGTTTGAACTTTGTAGATGTAGATGACAATTGCTTTATTTAGTGCTCCTGAGCCCACATGGAAATATCCTTTATTCAGCAATGCCGATTGTTAATGCATTACCGCCTAAGGGATCAAATGTTGCAGGTAATTAATGTTGTTTTTTTACCGTTTATGTGCAGTCTCTCTCAATGATGATATCATTGAGTGTAGGTGACAAAATCCCTAAATTCCTTGCAATTTTACATTGAGAAACATTCTTAAACTATTGGACTAATTTGCTCACACAGTTGTTCACAATGTTCGTGTTCCTGTATTTTGAAAAACTGAGCCTTTTGGGGATGTTTAACTAGTCATGACACTCACTTGTTTCCAATTAACCTATTCAACTGTGAAATGGTTTTGAGCATTCCTCTCAACATTGCCAGTCTAATAGAACATGTTACAGATGTCAAGTTCAAAATCGAAGACTATTTGCAAAAATAAATAAATAAATAAATAAATCATCCAGTTTAAACATCGAATATCTTGCATAGTATATATAACTGAATATAGGTTGAAAATGATATTTTATTTTTATTTTGTTACATTTTACTCAATGTCCCATCTTCATTGGAATTGTGGTTAATATTTGGCATGTAAGGTTTAATTTAAAAAATATATATTTATATTTATTTAGACATAAAGGCCTCAATAAATACCTCAACATTGTATAGTATCTTCTGCTTCTAGTAAGCAATAAGCAATTTGGGACCTTGAAACAAGGTCTTCTTTGAACAAAAACAAGGCTTTGTATTCAGAGCTTCTGGACCGGAGATGTAAATGAACGTTCACACTGCAATGTGTCACATGAATATTGACAGAGGAACAGCAGAGAGCTTAGAGAGAGCAAGTGAAGAAAATCCAAAAGCACACATGAGTGATAATGAGGCCTGCTTCTCTGTTGACTGAGACTTCATCGGGTGCTGTCATTGTGTGAGAGGCTTAGCCGTGATGCTTGTCTACAAACCTGCATACACACAAAGAACATTAAAACTTTATAGACCCCCAATTTCTTACTCTTAGCCCAGAATGAAGGGAATATAAAGCACATGAAAAATGAGCCATGTTCCACATGAAATTAGCTGAGGGCCTTTGTTTTAATTTCCTAAATGTGTAATGGACCGTGCATTAAATTAAACAGCCATACGGACAAAGCCCTTCTCCATCATCCTTGATATATGACGGTAAATGACCCCAAATACTTCAATAAATAACCTATATTACAACATAACTCCTTGTTGCTGCATTTACCATCCGTTCAGTTTTAATAATTGAGTTTAAACCTAATAAACAGCGGGGAAAAGGGAAACCTATTGTCTTGTTACTTGTCATATACAGTAAAATAAAATCACATGTATTGATGGGATGGGTAACAACCAATCACAGCTCATCTTGTCAGCGTTAGGTAAGTCATGATTGGATGTTACTTGAGCCCTCAACACGTAATGTCATTTTCAGTCAACAGCAAGTGGCAAAATGCCTTTTTGAAGGTATTCATTGTACATGAAAAATAATGAAGTTATCAAATTTATCATAAATAAAATTTGAACTTTATTCTGATAAAAAATTTAAAATTAATAAAGTATTCCTTTAAATGCTATAAGGAGATTGCACAAGGGAGCACAATAAAGGTATATCTGGAAATACATAGACTAAGCCCAACCAAAGCATTCTTACTTTTTTTATTCAGTCTTGGACCAACCTAACAGACTTTTGGTTTTTAGATTTTCTCAGTAGCATTTGACCTTCATATCACCGTTTTACTGTCTTCGTAGATATGCACTGTACCTTCATGCTGACTCATGTGATTGAACATTGTCGTTGAGCCAGACCAAAATTACTTTAGGTACCTGCCAGGGCATTATAACTATGCGGGTGGCTACTTGATCTCAATCAGCCCAGAGTCGGAAGAGAAAAGCAAGTGTATTTGTAGAGAAGCAATTAAAATGGAACATTTTCATAATACTGTATATACCCTTTAAAGTTCACTCTAAAATGAATAAAGAATTCATTATTTGTTTTAAATCACTGAATTCCCATAATGTTTCCCTGAATAACTTGTAGGAAGTGTGTTTGCCTTCTCTGCCATGCACAAGTCTATGCTAAACCCAACGGATTGGCACGTAAGACATCTGCCAGGATCATCATACTCACACCAAGCCATTATGGAGCCTCAGCCCATGTGCCGTATGTTAACTCATTATCGTCCCCAAGCTGTGTTTTGGTTGGATTCTTATCAACACAGGCAATAAAGGATATTTGTCCACTCTTTCTGTGTGTGTGTGTGTGTGTGTGTGCGTATTTTTTTATTTTTTTTAAATGTCTTTCCTCATCATCATATTGTACACTTTTACAGATACCAAGCTTGATACTGGAGCAATAACCCACCCATCCAAATTGCATGTACTTTGTGCATGTCGATTTTGTGTATGCCTGCCATAAAGCATTCAAAAACACAATTTTTTACCTTAATGGAGAACTTCAACACAAAAATGTTCTTTTGAATATGATCTATGCAGCCCCACTAGTTTAAACATGGTATTCTGATTAATATTGCATTTGTGGAATAAGAATAAAGCAACAAAATCCTCACTTTTTTTAAATTCATCTCAGAGGGTGGCCATTTTGCCACTTGCTGTCGGATGAAAATGACATCATAGTTGCTTAGAGCTGAGGTAACCAATCACGGCTCAGCTGTTTTCTGAGTTTGGTCGTGATATTAGCAAAGTTGCGTCGTGAACTGTCGTTACCAGAGCTCTGAGCAACTGTGATGTCACTTTAAATTGACAACAAGTGGCAAAATGGCCGCCTTCTGAAATAATTAAAAACGGGTGGATTTTGCTGCATAAGTCATATTCCCAAAGTTCGATATTAATCAGAATGCCACGCTTAGACTATAGTGGGGGCACATACAACATATTGTAAAGAAAAATTTCTGATGAGTTTCCCTTTAATAATTATGGTCAGATATTAGACCCATTAAGATGTCTTTAAAACACTGTGAATGATCTGTACTTTAAGCATCTGAATATGTGCTTTAAACTGTGTAATTTGTGATAATGATGCTGAAACTAATTTTTTAAAGACATTGTGACATCATTTTAGTCATTAATGTCAATTTTGGGGGGGAAAATATTACATTTTTGGGTCAAAGTGTAGGGTTGGGTTATAGTACATCTTCCAGATATGATCACATGTGAAGCCTCCAAAAGTGACGCAAAAGGGAATTCATAAAAGGGTGTGTTTGTTGCGCAAACTTTCCACACACTCAAGTTAAGCAAGCTTTAAATGTTGAAAAGTTTTGGACTGAAAAAAAAATCAAGAAAACTTTTCTCTTTTGACTTTGTATACTTCCATGGAGGAACTTTTACTGTACCAGGCTATGGTGTTATTACCCTTCTACCCTACACACTGTGCTGAACTCATTCAAGCTCCTGCACCTTTGAGGGTGTGTCACTTCATAATATAATACAGCCTTTTTCGAATGTCTAAGTGTACTTTGCCTAGTTTTTACCTTGGTGGGTGCTGATCCACATGGGATTTATTTTTTGCCTCACATCAGCAGCAGACCCCCACCGCACAAGCTTAGAGTGATAAATCAAACACAGTGATAACAACTCCGAAAACCTCCTCCAGCACAAATCCCCTTTTAATCATTTCCAACAAGACCAATATGCACAGGAAAGGACCTCGTTTCGGAAGGTGCGGTCACTTTTCCAGCATATTATCAATGCCCTAGAGTCAGTGCAGCAGGAGAATGACCGAGGGCAAGAAGTGCAAAATAAAAACATAACTTAATCCATTTTGCAACTACAGTTCCAACATATGTGTAATAGTTCACAAAAGAGAGCATATTGTGAAACTGTTTTTTTTTTGGGGATCTCTTTAGGTTCTACCTAAAATAATAATAATAATGATTGCCTCTAGTTTTTTATTTATTTAGTATAAATAATTCAATTAAAATGCAAAAATGAAATGCAACACATGATGACAGAGCACTGATTTGATGAAATCAGTCTTTTTTTTGACATTTTATTTACAAAGCAATATGCACAGAAAAGGACCTCTTTTTGGGAGATGCAGTCATTTTTCCAGCACATTATCAATGCCCTTGAGTTAGTGCAGCAGGAGAATGAGCGTAATGTGCAAAATAAAAACGTGACTTAATTCATTTTGCAACTACAGTTCTAACATATGTGTAAAAGTTCACAAAAGAGAGTACATTGTGAAACTTTTTTTGTATCTCTTTAGGCTCTAGCTAAAAAAAAACAAAAATGGATTATCTCTCATTTTTTTGTAATAAAGTATGAATAATTCAATTTACCATGATTTGATGCAATCTTTTTTTTGTAGACGGAATTTATTTATCATGTTTTTTGAAAAAAACATTCTACTTGAATAATCAGTCATGTATAAAGCACACAACTATCCACTTTTACACCTTTTAGTTTTTTGGTGTTTTTTATTGGACA
Organism: Vanacampus margaritifer; assembly: GCF_051991255.1. NCBI lineage: Eukaryota > Metazoa > Chordata > Actinopteri > Syngnathiformes > Syngnathidae > Vanacampus > Vanacampus margaritifer. Next base: position 9,410,045 of record NC_135444.1, read on the forward strand.
TATAATAAACATAAAGAAAAACCTTGTCAAGTAGTAGATTATGGGATTTACGATAACAGATGGAAGCAAGGTGGTTAACATGTCCACCCCACAGTCAAAGGTTGGGGGTTTCACTATCAACTGGGCTCTCTACATGATTGAAAAGGAGCTAGAAATTTGATAAAATGGATGGATAGATAAATGGATGGACAGACGGACGGATGGACATATGCAACATATTATTATTTAGCACATACTCTACATTCACAGACCAAACCATCTTTGATATCTAACCATTCATATCCAATACAAGAACTGGATCAAAAAGAATAACGCCAACATAAATCTTGAGTGGCAGAAGTAGTTATTGAACAATAACATAGCTGTTATCTCCACTGTATAACCAAACTGTCAGTTTAATCAAAACCCTACATTGTCTTTTAAAGTCTATCATGATTAATTCACACAAAACGAGGTATGAAAACTATGGCAGTTGTATCAGAATGATATCAAGTTCTGTGCATGTTCATTGTTCTAATGTTCTGCTTGCAGTTTTAAATCCTCTGCAAAATTAGTTACATTCGCCTTACTTTCTTTCATCCCTTGGACTTGTTTAGGAAAATGTGTTTTGCACATGTGCAAGAAGTGGAACCAGATTTAATTGCAATGCACAAAGCCAGAGGACCCTGACAATTACATCCTTTGGCATAGCCTTCCTTCCTTGCAAAAATTGATCCAATAGCCCCAGGTTGCTATTATCCACCCAAGTAGATATCACCAAAGTTCTCACACAACATGAATTCAGTCACACATGCACAAACACACACTCACACAGACACATTCTCTCTCTACTTTTCTCTGTTTTTATGTGATGCCACCAGATCGGGCACCACATGGTGGAAAGAGGAAAAAGTGGCGCACACAAGTTTGTCCTTGCGACTCAGTACAATGCACCGAAATAAACTGTAAGTCACGATCTAGTCTGCTTTTTTTTTTGTTAATTTGATGAAACTCATCTCTCACTTGCAGTAATATCTTTACAAATTCTTCAGAAAGCTTCACATTTCTCACTTCATGTGTCATTGTCACAAATGCTAATTGTACTTTTTCTTCCAGATAAGAATGATAACATATGACTTAAGAAAATTGCTTGCACAGTTTCATGATGGAAGACCCTCACCATTAAAAAATAAAATAAAATTAAAAAAAATCTGAAGGTGAAATTCAGACGCTCCCCTACTTACGAACATTCGTGTTACGAACAACGGTACATACGAACATGTCTGCGCGCATGCGCGCATGTCAAAAAATGTTCGGAAAGAGATGCTGTAAGTTAGATTTTTTATTGCGCACCTTTTTCCGAGTACTGTAGTGCTTCTTTCCGCCGCTAATACCGACGCTTGGCGCTGTGAGAGCTCACCCAGCATTGGAGGCTCAGCAACGTGTCGAGGAGGAGGAAGAAGAAGAAACGCCTGTCGCTCATAGATAAAGCCATCGCACTCTTCGAGCAGCAAGACCCAAATATTGAACGTTGCACAAAGGTTGCAAATCAATTGAATGATGCCATACAGTGCTACCGCATCATTTATGATGAAAAAAGAAGAAAACTGTGCAATCGTCGTTAGATCGCTTCTTTCGGCCAGTTTCTAGTAAATCCTCCAAGGAAGATACCCTCAACTTCTTCCTACATTGAAGTTACGGAGGAGGAAGTAACTTTTGAAGCCCATTCCAGTGACGACGAAGAACCTCTCATGATATAAAATCCTCCTCTTTCTCCTCCTCCTCTCCTTAAGCATCGAGTACATCTTCCAAAAGTAAGTTAAACTTCATTTTATTTATCTTATTACGTAAATGTACATACTGTGTGTGTCTCTCGCTCTCTCTCTCTAACATACGTAGTACAGTACTGTATGTATTCTCTTTAAACATAAATTATAATACAAAATATAGCACTGAAGCAACTTACGAACAAATTCACCTTACGAACGATCGCTCGGAACGTAACTCGTTCGTAAGTTGGGGAGCGTCTGTATACATTCCGAGAATGATGTTTATGTATGAGTTGTACTTAAATTGGCCTAAACGGGCTAATGATAGTAGCAGTGCAAATCTCCCCATGAGCTCTTGAATTTCTAAAATAAAATGAGTGGGGAGTGTGATTACCTATTTTCTCCAACTTTAGATACTTATTGACGCCTTTTTCAGGACACCCACAAATTGAACCATCTGCATCATGAGGAGATGATTTAGGCAAAAAGAATAATATTTTGCAAAAAAAATGGCTTAGGCAATTATTTTAAGAGGGTTATGTAAGTAATGATCTAAGTCAAGGATGGGCAACTGGCAGCCTTTTTTTTGCACGAAAAAGGGGTACTGTACTATATTAACTAAAGTGAAAAAAAGAAGAGAAAAAAGGGATATGTTGTAGAAATGATTCTGTTGAAAAAATATGTATGAAAAAATATTTAAAAAATAATAGTGATGGGCGGATCTGTGAATATGCAAAGTGGGTGCTGAACTGCGAATTTGCAGGTTGATTGTAGTTTTTAATTTGTAATATCACCAATCACCACTAGATGACAGACATTGTGGCAGCTGTGGCTCAGGAGGTAGAGCCGGTCATCCATTGACCGGGCGGTCTCTGGTTCGATTCATGCACTCTACAAGTCATGTATCCCGTGTCCTTGGGAAAGACACCTCACACACATTGCCTCCAGTTCCACTCACACTGGTTTACAGATGGTGTGAATATTCGGTGGTAGTCAGAGGCGCACACCGTCAGTCTGCCCTGGCAACATATGTAGTTTCCCGCCGCCAGAGTGTGAATGTGTGAGTGCATGCATAATGTATCTATTGTGAAGCGACTTTGAGTGTCTAGACAAGCACAATATAAATCAGATTTATTATTATTATATCTTTTACACCTTATGCCACAATGTGAGTAGTCCTAATAATTTTTGGGTGGATTTTGAATAAGAATATGAAGAACAAACATAGTATGTTAATAATATGAAATTATTGTGTGAGTTGATTCTTGTAATAACATTTACAAGATGAGTTCTTGCACTTAATGTTGGTTTCTTGTTGAGCAGTTTGGTGCCGTCCTTGAATGGTGATTTTTATGGGAGAGCCATTTGCACTGTAAATATAAAATGTTGGTTATTTTCTTATTTCTTTCAAAACTTCTTGTATATATGCATTGTAAAATGTATTATCAAAAAATGACATATCAAGAACCTGTATTTTGCGTGTATGCATATATTTTGTCCAAATATAAAATAGCATTTTTGTCATACATCTGCTTAGAAGTGAGTGGGCCTTTGTGAACCCCCCACCCTCCCCCCAGTAGCACTGATAACCCCCCCCCCCCCAACATTTTAATTGCCTATCCCTGATCTAAGTCAATTAAAAAACTAATAAATGTGCAGTTCAGTCGGACTTTAGCAACACTCACTTTAAATAGTGAAAGATATTTGGATACATTTCGCTCCTCTTGAATGTGTGTCCTTCCTTGTTCCTTGTTATTTTACTTTAGATTAGTCCATCCATCCATTTTCTTAACCGCTTATTCCTCACAAGGGTCGCGGGGGGCGCTGGAGCCATACCAGCAGGCTTCGGGCAGTGGGTGGGGTACACCCTGAACTTGTTACCAGCAAATCGCAGTACTTTAGATTAGTGTACCTGCAATAGATAGCTGGTGTGTCAGGCAGCTTTCAGGTCTGGCATCCTAAAAGATGCATCTCAAATCCCAGTTATAAGTTTTCATCTTTGAAGTAATCCCCTTGAACTCTAACACAGTTTCCTAGCCCTCATGCACTCCTGGAAGGATTCCTCTGCCGTCATCCACTTCTTCAAAACCAGTACACTTGATGACCCACAATGACACAGAGCCAGGTCGGATGAGGAACTGTAGTGTGCTCAGGGCATTATGTAGGGCAGGGGTGTCAAACTCATAATAGCTCAAGGGCCACATGGAGGAAAATGTATTACCAAGTGGGCCAGATCGGTAAAATCATGGTATATAACTTACGATACGATACGATATACTTTTATTTTCCCCGTGGGGAACTTTTTCCTGGGCTCCGTCCAGCTGCAGTTTACAGTAAGGAAAAAACAACAGAATAGAAAGAGATAATATCAAAATTAAATAAGAAGTGCAGCAGTAGTTTACAGTGAGAAAAACAACAGAATTTTCACTTTTTGTGGGTTAGCCCTACATTACAGAGCTCAAATGTAATTATATTGTTCCAAAAAATAACACAAATGCAAATGGAACACAGCAACGCTTCGCCCGTATGAGTTTCGGACGTGTTGTAGCTACCCGTTTTGTGTATGTATTGTTCCCAGAATGCATTGTGTGGCACAGTTAATGAAGTTATAAGCAATGAATCCTTCTTATATGTGTTTATGTTACCAGTAACTTAATTTGTGTCGTATTTAACACGTTTTTAAGTTGGTCTATGATTTTATTATTTTTTTTTATTAAACAAACCGTAACTTTAGGTGGTGTGTAAATAATGACATGCAGGGCAATTCCATGTACAAGTTGCATTGCTCATCTGAGGATTGCTTTTATTAATTAATTAATTAATTAATTAATTAATTATGAATTAATATCTTTTGACTGTGGCCAGCTAATTAATTGTTCTGACTAGTATTTTTTTTAACCTTACAAAATCATCTCGCTGGCTGGATTAAACCGCTTTGCTGGCCTAACCCGGCCCGTGGGCTGTATGTTTGACACCCCTGGTGTAGGGGAAAACGAGTAGTTCATAGTTAGGGTTTTATCATTTGGACCTGTTCAGACACACTTGAACAGTATGTAGGATTACATTGAAACACAGAACCAGAGGAACTGTATCTTTTTTATAGTTTGATTCCAGCCACTCCTGTGTGGTAGCATTTCTATCATTTCCCTTCTGCATTTACCCCTCCCCTCCCCTGCTTTGAATTAAATCAGAATTCTGCCCCATCCCAGGGAGCGAGCATAACAATCCTCTCCAGAGTTTCAGATTAAATTACAGATCTTCACACTCGCAGAAACCCCCACTCCCACATCCTCATGCGCTCAGTCTCCCCCATGCAGATGTGACACATCCCAGTGACTACATTTTCTCATAACACATCGACCCAGTAGGGCCGAAGATGGAGGTGATGGGGGAGGAGGGGCCAGAGGAAGAATGTGTCGACAGTTAGGGAAATGTACCACAGACAAATTTAAAAAAAAAAAAAAAATCTCACCTCCTTTCTCCGGTTCATGCCTAGAGGGACTTAACGTAAATATTCCCATCGTCTATGTTCTTGACATATCATCTAAGGATGAACTTTGAATCACACTGTAAATCAGGCTGCAGTCAGCGAGGGGAACCATGTGTGTAGACAATAATGTGTTAATCTTAAAATTCAAATAGTGTCTTTAGTGTGGTTAGTGTTACTATTTTCTCAAGGGAACTACAAATATGCAGACAAGCACCTTTTTAGCAGCCAGGGAAACCATACAAAAAAAGTAATGCAGTAACCTTTAACCTCATCTTCCTTTGACCAGATAAAATCAAATTAAAAGAGACCTTGAGCTAACATTCCCTGCTCAACATGAATGAGAAAGTAAGCTTTTTATCCATTTTTTCGGTGAATACTAGAACAATTTTCTATATTTGGACTACCTGTGGTTAAGTTCTTCTGATTAAATTCTGGGTCTTTTCTCACAAATTATACATCACAGATGTAGAGTTAGTTGCTAGATAACCAAAGCGCTATCTGGATTCTTGTAACGAGAGTGCCAAAGTAGCTGAATTATTATCCTGCAGATTGTAAACTACATTAAGTTGCATTTCGGCTCCTCTCGAGTCCCCATCAGAATTGGGGTAAATTATGCTGAGAAGGCTAATTGGAGGATGCCGAGCATTACCAGCCACTGAAGCTCTCAAAAGCCACTTCGGCACCCACAAACTCTCTCCATCTCTCTAATACCGTGTAAATCCAACTGAGACGCTCATTCATTGAGTCTCGTCCCCTTGAAAAGATGGAGGAAGTTCAGAGGAAAGTCAGCTGAATAAAGAATGTGATTTGGGAGTGCACGGCGAGGGAAATTTCATGAGCAGAGTTATTTTGTCTATAAATAACATCGAAAATTACACCTACGGCTTCGTCTCTCACACACACACACAAACACACAAGCACATTTCTCTTCAATGATGAGACCATGGACATGGCATGAGAAGAGTTGTTTCAAAATAATAATTATAAATGTTGATTTTAGTCATTGTACGTTTTTTTAACCCTTTGTTGCATTTCCCTCCCTATAACCTGCCCTGTGATGCACTTTTTGTTGCTTTTTAAGTATGAAAGTTGCTAGACAAATAAATAATTGATTGAGTTGATCACCCACTAGGCCACAGTGTTACCGTATTTAAGAATGTATTTAATCAATTGACTAAATTATATAGAGTGGCATAGTAATATGTTCTATTAGGCATCTTTCTATGGATTGAGTCTTTCAGAAAATAATTTTGAACAAAAGTGAAGAAACTGGAATTTTCGATTTTGATTCGAATTTGAGATTTTGGTGCAGGTGGAAGTGTCCTGTACCGTTTTGGGGAAGACTGCGCTGCACCATGCTGGGTGTTCCGCTGGCCCAGGGTGTTTTCTTTTACATGACCACGGCTTGACATTTTGGTGGCTGAAAGAAAATTTTGACCAGCTGAAATCAGGTCTAAGTTGTGGTTCAGGTGGTATAACGCAATTTTGGTGGATTTGATCAGATGCAGGCAAGCAGATTCTGAATGTGTGTGGTGAACGTCATTGTGTTTCATTCATAAATATGACAACAGTGTGCATTGAACACTGAATCTGAATCATTGCAAGTGTTATAATTATTATTATTGTTATCTTTAATATAATTTTTAAAATCATCCCCCCTTGGTCACGCTTGTTATTAGTCTTTTCCTGGGGACAAAAAATGGGACTCTTAAGCCAAATTTGAATGTGAAAGTGAAGTTTTTTTTTTCTGTTCCTGATGTCCTAATACTTGTCAATATTTTGTATGTTCATCTATGTGATATAATCATTCTTGACCAAAAAGATGTCCTATTCGGTATATTTTTGGATATTTGAAAATATATTACAGAAAGCAATGTCGAAGTGGAGGATTGAGCATTTGTTGTTGATTCCCTTCCTTCTGTTGATCCTCCTCTCTCTGTATCTCTCCCGCCTTCTTCTATTATGTCAAACAACTCAGTTTCAGATCACCTCATGTTGCTACAAAGGCCTAATCAAGCACATGCCACGTTGGGGATTTTGACTTACGCTTGTTAGCTTGTGGAGAGAGAAGCAAGTCTATATGACTCGCCTAAGGGCGAATGAAGCATGATGCCATGTTGAGGTTTGGAGAAGGTCACAGCAAGGTCACTAAAAGCGGCTGGTTCTCATTCCGCCTGTGTCCTTACATGGTTAATTACTAATGTTATTGATAGGATCATTTTACTGCACACGGGTATGTTTTGGAATGAGCAAGGTCCTTGCCATAACATGATATTAGTATGAGCCATGCAAGCAAATCTTTGCGATCTCTGTGATGTTAATATACACATCATTTTTAATTCAAACAGCAAGCTTGCATGTCATTGTGTGAACAATGGCATTTTTTTATTTTTCTCTTTCTAGCTCGATTTTGGTTCTCTCTCTCCTCAATGACAGAAATAGAAACATTACTCACAAAAGATTTGTTGGCTTGCACTCCGTTTTCACCGGATGTGCTTCTCAGCAGGTGAGCTTTCAGAAATACCTCCAGAACATAACGGCTTCAGTCAGAAGCGTGGCCGTTTTTCCTTCTCCCGATGTTTACTTTGTTAGAACTACACAAACGACTACTTGAAATCTGCCCAATTCGCACAACTTTTTTTTTTCAGTTTGAGTTGTGTGGATACTCTCTGTGTGTACATACTATGAACAAATACAACAATTATGTCTGAAGTATTTTTCATGAAATTGCATTTACTCGGGGAAGTAAATTCATTTTTTAATGAATCCCTGAAAAGACTCCTTTAATCATGTCATTAATAGCGAGAGAGTAATTTGTAGCTGATAAATGTGTATATTACAAGTGTCTTTAATTGAATTGACTAATTAAATGGAGTCTTGTAAAATAAGATCTCTTTTGCTAATGACTCGGCCTTGAATAGCGCAATTAAATCCAATCAAGTGTTACGCTCTACTTTTCATTGACAAATCTCTCGTTTTTTTCATGCCAATTTTGACTCTCCTTTCTGAGCTGCGTGCAAATGGCACGCAATGCCCTTATCACTGATTCCATGTGAATTTGTCATAATCCAGCCCATTCGGCTTGGTTTAGCTTTGGTTAATTTGCGGTTCCATCACTTAAGAAACTTTTCATCAAACCATTGTCCTTACCTAGCCATTGTCTTTGTGGAAGACTACAGATCAGCACTGCAGACAAAACACAAACAAACAGGGACACGTCCAATTTTCAAATGAACTAACTTTCCTTTAAAACCTTTGTGCTCTTGAACGATGATCACAGGGCACGACTGAATCCCTTTCCTACATTTGTGTAGGCCACAGGCCACGTCTCCGACCCCAAGAATGGAAGTTTGGCCCACTTTAATGTGAAGCTTTTAAAACATTTTGGCTCTGGGAATGCTGAGTCTTTCTCAATGAAAATACAAAGACTAAAGTCTAGACATTTTTGATATTTGAAGTGTGTAACCAAAAGTTTTCATTCATCCGTTGTCTATACAGCTTATTCTGTTCAAGGTCACAATGGGTTGGCTGTGTTTACAGAACAGTGATCTACGGTTAGTTTTGTTCATAACCTTTATGGATAGAATTTCTGGGCGCAGTTGAGGCATTGAGGGGGTCTGGTTTGGTGAGCTCGGTATCGTGTCTTTGCTTTTTCTCGATGATGTGGTTCTTTTGGCTTCATCGAGCCGCGTTCTTCAACTCTCGCTGGAGTGGTTAGCAGCCGAGTGTGAAGCAGTCGGGATGAGAGTCTCAGAGCATCACCAGAAGAGGGTGGAGTCCTCTACGTGGGTCGGGGATGAGATCCTGCCCCATGTTGAGGAGTTCAAGTATATTGCTGTCTTGTCCACAAGTGAGAGAAGAAAGGAGCAAGACTTTGACAGGCAGATTGATGCAGCATCTGCATTTATGCAAACTCTGCATCAGTCTTTCGGGGGTGAAGAAGGAGCTGAGCCAAAAGGCAAAGCTCTCGATTAACCGGTTGATCTATGTTCCCCCCCCATGAAGAGGAACCCGTTGAGGTGGCGAGAACATCTGGTGAGGAGTTGAAAGCACGTCCTTTCCGAAGGAGACCCAAGTGAGGACCGATGACATGTTGGAAAGAATGTCTCTCAGCTGGCCTGGGAACGGCTTAGGATCCTCACCGTAAGAAACTAGCTGTTGGAGGCTTGCTTGTCTGCGTCATGACAACTCAAGAGGTCACCATTTTCGCACAAGTTAACTCCCACATCTCCTTTTGCATGTATGCGTGTGTGGCCACATTTCTCTGTGTGGTGTGCAACAATTATATGAAGCAGCATAAATTGAATTTCCCATGAACTAATTCAAATGATCAAAATAAGGTGGGGCTGAAGACAGATTCATTTGGTGGCCTGTGCCTCAATACTCAACTACAGGCGGTCATAAGCCTAAATAAGAAATTGTAGGGTTGCATCTGGCATAAAAACTGGGCCAGAAAAAAATTATGCGAGTGACTTGCTGCGGTAAGCACTTTCTGTGGTCGTAAAAACATACCAAAAAATTCCTTATAACTGGTAGCAATGCCATGGCTTTGCAGTACTGAAGGAATTCTCATGAATACGCTACAGTGCAGTATATTATAATGTGATTTCAAGCAAGTTAGGCATATCACTTTCACAAACCTATTTTTTCCCCATGTGATCAAAAAATACTTTCAGTCAGTTTTACACAAATTACAGTGTAATGCTTCCCAAACCCAATCAAGCATGCCTTGGACCATCCTTGATTTTTATCGTACCCTTTTAGGTATGTTGACAGACAAACAAACCAGTCCAGCACTAGTGGAAAAAGCTCTGGCAAAGGCAAGACCAAAAGCTCTACTATGTCAAATACACTATGTTATTCATTGAGTGCTTTCAGCGAGTTGCTTTAAATATTGTTTATTCTGTGGTTTGGGAAACAAACATTGAGTATAGAAGTCTTAGCCTTGCCTTAGGCGGTGCTTCAAAAGCAGAATATACTGCGGGCATTCAGCATCTGTCATCGATGTCTTGAGGGTGTTTTCCAACTGACCATAACCCTGAACCATGTACACAGAACAATATCTTTCCTTATATTAACATGACTATTTTTTGTTTCCTGGCATCGCTCCCTGGCATTTAAAAATGACTGATAGACCGTTTTGATTTTCCACTTTTCAACAGGGTGGGTCTGCTGTTCTGCACTTTCCTTACACATCAAAGCTCTGTTGCACACTGGAGCATACGGGAACTATTGCTTTTCTTGAAAAAAAAACAGTCAATTGACTATTAACAGATAGGTGAAGCACTTACATTGTAAATAGTCAAAATTATTATTATTTTCATTAATATTATTAGGGATGTTCAATAAAACATTTTTCCAGACCGATACCAATACAAGTACTCAACGTTTGACTAGTCACCGATATCAAGTACCAATAGTACTAGTATTTAGACATACACAATTTCCCCCCAAAAATAACAGATAATTTTAAAGAAAGACGTATATATCCCAATGTAGCATTTTTTTTATTGCATGGAATTAATGGCAATTTTCTATTGTTCTAATTTCTAGTTCCTGATCATAAAACGGCCACAAGAGGATAATCAATGCAAGTATTGGCCTATATCAATGCTACTATTTATAATAAGAATATTATTATTATTATTATTATTATTATAAATAGTAGTAGTAGTATAGTATTGATGATGATAATAATAATAATGATAACAATTTATATCTAATAGTAATATCATTATTATTGTTATCATCATCATCATTACTCCTACTATTACTACTACTTGTGATAATAATAATAATAATATATATATTTTGTGCTGGCATCTAATTAAAAATTGGGGAAAATGGCTAGTTTAATTGGAATTAATGGCTGCGTGAGACCATTTAATGACAGTATGATTTAAAATGTACACTGACTTGTTTTCCTGGATGTCAGCATGTTCTCTTCAGACATCTGTAACTCCCCACGTCTGGACAATTGTTTACAATTTCCCTCCCAAATTCTGTAAGCAAAGTTTGCCAAAAAGTGGTTAGTAAGAAAAAGAGATGTGTTTTAATGGGTGGGAAAAACAATAGTGCAAAGGGAGAGGAACAGATGGTTGGAAAATTGAGGAATGAAGCAAAAGAAGGAAATTGTACATTAAAAACCTAGTACACAAGGGTTTGACACTTGGGTGGTTAAAAATGGTGATAATTACAATCAGAAAGAGCGAGGAAATTGGGAGAATAATGGAGGGTGAAAAATGACTGGGGAACAGATTACTGACAGTTCCAAATGTCTCTCCAGATGTTACCAGTCACAAGATGACCACGTTAACCTGGCTTTATTGTTACAGATGTGGTGCCATTGCTTACCCCTCATTTACACTCGGGCACCAATCAGACCGACCTCACAGCCAAGTCAAATGCCACTTAAGGGTATAGCCAACAGAACCAGTAGCCAGGAGTAGTAAAGAGTAGAGGAAAGTCAGCAATATGCTGGACTCTGTGCCAGTCATGTGGCTTTGAGAGGGAAGTTGCACGTCTTCCTGAGTGCCAGGCCCTTTGGCAGCGCTTCCCGGACCTTGCTTGATCTGTCGTCTGCATTCATTCAGCACATACAACCGTTTCTCTCAGCGTTGCTGCTTCCTCTGCACTCACAAGGAGCTGTGGAAAAAGCTGGCAGGAGACAAAAAGACGCTGCTCTAATCAATACCAACACGAGGCTTTCGACAAAGAGCCGCGGAGTGAAAGATGGAGCTCACAGTTGAACAGCGGTCGCCTTGAGCAGTGCATTCCTCAGAAACCCAATGACTCTACAAAGGCATCAGGATGGCAAACGAGTATGTGGCTCAAATAGAATGAACAGAACCAGAACAGAGCTTACCACAATCTGGTGTGAGGAATCGTGGTCTTTATTAAAACAATTGTGATGTCTGAATTGTGAAACCATTAAAGAAGACGGTAGAATGGTTCGAAATGGAACTCAAAACCAGCTATGGTCACTTTGGGAGGAAATTCATTTTCATTCCTCAATGACAGTATTTTATTGCCATCACCTGTCCATCTATTAGCTAGCTAGAAAAAAAGAAAAAGAAAAGAAAGAAGGCATCGCGTGACTGGATGGTATCCTTCCAAGATTGCCTCCTGTCCACCTACGGTTCTTCCAAGAAGACATTTGCAATAATTCAGCTATAAATATTATAATCCAGTGTTCTTGAATGACGGTCAAACCACAGCTACATGAATAATATGTAACACTGGTAGTTAGAGGTAATTTATTGTACATACTATATACAGTATGATAGTTCTGAGTTTGAAGGAGGGTGGCTGTTCTTCTTGAACATGATACGTTTTCCAGCTGCTGTGATGAAGACAGATTTATGAGGCAGTAAGTAGCCCAGTGATATTTAGAAGCAGCTTCATGAATGGAAGAAAGCTACTTTGATTCCACGGACTGGACCAGAAACCCATGCATGAGGAGAAGCAGTTAAACAAGGAATTCTAATGGCATGTTTGCACAGAAACAAAAGTCCGATTGTAGTCATCTCACTGAGATTTCTCACTCTCTTCCTTTTCTTACATTTTCAAATCCCACCTTTCCATCTGCCTGGCTATATAGCCTTCACATCCCATAATGCAACGCGGTTCCCAAAGCATACAGTAGTATATATCAAAAGGCCAAGACGTTGTAGTCTAGTGAGCAAACTGGGTGTTCAGAATAAAGAGTGTTTCACTTAGTTCTATATTGTACTGTATTTACTGTATGTTTAACCGCACACCAAGGTTATTTTGTGAACCAAATCTGGTTGCATATTTGATCTATTTTAAGAATGTTGGAGGCGAAGTAAACTATTTTAAAATATTGTGGCTGCCATATATTGTTCACAAATTTTCACTTTTCTAGTGTTTACCGTCTAGATTTTCAGTCCAGCGCGTACATATGTGGCATTGTGGTTTGCTGCATTAAGAACAGTTACTGAGTAAATTCGAACTGCGCTGCACACAACCCACTTCCCTTTTTTTTCTTAAAATCATTATAAAGTAACAATTAGTGAATAATTTTCCCAAAACACTTTTACGGTTGATTGCGAAGCCAAAAGTTCTTCTTTTTTTGTGATCAAAACTCAATCACGGTTGGCAACAACTAAATAAGCAAACATTAATAAAAATTAATAATAAATAAATTTGATTTGGTCTCGTGAATCGACTTGATATTTTCCCTAAATGCCAAAAGGAAGCCAAAATGTAGTGGAGCATGTCTTTAAAAGTCCAATAAAAGTATATCACCTGTTAAATTAGAATTATTAATTACTTTTATGGAGAGTAACTTGTTCTACATTTTAAGTTATACTTTGCTGGATCAGTTACTAATGTTTAGTACATTAAATAACTTAATTATAGACTTTACCAAGTACTGTGCCAAGAAAGAATAATGGTTGTCGCCATCAGCTTGACCACAAATAAGCGCACTGCATGAAGGGGCAAAAAACTTATATGTATTGACTTGTAGCATAAACTTTATTGTCTCATTTGCACTTTTGCTATCTCTCGCTGCCACCAGTATCTCTCCATTGAGGCCTCAGGCTCCTTGCACTCCTCCTCTGCTGTGCTGATTGGACTTTTCATTAGTCAACTCCCTAAGGCTCAGCATGACCTCCTCTGGGTCATCGCCTACTGATTATCAGCCCCCCCACACACACACCCTCACTCCCACCATTTTCCCTTGTCTCCGTCAACTTGTGCAAGTGGGGATGTCATGACACTGATGTGAAGTATCCAACCTTGCTTAGGCGGTTGATGGGTCAGCATACTGCTGCACTTTTTATGAGCTGTGTTTTTAGATTAATAGAAATTTGCTAGTTGGGACTAGAGTGGTATTTTCCAAATAGTTTCAGCTCAAAAGGCAAATGAGATATTTACTTCTTCGTGGAACAAAAATGTATAATCTATTGATGCTGTCAATCGATAGATAGAACAGCTTACAGGTCTGAACACATACTAACTGATGTGAGACCCGACCCGTGCAAAATTGTCAAAGGTGAGTTTAGATACAATTATAATTTAAAAAAAAAAAGTGTGTAATGCAGTACATAGTTTTTTCTAAGCTTAAGGCAGGCATTAGAACAATGGTTCCTAATGCCTTATGAAAATAAATTGTACATGAAATATGTCTTGTCATTTCACTAATATAAACATAGGATATCCATCCATTTTCTATACCACTTTTGTGTTTGGGTTTTTGTCAAATTTGTCAAATGTTTGATGCAAAAAATGATTAGAACTGTTTGTTTTTCTGATGGTACATTCTTAGTACTGTATTTTTCAAATCTTAATTCAAATTCATTTGGATTATGTTTGGGTTCTCATTCTCATCCGCATTGAATCACATCTATCACATCCCACATAGACCCAACGAGAGCTGACATTTTCTGGCGGTATATTTCCAATGTTGCAATGCGGGATTGCAACACCGTGAGGTAAACACACAGCCAGCTACCAACAGTTGCCGGCACCCGAACTAAAAAAGTTGGATAATGGTGAGTGCATTTTTATTTATTTATTTTTACAGCTGTTGCACTGTCAAAAAAGAAGCATTACCCAAAGTAATAACACAACCACCGGTCACCAGATTGACTATTGATGAACTTTTTTCTTCCGTTGGATGATCCCCTCCTCCGCTCGAGGCAACCTCCACGTAGTTGCACAGCAAACAAAAGTAAGCGAGACATGCGGCACTACGTGATGTAACCTAGCATAATAGTGCTAAATTGCTTAAATAAACATACACTACAATTAGAATAAACAATTTAGCATGCAAGGTTTCACAAAAATGGTGCACCTTATAACTGGGCGCCACCTTATGTATGAAAAATAGTTGTGTCAAAATTTGTGTGTTAATTTTGAGTTCATTTAAAGTTCCTTTAACGCCACAAATTTTTTAAACGTGCGAACAATGACCGCCCCTTATTTGGAAAGCCTGTATAGGGGGAATTCCAGTTGCAACGCAGCAGACCCGTCAAAATGTAGCAGTAATACATTTAATAATAATGCATATATTTGTGTAGACTGATGTCACCAACATTTACAATTATGCCATCTAGTGGCAAAAAAATGACCTCAACACAAATCAATATCACATTCATTTTTTTACAGTACAGTACATCTTTTTAATTTTAACTCAATTGTATTAATTATTATGAAATTACTGTATCAGTTTAACAGTTTTGTCCACTTTTATGTTAACAAGATTCTGAAAACCTAGAAGATAAATATTTTTTGTACATGTTATTGTACATTTAGAACAGATCTAAAATGTGCGATTAATTGTGAGTTAATTATTGAAGTCATGTTATTAATTATGATTAAAAAATTTAAACGCCGGACACCCCTAAATTGAAAATATTAAAAAATAGACCCATTCATTGATATTGCGTCAAATAATATGATGCACCCAAAACCTCTTACAGAAATGCGTTTGTGTGTATCTGAATATGTGTGTGATTGAGGGCATTTATACTTTTACCATCTAACTAACCATGACCTCGTCCAAATGAAGCCATAAGACACTCCTCCCGTCCAACCTAACTCATACTATCCATGTTACCCCCGAACCCTGGCACGCTCCAAAAGCTGGAACCGATTACTCCCCTGTGTGCTTGTTCAGACTCTGATTGCTGCTACATCCAGATAGGCTTTCAAGTGGCCTCCTGTGTGTGCAGTGCCCCATGGGATATGGCCCAGCACACTACACATGGGGACGATTACCCAAGCAGGCATAAGCCCGCATACGTCGAGTCGCCCCTCCAGATTGGGCTGGCGAGGTACTCATCCTCTGTACAAGGCTCTAAACATCCATTTCCACCCCCAATCATTACAGTTAATCACAATAATAGTTCTATCCATGGGCTCTTTCTGCAATGGAGTAGTCATTCTGCTAGTCTTTGCAGCATAGACGTACAGTGACAAGCATCACAGCAAATGGATGGCGCTGCACTCAGCAGTCAAAGTCAGTCAAATGTCCAATGTCTTTGTGTTTCGTGCAAATGTCTTTGTCTTGTGAAGCATGATTTGTTATACTTTTGAAAATCAAAAGGCTTGTGTTAGGCTCTGTTACAATGTAACAAGGAAGTGAATGTACAGTATCAGATAATATTCTATTTAGGTACAGTATAACTTAACCCTCTGAAGTAGCGTATACACTGTACAACTTTGGCTGTCTTAGACCAATTGTAGGGGAAATCATCCTTCCTTGCTATTAGTTTCACATTTTTTTATCACTTTTGTTAACAAGAGTATGAAAACCCAGAAAAAAATGTATAGTACATTTAGAACAGATATAAAATTTGTGAAGTCATGTGATTAATTACAATTAAAAATTGTAATCGCCTGATGCCCCTAATTAAAAAAAGAAAAGAAAACAAATATTATTAAAAAATTAGGGGCGACAGACGATTATTTTTTTTTTTATTGTAATTCATCGCATGACCTTAATCACAAATTTTATATCTGTTCTAAACGTACAATATTTTTTTTTCAAGGTTTGCATACTCTTGTTAACAAAAGTGGAAAAAAATGTGAAACTAATAGCAATAGTTCAAATGCATTTTTGACGTCTATAGCCATCAATGGCAGTTAATGAGTTAAAAATGTCTATCTCACAGTGAGACAGGAACAAAAATGGAACATATAAACAGTCTTGTGAGCAGAGACAGGCTGTTATAGAAATCAGGCGCTGTCAAAACTTGAGACATGACAAAGCATGTCTGTCTCTTGCTTCTGCTATGATGGCTGACAGCGAAGCATCCAACGGAAACACACTATGAGGTGATGGAACCATAACTGCATTTCTCGGTCACAATGCCAAGAACACACGAGATGTAAGCAGGAAAGTTAGGTGTGCATGTAAACTCACCTAATAACATGACTCACCTGCAGCTGTTTGTAACATTGACAGTCTGAGTTGGGCCATTTTCCACAGTCACAAATGTGACCACCATTTTCTTTTTAACATACATAAACACCAAGTCAACCTGAAATGTATTGTTGTCACCAATGTTTGCCAGAAATTCCTTTATCTCATTCAATGTTAATGTCTAACCAATTTTATTGTCTTTTGACAAATTTTGCTATAGGTCATGTCAATGTTATACCACCTAGCGTTTCTCCACTTGGGTG
This sequence comes from Vanacampus margaritifer, assembly GCF_051991255.1. Classification (NCBI taxonomy): domain Eukaryota; kingdom Metazoa; phylum Chordata; class Actinopteri; order Syngnathiformes; family Syngnathidae; genus Vanacampus; species Vanacampus margaritifer. Next base: position 9,427,439 of record NC_135444.1, read on the forward strand.
ACATGTATTAATTTAATTCAATTCTGACTGCAAAAACAGGTTCAGTGTAGAATGGGCTTAAAGCCATAAAAATATAATATTGGCTCTCATACCTAAATCAAACGTTGTGGAGTCAAAATTCTTGCTGTATTTAGTGTAATTTAGAATCCTGAAGATGATTCTACCATAAATTCTATTGTGCGATCGTTCATTTGGAAGATTTTGACAGAATGACCTAAAATGTACATTCAGGCGCTAAAAATGCATTTAACGTACTTGGTCAAAATGTGTAAAAGATAAAATAGTTGCCCATAATATGTACATCACCATTTGGTACTAAATACTAATACTAAATACTAAATGGAACAAAATTGATGATCATTGCCATATTGCCACATGAGATTGGAGGATGTTGTCTTCCTCTTTATAGCTAAGTTAAGCAACGATTGCCAGTCTGACAAAACATCTCATGTTGGAAACATGAATGAAATTTCCCAAACAGAAAATTAGATAGCATTCGCCAAATTACTGTGAATATTTTGTTACTTTTTGTTTACAAATAAATAAATAGATAAACAAAACAGAAAAATAAATAGCATACGCCAAATGACTGTGAATATTTTGATACTTTTTTAAATAAATAAAGTTTAATAAGACAAGAGCATATAAATGGTGGCAATTTTAGGAACATGAAGATATCTGCACTTGCATTTGGGCAAACCAGAGCAGCGATTTAAAAGTAAACAACCCGTTGACTTTGTTACACATGTGGGAAATTGGAATAGACAGCAAGCGAGAGAGGACACTGAATATTTTTCAAGCCCCAATTTTGGCATTAGCTGAGAGTTGAGTGACAGGAAGTGGAGACAAGGGCTTAAGAACTGAAAAATGATGAACCAACAGTGAAGGTATTTGTCAAGGGGTTCAGACATAGCAACAATACTGCACCTCTGCGGTGCTCATCATTTGTGAAGGTTAGGAAATAATATTGCTGAAAAAGAGCAGCACAAACACTTTTTAGATAAATAATCCATGTCAAATTTGATTATGCAATTCATGTTGTTAGCAGATGCCGCAATTTTTTATCACCTGTATCAGAGCATGAGCAGCTATGAAAAGTAGCTCATTACAGTTCGGCCCCTGCCCTCGACGTTTTCTCTCCTTTCCTCTTATGTTGTTTGCTGTGATTTATTGCGCTTTTATGTCAGCTTGGCAAGCACCAAGTGCACACCTCTGTAAGTGTTCCCCTGGCAAAATGTTACAGTAAATGAAGTCAGAGAAGTTGTTAAAATCAAGTTGAACAGTCTATTTGCCAGAATTATGAAGCACAGTCTTTATTTAACCTACTTCACACCGCAGATACGGTGAAAATGGTGCTAACTTGATTGACACCAAGGGCTCTATAGTCATAGAGAGCACAGGTGTGGTCGTGTGTAACTGACATCTTCATTTTCATTTTCAGACTCTTCTGTGATTAAGGGCTATGAAAAAAAAACTTGGCATATAATATGTCTAAAATCCCCCCGCACACACAGCGTGCAGGGTAGAGGGCGTCTCCAAGTCCCCACTTCACACTGCGATTGCCCTGGCCAAATTTGTATCATTCACTTGTTGAGGTATGCTAGCAGTTCCTTCTAAGCGTACTTAGAGTGCTTCAGTCTCCTGCATGGATTCCAGTGAATCAGTTTCTGTTTCGACCATGTCAAGTATGTTGCCGCTCACTCGCCAATTTTAAAGGAGATGAGAGGAGCCACTTGCATTGGCTGGGAATCAAGTCAGCTGTGTTCACGCCTATCACGGCGCAAAATACATGTTTCTAATATAGAATATTGAGCCCCTACTGGAGTGCACACTTCCTCCAAAGTTTATTTATATACATCGGTCTATTCATTCCTTAGCAATTGGATGCTAAAGAAGATGACAGTAATGCACCAAAAGTATTTGTCAACCACTTAGAGAAGAAAGCAGAAGAAATCAACAACTCGTCATGGAAACTAATGTGTGACCTATTGATAGTTTAGCATGCGGCTTCCGCCACAACAAGGAATTAGTATTTACAGCACCAAAAAGCACAATAACCAACCAGGTTATAACATTTGGCCACAATGTGATGTGGGATTCTGGTTAAGGTAAATAATTACCTTAAACTAAAAAAAATAATAATAAATCCCCATCAGAGATGAAAGACTTATTTTCACTACCATCAACATGATTTGGGACCAAGGATTTGTGGTGCCAGTCTGAGCTCTATTATTCTTGGTCTCAGTTTTTGTCAAATACATTTCCCAAAATAATGCAACCGGAGCGACTTATAGTCAGAAAAATATGGTGTGAACTTTCTAGGTGGGGAAACTTTCTCAAAAATGAGCCAACAATCACAACTGAAGCAATCAAAATATGTTAATAATTTAAGCTAAAATAAACTTCTTGTTTGTATACTTAGCATGAAATAAACTTTTGTAGAACCATCAATCTTTAATGTGAATCCTCTAAAGAAATGACGGCTCTCTAATTGTACAGATCAGAAAGAAAGACACATTTTTAGATCTTACAAAACCTCTCAGGTTCTTTTCTTTTCTTTTTTTTTTTTAGCTCTGTCTTGATGGGCTGGCTGTGACCTGCACTTGTGACTCATTTTCCTCACATAACTCAAGGATAGAGGCCTGTGAAAGTCAGTCAAAAGTCGTTCAGAAAGCCAAGCAGAACAATTGGCCTATTTATAATCATCACTTTGGGCTTACACTTCAACAGTCACTGTGAGGCTGACGGCCTCATTCTTATAACTTTGTTCGTGTAACTGAGGGCTGGAGTGACTCTTACCCAAAAGATTACAATCAGTGTGTTTGTGAACTTTGATCCGACACAAATACAAACCAAAAACTTGTCCTCCAAAGCAATACTTACACTTGAAATGATCAAGCGAGGAAGGCTTTTGAGGCCTTGTCATAAAACCTTGTTATGACTGGCGGAATTTCTTTGGCAACATCTCAAGCCATTTCTATACAATATGTGCCAAAGTAAAATATTATTTTACCTTTTTTTCCCCCTCCTCTCTGGCTTTTTTTCTCTTTCTTATTTTTTACAAAACAACTTTTCCTTGTGTCGCTGATATATGCTGCAAGTTATGTAAACATCACTTCACTTCAGATTCCAAGCAAGGATTGGAAACAGCTGCAGTGACTGGCCGTAGAAGCAAAGCCAAGCGTTGGTTTTTCACCATTGTTCAAATTTGTTAAGTCCTTGTGAGGAACTATGGCGTCGGCACGGCAACACTTCTGTGCTCTGTCACAGTCACGTTGTCCAAACTGCTAGCAATTACACGCAAGACTGGTCAGAATGAAGAGTGAAGTCGCCCACTCTCAAAAGTGGAGGGCCATTTTCTTTGAAATAACATAAGTATATATTATACTCAATATACTTTTTTGTCTAGGTAGATATAACATAAAATACCCCTTTTTTAAATGAATAAATACTCTTCTCTGCTCTTTGAACTTATTTTAAGGACATTTCACAAAAGTCATCCAGAATCTTTCTTATCTTAAGTCTTGGTTAAATGTGTAAATGTGAACCAAAACCTTGTGATTAGGTTTAGGAGACTTATGACTATATGAAATGAAAACCTTCTGATGATCAAATAACCGTCTTAGATATTGTACTTAGACAATACTGCAAGTGCACATTATTTCAGTTTTTACCATAAAGTGTGTGTTTTTTCTCAAATAGCCTATTAAAAACGGTTAACTAAACAACCCATTAAATCCTAATTTAACACAATATTTATAACCAGTATCGCAATTTGCCATCAAAATTTCCCTTTGAAATATTTACTTCTGCTCCTAACCTACCGCATTAAAGTGACAGTAACGGGAAAAATCTACTTTTTGGGAGCTTTTAGCCATGTTAAAATGCTAATTCCTCACCAAAAACATCACCTAAATGGTGTTTTCCTCCATTCTCTCCTCAATGAGAAATTCCAGGTCATTCTGCTCTCCAAGCACTGGCCCCTCCCAACCTGAGAAAACGAGCGGGTACTCACTCTATGACATCTTCAGGTGCGGACCCACCCCCGCACCGCCTATGCGGACTAAACACACGCCCACTTACGCTCAGACCTCCAAGCTCGCAGGATAGTGATTAAAGTTGACTTTTTCAGTAAACATTCTGACCAAATGAATTCAAAGCAATCAATTATCCTTCACTTTGCAATGCCAATTGGCCATCTTAAATTGAGTTTTACTCAGGTTTTTCTTGCCCCTCCTCCTCCACTACGATTTATTGCAACAAGAAAGCCGTTTCGTTTCAAATGTTTATTGAAGATTTGAATATCCATCCAATTTCCACATTTAAAGAAGACTTGGTTGTACTGCAAGGGCTGGCCGGTCTTGCGTGGCCACTCAGAGTTGTGTGAGCTGGCTTAGGACGAGAGGGGCTCAGCAACCCAATGGGGAGAGGCGGGGTTTTACTGAACAGGAGGTTTTGCTTCCGCGTTTGAAAAATAGCCAGCAAAATGCCTAATATTTCATTAAAATAGCCAGCCTAATATTTAATTTTAAAAAATTACATCGCCATAATGTCAGAGCTAAGATTTAATCATTATATGCCCATAGTTAACCTTAACTATGGAAGGGCTTAAAATACCATGATATAGTACCTTAATTTTGTTTTGAAGAGCAAAACGTCAAAAGGTTGTCAAGACAAGAGATGATCGCTGTAACTTTGTATCAGTAAAACATGTGTTGACAAATTTGGATATGAATTGGCTGGTAAACAGCCAGCAATATGATTACGTCATTCCTTTTAATTCAACATTTCCTTCATATTATTAAGTCATATTTTCTCTGATCTACTACAAGGATACAGCCCAGGTTCAATAAAAAATACTCATACTAGAATCCCATCACCTGCATTTCAGTGAGTGAATTTGTTCCTGCTACTTTCCGGCGCCCAGTATTTGTTCCAATGTGAACAATCAGCAACAGCATAATTTAAACAAAAGTCAGCATGTTGGTGTGAGATGGTTTGATTTCAGTAAAGCTCCTGCTGCTGATGCTGAAAGAAATCAGATTTATTAATGGATCCTTGTGTGGCATTCACCCCCATCTGTCAAATAAAATTCAATAACCACCGCATAATATTAGGCTGGATAAAAAATGTGTATATGCTTGGCTGCAGCACGTGTTGAGGCATGAGGCCACTTTGCCTTTGCAAGCAGAAAACACATGATGAAGTGCACAAGTAAACAGCCAGAATATGATGGAAAACATAACTTCATAGGAGTTGATTAAGCAGAAGAAAAAACACATCACAATAAAATGACTCCCAGATTTGCCTTGTATTCAAACAATGGAGTATCCTATTCTTCCGCAGTATGTTGTGATTTACAAAAGCTGTGGGTCAGTGTGAGTGCCAGTCATGTATTACAGTTTGACATGACGTTGAAAGCAATGCGGAGGCACGCCACACATACAGTTAATCTTGTCTTGCATTTCTGAATGCTTAACGCAGACAAATTTGGGGTGTTCTAAGGCTCAGTTTCCTGCTATTACGATGTCACATTTTTGTAGGGCAAATGTTAAATCATAACAGATTTTACTAGAAAGTTTTAAGGGGGTAAAAAAAATACAAACCCCAATTCCAATGATTTTGGGGTGTTGTATTAGCTGTCAAAAATATACAGATTAGAATGATTTGTAAAAAATAAAATAAAATAAAAATCCCCAACCTATATTGATCTAAATACCCTAAAAAAATATTTAATGATCACACTGATAAATGTATATATATTATTTTCCATTCTCTCTATTTGATGACAGCAACATGCCCCAATAAAGTTGGGATAGCGGCAACAAAAGACCGGGGAAGCTGTGGAATTCTAAAAACACCTGTTTTATCATTCCACAGGTGAACAGGTTAATTGGAAACAGGTGCCTGATATCATTGGGTAGAAAAGGAGCATCGCCCAAAGGCTCAGTTGTTCACAGACAAAAATGGGGTGAGGTTCACTGCTAAAAAATGTGTGTGCAAATAGTCCAACAGTTTAAGAACGCTGTTTCTCAATATGCAATTGCTCATCTGAGTAGGACTGATGTAACGTGTAAAAGTATGTTGAGGTCTGACAGGACCATAGATTGCATTGTTTTTTGGTCCTCCGGGCCAAAGAGGTAAAGGACTATTCTGATTTTTATCAGTGTAAAGTTTAAAGGCCAACACCTATGACGGTGGTTTTGTGTCCATTTCATGTTTGCTTGCATTACGTGAAAGTGTCATTAATGCTGAATGGTACATACATGTTTTGGAGCAACATATACTGCAATCCAAGCACTGTCCCTCCCTTTCTTTTGACACTAAGACAATGCCACTTTCATTCTGCATGTGTTACAACAGCATGCCTTTGTAGTAAAATTGCATACGTACAAGACTGGCCTGCCAGCAGTCCAGACCTGTCTCCCATTGAAATGAAGTGTGGCACATTATGAAGCACAAAATAAGCAAACAAAATAAAGGTTTTCAGTTTGATTATTAAAACAATCTATTTAAATATCTTGTCTTTTTTGTTTATTTCAATTAATATAGGTTGCAACTGATTTGCAAATCATTGTAGTCTGTTTTTGTTTAATTTTAACACAATGTTCCAACTTCGTTGGTATTGTGCTTTGTATGTAGACACAATTGAGAGAGAAAAACTTACTATATGAATTCAGCCAGAAAAAAACGCAAATACATTTTCCATGACCTCCTACTCCGGCATTGGTTACCAATTCAACATCAAGCTTTTTGATGGCCTAAATGTATCATTAGTGATTCAACTCATTCATTTACCCCAAGCCCCTTCTTTGGTATGTGGTTAGCAGGGATTCAAATCTTGGCTCGTCTCGCTTGTGTGATTTGTTGCTTTCAATGTAAAGCAATGTAATAATATGGGAATTATCATGACCATGGTTTGCAGTAATGTAGAACTGCACCAAATTGAGTTGTTTGTAATTTTTTCAAAATCTTATTTTGTAACAAACTTGGCAAGGGAAAATATTACAAACATCTCTCAGTGTAATGGAATGCAATGAACTGCATACAGCGCATACATCATCAGCAATCATAAATATACTGTATAGTGGATACTTTATCACATGAAGAAGAACATGGACAATTTTAAAGTCAAAATCACAAAGTGGCAGTGAGGCTACTTCCCTACGTCTCAAATTAACTGCTGATGTTTGCATCTATTGTTTATTTCTGTTCACTGTATTTGACTTCCTCTCTTTATGTACGTCCTACATTTGAATGAGTTGAATAATCGCTGACTAATTGGCTGAGTTGAGTGGTACGGTGAGTTTGGTTCTTCAAAAGTCAAGAAGTGAACTCTTGTGACAAACAAGCCTGCTGATGATGAGAGCACAACACAAAGAGGATTAGCTGCTGGTGAGGAGAGCAAAGCCATCAATGACCTTTCAGGAAGGAAGTTTACCTCTCTGTCAATCATTGACAGACCATGCGGTGTTAAGGTTGCCAGGTCTTAAGTCTCCTTCATATTTGTATGAGGAGCATATCCCCTTTGGCCAAATTGGCACACATCAACAGATTTTCTCTAAGGCACATACGGTATGGCACTCTAAAGCATGAGCCAAGCAGCCGTAACTTGATATTGATACAGGTTGGTACTTTGTTAGGGAAAATAGTTGCTGTCATTGACTTGTAGTTGGAATGAATCAACGCCACAAGTGAGGGCTTATGCATTTGTAATGAAAAGGAAATATGGGGTCAATGTTGATTCCCGGTGGGATCAAATGTGACTTGATTTTCCTCCAAAACTGACCTAAGAAAAACACTCACATTTACAGGGGACATCAGTCAAACCGCAACTGTAAGACCACAAATGACCCCGAATGTTTTTGGAAAGCTGCAGACCAACTTCATTGTGACATGGCATGAATACACATGTGGGACTGTGTGTTTGAGCCAGCACAATTATGTGCGTGACACATACGCAGAGAAAAAACTACGGAAAACGTATTTTCTTTCAGACAGAATATAATTGGTACCTACAATCATTATTGAGGCTCTCATTCAGAGCCAAGAATGCCCAAGAAAAACACAAGTGCCTCTATTTAAAAAAAAATATCATTTCCCAAAAATAATGAAAACCTATCATCAATCATTACGATCCTACTACCGATGAAAAGCACATAAATACAATACACAGATTATCTAATTCTTTGTAACTTTTTATTGTTACAATAAGCAATGTATAACACTGTGGAAGAGTTTCACATAGACCTGGGGAGTCTGTGCTTGTCAATGTTGTGAAGGCTCAGAACTAGTGAAACACACAATTATAGTGGATACTATGGCGAGCATTAGTTAGCGGTTAGATTAACATTATTGTTGGAGCATTATAGTCGTTGGATTAATGTTACGATAAATATATAATTTATTTCTTTATTTTTTTTAACCTTTCACTGTGAATCCACCTCCTGTCTGTCCCATGTGTGTGTGCATTTTGCACTCGCTAGTTGCAGATTTGAAAGGGGGGTGTCACTGTGTGTGTCACATGACAGTGTCACAGTGACAGATTAGCAGAGATAGGATTCTACAAAATAATATGTCTCGTCTTTGTTCATGAACTAAAATGTCCACAGATTTTATTCCACAGAGTCCAGTTTTTATTGAGCGAAGTACATTTTCATCTCGTCTTCATTAGTCGACGAAAATGCATACTGATTTAGTTACAGTTATTGTTTATAAATGAGGGTTTGAGTCTAGTCTAGTTATCATATGGTGAAAAATGTGAGTTAACGAAAATATTTTTATTTAGTTTTCATTAACAAAATGAACACGACTCAGAACTCAGAAGTATTTTAGCTGTCACATATATAGTAAGCGTAATTGTGATGTGTGCAATAGTTTGTAAAAGTCATTCTTATTTTGATGCAATAGTTGGCGACATACAGGTATATGTTGTGTGGGAAAGGGGGTGAAAAAAACATCTGGATCAGAATCAAGGTGCGCTCCGCGTAAAATCTGGCTCATCTTCGTGTTCGTGCTGGGGCAAGCCCAATTTAGCATGTATGGAAATTTGCTAAAAACAGGTCTAAGTTGTGATGCATGCGGTGTAATGTGATTGAGGTGGATTTTATTAAACAAGATGTTCTTTGCACACGCTGAGCTCCTGCATCATGCAACAGACCGCCTCTCTCGTTAACTGAATTTAAAGGGGATGAGGAGAGCTGCTTCCTTTGGATGGTAAAGTCGGCTGGTTCCCTCCCACAATGTTTTTATTATGTTCTACATAACTTCCCAACTTTATTGGAATTGGGGTTTGTAAAATAACTTGTTTAGCTCACTACATTTTTCACATAGCTTGCCCAACTGTCATGGTCTGTGTTTTGGTTTGGTTTATTGGTCAAGTTTTATCATGTCCTCCTGTGCTTGTCTACTCTCCCTCTTGTGTCAGCCAATCAGTGTCCCCAGCCATGTGTGTCTTGTCCAGGTGTCTCTCTTTGTCTCGTTACTGTGTGTATTTAGTGCCCTGCTTTCTTTCGGTCCTTGTCGAGTTATTGTCTTTGTCACACCCACTTCCCAGTTTTGGTCTGTACTTTGTATCTTGTTTGCTTTTTGTTTTTCTTGAAGTTAAATTACGTTAAAAAGCACGCTTGCCTCGCCTCACTCTGCCATCCTGCATTTGGGTCCACTATCACCCGCACACCCTGACACCAACATTGCACAGTGATGCAAATGTGCTAACAAATACGACTTTTGCCTTGGTGGAGGTCTGTATTTGGCTGAATCACACCAAAGACATTAACTGAGCAATGTCTACATTCATTCATATATACTGTACAAAAATCTTTTTATTTGGTTTTCATTATAAGAATGTCTCGACTCGTTCAAATTAATCCATCAATTGCGATTGGTTATTACAATGTCAATGCAGGTCTTAAAATAAGATGCAACTCACGTGTTTTGCACTATTGATCCAACATCCTGATTAGAATTTTTAATTAATGTAGGAGGCTAATTGCCGAGAGAGAGAGAGAGAGAGAGAGAGAGAGAGAGAGAGAGAGAGAGAGAGAGAGAGAGAGAGAGAGAGAGAGAGAGCTCACCCGACCCTGAACGAGCATGATAATTTGTGTTGGGAGTTAATTGCCAGGCTGATTCTCCTAGTCTTGCTATGGATGATAAGTTGATCCACTTGTATGTTGTAAATGTACCTTACTTTATAAAGTAAGATGGGGTATATTTAAAAAAAAATCTCTCTGAATGATGAAACAAATATACACAAACAATTGTCAAGTTAGTGTTATTATAATAAAATAACATACTGGTAAATAATTATAAGGTGATAGTCTACTTCAAGCTCCAATAGCTCTCAACAATAATTCCTACCAGTCCCAGAACAGGGTTGCGGACCGCTGGGGGTATTTCCACAGCCTAAAGGGGTTCCATTAACTATTAATCTTCTCCTGGAGAGCAGTGGGAACCATGAAGTCACAGCTGCCATTACACAGTTTCATTCTATAACACCCTTCTTTCCCTCTGTTCCACTGTTTCCATTGGCACACAATCCACAGCTGAGTCTGGCTAATTAATTTTAAATAAAATACATTGGTTATGCATAATTTATGTTTAAAGCCCAGAGCTACCGGTGTTAGACAAATATACAAACTGCGTACTGAATTACCAGCCACTTGAGCTGAAAGGAAGAGCGTGGGCCCTTGGCAATGCGTTGGAGTCAATGCCGGGGTTCTTCGGAATATGAATATCCAAACCAAACAAACTAGGTTATATTCCAATCATAAAGTACCAAGATTCAAGATGAAGGCACATGGTCTTTAGTTTATATTTTATACCTGGTCAGTGACAATTGAAACTCTAGTCGAATAGGCAGTGGGCCAAACCCTTTATACGAGCTTGGGCACTGATTTACTTCTGCAGAGCAGCCATTAAATGTAATTGTAATTGTATGTATTGCACTGCCAAGTTCCCTAGGTCAGCTTGGCACCACCTGTGTAAATGTACAATACAGCCTAACCAGTCATACTGTGGCTATTTTAACAAATTAAGTAGTAGTTGTAGCAACTAAGTTTGTAGGACTATTTCACTTTAGTTGTCCTTTCCAAAGAGCTTTAAAATGAAAATTGCAACAACAAAAAATCATTTTCATGTGATCTTTTTTCATTGTAGTACAGTACTTTACTGAAAAAAAAAATACTTTAATGAATTCATCAGTGACTTGTAAATTACATTGTACCTTTGCTTGCCATTTTTGTTATGAATAATTTTTGAGATTCTGCTCAACTCCTTTCTTACTTTCCCCCGTCACACCACCACCACCAGAATAGGCCTTTAGGAACAAACTCAACTGATATTTTGCAATCAAAGGTGCCTTTTCTGTATGGCACTAATATTCGAAATGTATAATTTCAAGTATCACTAAATTTTCTAAAAAGCAACCTTGTCACTGTTGATGTTGGCATGAAAGGGATCTAAATACTTTGCTGAGATATGTTCAATGGCTCGTTAAAAAAAAAAAAATCCTGAAACATTCCAAACTTCCGCCTCTCTCCCAGCTTTCTTTTTCAGCCTTCTACTTCAGCTATTGGTATCCGGGATTGAAGTACTCTACACTGGGCAAGGATTTATGGCTTAGTGGAGCGTGGGGAGTAGGGGAGCACTCGTCTCGGTGAGGAATACAAGCACTTTTCTGTAGATTTTTGTACTGTAACCAAGAAAAATAGAACACATTTTACAAGCTTGCAGTCCAGACTAGACCACATAAATACTTTGGAAGTGTAAATATCGCTGAAGTAATATCTACCTCTGCCCTGCATCTTTGGTTTGGCAAATTATTGTTGCAAATGTGTTTTTATTTCCGTCCAAATAGATGAATATTAATCTGACTAAATGTCGGCCGTGGACAAGCAAGAAAGGACTAGCATCGGCCCACCCGGGAGGGGAAACATTTATATTGTTTTGGTTTGAGTGACTCCCAAAAATGACCTTCTTCCACTGAACTGGATGGATTAAGAAAAAGAGAGCAACAAAAAGGGGGAAAAGACGCATGGACAGAGATAAATGTAGAAGGATGAAAAAGAAAAGAACGCTCCCAAACTGGGCTGGTTAATTGCACAGGATTGGAACCAGATGCACAGCCGCAGTGACGTTATCAGAGTAGACCTTGAAAGTCATTTTGGTTTGAATGGACGAGGTTTTGGAAGATGATTGGAGGGATGACAAAGACTGATAAAAAGCAAGACCGAATGGTGTTTTAAGAGCACAAGGAGAAGAAAATGAGGACAAGGACTAATATTTGGCTAAGAAAACAATGACATTGAGAAAAATGTGGTCAAAGTTGACTTCCATATGTCGGCGTACAGTCAGTAAGTCCAATGTAAGACTCATTTTTGGCCAATTATCAAAGAAAAGTGCAAACATATTGCCCTAGGAGTCTGCACAAGCTCATAGTAGACTGGTAAATGTTACATCCAATTTACTATCCTCGGAGTTGAACATTGCCTTTTTAAAGCGTAAGAACATAGGCACGGGATCAAACTTGCATTACTGAATACAATCTCTATTAAAATCACCCCAGTGGAAAATGGCAGCACAGAAACAGATTTGCAAGTGCTTTATAGTGTTTTACAGGTCACGCACCAATTACAAGTATATCAGAGGACCATAAGTATGTCACAGGACGCCACCTTACTGCCCCACCCCCCACACACAACATAACCTGGCTCTCAAATTACCTTTGAGTCTGACCTTTATCCACTGAAAGGTTTTTGGTTCAGTTTCTGAGGGAAGCCTCCTCCTGTGCCAGGGTTGTGCGATTTGTGATTAGTGGGTGGATCTTTGTGCGATGGGGCCCTGGGGCCGTCACTCTTATAATTACACTGCATCCCAGGGGAGGGACCCTGGAGTGACAGCAACATAGCTCCCATTTTTACCAGGTCAGACTCAGCGATTAAGCACATCCTGTACCCTGCCAGTGGCCTTTCCTTTTAAAGACCAACTCCCTTGGATGTTGGGACACGGGGACCAGGTCCACTTAACCGGTAGGCACCTGTTCGCCAACCTAATTCATGGCTGTGAGGCCAGTTGACTTCTCGAACAATCCGGTGCTCTGTGAATTTATGAAAGGTTTGGGGCATATTTTTTTTGCAACAGAAAAACAAACCCATGCAGAAAACAAGATGGATTTTTTACATTTTACAAGATTGGGAATGGGCTAGTACCGAAACCAGATATCTGGCCGATACCCGGCCTTATTTTAAAGTATCCGTACTTGCGACAGCAGCCGATACCAGTATAATTCTAGACATGAGAAGAATAGAACATTACCATTAGTTGAATGAAATTTCAATCAAAACTGCTGTATTGGGATATAGGAGATGTAAATCCAATTATATATTGATTTTAAAATGTTTTTAGTACTGTATATTATTTTTTTTTTAAATGATTGCAGTTTAATTTCATGACCCCTCAGTCCTCAGAAGCTTTTTTTTAATGTCCTCATAACCCCTGATTGAACAAGATCATAACTTTGGTTATGTTTTGTAAGTAAAAATAACAATGAGCTGTAAATTGAAATTTCAAGATTTTGTTTCACTTTACAAATATAAGACAAATGTGCAACCAAAGCTGATTTTATAAAATTTTATGTAAATCTTTTTAGACAAATAGACATGCATTAAAAAAAAAAGAGCAAGGGTACTTGAAAAGGATATTCATCACTTTTATTTGGATCTTGCAGTTTTGTTTTATAGGAAATGATCAAAAGAATACTGATGTTTTACAAGGACATGATGAAGGTTTCCTATACCTTCTCATTATCCATCATTAAAATGTTCCATTTTGCTCTTTTATTCCTCATTAACATCAAACATGAAAATATAAAGCAGAGAAAATATATGTTTAAGATTTTCAAAGACTCCATTTCAAGCGTCTGTGGAATATTTGACGATGCTCTCTTGTCACGCAACCTTTTAAAGTGGCCACCCAGTCCTGGAAAATGTTTGATTCCAGCCACAGTTTCTGCAAGGCTGAGTGACAGCAAATAACCTATTTTGCTTTATCTATCTCCTAAGTGCCTAATCATGTTGGACTCATCCCAAAATTGCTGATGTCCAAGAAGAAACCCTTTATCACTGATAGCAGCGGCTGTCTGACTTGTGTTGATAGAGAAGCTGCCGAGTCAGAAGAGGCCGAGCTACAAATGGACTGATGGAAAATTAAAGGACTTCACATCATTAAATAAGAATACATTTTTATGAAACAAACCTTTCAATTTGCAGCAAACAACACACAATGTAAAAGACTTTCAGTTTGTGTCTGTTTTCCTAAATGTTAGCCAAATTTATAACGATTAATAAAAATAACTAAACCTAAAACACGGGTTGGAAGATGTTATGTAGTAGTCATGCGAAGATGTAAGAGGCTTTAAATATTCAAAGAAAGATGCTTTGCATTTTAGCCCTTGAGAGCAAACTGACTCACAAATCTTGTTGTCTCTCCCACTAGAAAAGCGCTTCATGTTCCCATGCTCCACTGTGCAGAAATGGACTAAAGGACACAATGTATTCTATTAAGAATCACTTTAAAATGTAGCACAATAAAGCAGTGACTATTTTGCATGCCGGTATTTGAATTAAAACACATTTTAGGAGCTATGCTTTCGTAAGTGTTTGCAATATCTACTAACAATGATCTAATACAGCCTCATCATTGATATAATTCTTTCTTCTTTTTTTTTGTGCCGTTTCATGTAATTGTAGTTGTAATGTGGTGTCAACCACAACTGGATTTGTGCAACATCCTAAATAATAGGGAAATACTGTATATATTCCTTTGACAGCCTAAGGCTAACCCAGTCATGAGTCTCGCCACATATGCTAACTGCAAACATTTTGAATATTAATGTTTATCATCAACTCAAAAGTGTGAACTTGAAAATATTTTGCGATTACTTGAGCTAGAAAAAAAAACTTTCTTAAGATTGAGATAAATTATTTTTCTCTCTCTCTCTCAAAAAACAAACAAAACAAACAACACACACACGTTGGGTTGCATTTCTTTTTTTTCTTTTTCTTTTTTCTGGAGAGCTCAGTATTGTTCATTCGGTAATTTTACAGATTTGACATGTCATCATCATTGCTCTCTTTTTTTTATTTTATTTATTTTTTTGTATGTGGGTGAGTATGTGTATGTGCATGCGTGCGTGTGAGCGTGTGTGTATTCATTTGTTCACCTAAAACCTATTAAAAAATCCCAAACCGTTCACCTAAACCGAACACTTCCAGCCAGAGTCGTGAGGCCGTCAGGAGACCCGAGGAAGGACCAAAGAAAAGAAAGGGTTGGGTTACATTTCTAATGGGGACATCTCATTGACATAATGCATTTCCTAGACCCTTACCCTAACCTTAACCATCACAACTGACTTCCTTACCCTAACCCCAACCAAAACCCAATTCAAACCTAAACTCTAAAACCAAGTTTTGACCCTCAAAAAGAGGTTTAGACTCCCCACAATAATAGTAAAAACCCAGAAAATGGTCCCCATGATGTGATATAAACCCGCGCGCGAGCACACACACACACACGGGAAAAAAAACTGCATACTGATAGCTATGGGTAAGATGCGATCATTTTTAATCCTAGATTTGAACATATTTTAATAAAGCCTCAATTTTTTGCTTTTTTTATTTCATATGTCAAAATTTTCCCATGCACTACTAATAATATGCTGCTCCCACTACAACAGATGGAGTTTTGGCCAGTTGCAAACACTCAGAGCACATTCTGAAGGTGGCTGGTTAATGTTTTACATCACATTATCAATAGACACTTTATTTCCGCCTGTGGTCTTGTGGGCATCTACATGAACCTTTCTATGACTTGCTGCTGTATGTCCAGTGTAGAAGTTACGTCTAGAAATGATAACTTTACATTCAGCCTTCATTACGTTAAAAGTTTTGTATACCATATTCTACTCTATCCCATTGGGTATAGGCACCATCTGTTTCCTCTCTTTACCGCCGTGTCCCTACAGACATCCACTGAAGTGGAGTAGCCACCATCTAGAACACTGCTCGTTACAACACAAACACACACGCAGTATGCACACCAGTACATCAATCTTGCCGCCCACATGCTTTCAAAATGTTGAGTTTACACTCAAGCCATAATGAATCCATAATATGAAATCCAGCGTCTTTGCCTCTTCTGACCTGCCACTTGCACGAAGAGGCTGCACGTCCTCATAACTCGCATTGGAGTTTCTGGAGAGAAAATACAGTAGTAGGCCAAAGGTTATTGAGAAATGATGAATGAGCAAGTTAATGTGTGGCTGGGATCCGAGCCGTCTACTTCACATTCTTCAAATGGATATCACATTCGCATTATAGTTTGTAACATAACCAGCAGTGTATGCAAAGCATTAAATCAGGGGTCGCCAACCTGTTTGAAACAGAGAACTACTTCTTGGGTACTGATAAATGTGAAGAGCGACCAGTTTTACAGACATTTCTGAAATTTATAACATGCTAAAATTGTATTTGTAAAAGTATTAACTAGACATTTGCGATTTCTGCAGAAATTGCGAGTGAATCCTGAAAGTATAAATATATGTGGAAATGGAGGTGAATATGTATTTTTTATTTTATTTTTTGGGGTGAATTTTGTCAACTGGAATAATAAATGAGCTGGCTTGAATGACCGGAACATCCAAAATACTTTGGTGGTTGTTTTGATATTTTCAGTTGAAGTGGGCATGAGTAAAGAATTGCATGTGAATTTTGGTGACTATACATAGCATTGTTTTGTATCATTAAGCAAAGTTTAGCTTTTGTACATGCACAGTTGTGCTCATAAGTTTACATGTAAACTTATGAGCACAACTGTACTGTACTGTATGTACTATAACGGGAATTTTATTTAGGGTGAACATTTTTGAATTTTTTCCCCCTAATGTGCAAAAATTTGACATCTTGAGAATCATTCTCAAGCCGAGCTGATTTAAATTTTGAAAAAGAATGATGTAAATCTGTTTTGTTGAATGTCTCATTAAAAATGAATGGGGAATATATAGCGCACATTTTAAAGTGACAATGTTAAATTTTTGGTCAGTGGGATATTTTGGCATGTTGAAAATTTTGAATGTTGTTTTTAGATCAAGAGATGTCACTATTATTTGTCATCTGTGAACTGTATCAAGTAATTCCAAATATATTACCACCACATTAACACAACACTGAGAAGAAACATAGACATTGATAACATCTTGAATAGGCACAAACAAATCTTGTGCATTTTGGCATCCTGTGTGTAATCTGATGCTGCATTCCAGGAGACTGGAAAGTTGGGTACTTCTTGCTTCCGACTTGGACAATTCCAAAATTCCTTTCGGAGTGTAAGTTCCTAAAATCCACATTATGAACCCTGGTTTCACTGAAATGCAGAAAAGTGCCCTCAAATGATAATTTTCTGCAACCGGTGAGATTAAAAATAAATAAATAAATAATTAATAAATAAATAGATAAATTTGAAGCAAACCACACCAATGACTCTTACTTAAAGTAAGCATAAATGTGCTCGGGTTCACATTTTCAAATGATCACTTCAGTCAGCTGGGAAAGGCCACAGCTTACTTGTGACCCTAATGAAAATAAGCAACATACAAAATGTACGAATGGGAAAAATAGTCACTGTTAAGCAAATTGTAACGTTATGACAATCTACACAGAGAAATCATTCCTCATGGGTGGGTTATTTTCCAGCCATATTTTTCAGCAAAACTAATTTTGGAACAAAACCTTGATACAAATTGACTGCACAGAACATTTTGCAAGCAAGTGCAAATTGAGCTCCAAATGAACACTGTAGATAAACATCAGTTTGAGATGGTTGATAGATATTATTTATACATGCTGCTCAACAGAAGTGCAGAGTCAATCTTTTTTCTATCAGGAGATTGCTGAAATTCCCACAGAGGGAGAAAAGTTTCTCCTCAGCATCTTGAATCTGAAGGATACAATCTGGAAGTACATAAAAGAATTTGCCAGTCATTCAACTTTCAAAGACACAAGCTAAAGCAAATATGCATCCCTTGCTTTGTTTAAGCCAAATAGTCTTCTTTGCCCAAACCAAATTTCCTTTACGCTATCCAATTAAAAGTCTGCAATTGATTTTGATGTGGGTGTGTTTGTGTTTATATCTAAAGTTTATTGTGGGTGGATAAAAAAAAAAAAGGAGGGAGAGCAGGCTATTTTAGTCTGGGGCGACCGAGTGTTTGTTAGAAAGCAGCCACAAGAAGCAAACTCTCCCTCAAGTAATGAACTGGGCTTCTTCTTTTTTTCTTTGCTTCAGAGCTTTTTGTTGCCAATTTGGCGGTGCCTTTGGGATGCAGAGCTTCTATTTTTCTCCCTTCCATCTCGCGTGAGAGTCACCTGGGATGTAATTAATTAATTAGAATCAGTGCGCCAAGCTTGGGGGTGGTGTTGAGGTGGTGGGCACATGTGTTTTGTGGTGCGCTGTGGTCGATGTGTTCAGGGTGATTGGGATTAATAACAGTGGGGGCAATTTGTATGGGGAGTCAGGGTTTAATAGACATGCAGTGAGGTTATATTGGCAGAGGAAGGTAGAAAGGGGGGGTTCAGAGGTGCACAGACCCCCAAGCTGCTGTAACAAAAGGGCCTTTGTGAGGGGAGGGGGCAGCTTACAGTACACTCTGACGCAATGACGCAAAAACAACTATTTCAATTGTAAAGTGATTTATTCATTTGATTTCTTATTTCTTTCCCTCACCATAAGTTGCGCTCATAAATTCAAATACCCTTAGGGCAGGGCTATACAATTAGCGGCCCACCTGCCACAGTTGGCACCTTAATCCATTCGTGTGCAGCAAAACAGCTAAATGCAGCTTCACCATGTTTACTTTGAACTGTGGGTTGCAGCATATAAGCAATATAATGCATGTGAGTATCTTGTCATACCTTATTTCAAATTTGGATTTTATTATACGTAATTAAATGTTTTTGGCGGTAGCAGAGTTAAAAAATCATCAGGGGACATTTTGATAAAGATTGATAATTGTGATATACTCAAGGAAGTTCTTCACAATATCAATCTGGGATTGCTCCACTGAAATGTGGGACATTCTGTACAATACTTCGAGCTGATTGGACGATGCGGCATCTTGTGGATGTTTGTTTTGACCAATCACGACAACGGATGAAAATGTTGTCTTCGGTCTCGTCTTAGCAAAACAAACCAACAAATAAACAAACAAACAAACAATAACTCGCTGTTCAACATTGAACAAGGAAACGGTGAGTAATTTTGCGAGAACTTAATTGCAACGTCCATTCTTCTCTATCAGGTTTGTTTGTTTCCCCCAGCGTTGGCACCCGCTGGTCTTGTCACAGCTGCATGTCCCGCCCTACATAACACCTGATTGGTCCGACCTAAAAAAAGGTTGGTTGCGAAGGGATCAGCGAAGCAGTACAAAATGCATTCTCATAGTGTTTGTGAACAAATACCGCGAGAATTCAGCTTACTGGCTAGGTTAGGAAATTTCATGTATCAAAAGTAGGAGTGGTATCAGTATTTGATATCGGTATCTGTGACTATTCAAGAGTTGAGTACTCATTGGTATCGGTCTGAAAGTTAAAGCGGTATCGAACATCCATATCATTGCCTATTTATGGCGCGTGTTAGCATTTAGCTAGCGTTCATTTTTTTAACTGAACTGGGCAATCGTGAAAAAATGGAACTCACACTCAAACTCTTGGCGTACTGTACTATACTTTATTATTTGTTGTTGATGCACAAACCGCATGGTGTGATTGTCAAGGTTATTTCATGAATATGCACAACTAAATCCCCAAATCCAAACTAGGTAAATGTTGGAGGTTCTTGTTCTTGGAAAGCTCATCTCAAAATAATCTGGTAATAACTTTTAGCAACAGTGTATGTGTTTGTTTGTTCAAACTATCCACTACCAACCGTCGTCATATTTAAGTTGTTTTTGGCCCCGGCTGTTTTGTCCAATGTATGTTTTGCTTCAACCTGCAAGTTTCTAATTTCCAAACTTTTCTCATGAGTGCTGGTTCCGCCCGGAAGTAAAGGTCTCCACCATACACCAACCATGTGCTCGGGTCAGTCACATCCTCAGAAAATCCTGAAATTGTTTCTTTTGGCTACACAATCGGAGCAGTGTAAAGTAGCCTTGATGAGACAATGATCATATACTGGCTTGTCATGAGTCACTAGCAGTTTTCACATTTATGAAAGAAATTAATGAAACAAATAATCTGGAGAAATACAACGATTTAGGCCAAATGATTTTCTTGAAAGAATATATTAACATACTTAAACAGTGGATTTGGCATTTTTATAGAAGGGGATTTATTTGTATTCTTATTTTACGTACTTCTAGCTGTGATATACGAACAATATTGCAATTAAAAATAAAAATAATAGAGCTCTGGAAAAAATTAATAGGCCACTGTTTCGATGATTTTGCTACTTAAAATAACACATATAGGACATCATTTTGTTCAAGTCCAAAAAGCAACAAAAGCATATTTCCGTGTATTATTGCTATGTTTCTGCTTACACAGGCACATGTGTAATTTGATTATTGCAATTTGTTTGTGATTTGAAAATGATCATTTATGCAGAAATCCCCATGCGTCATTCATTTATTTATTTAATCTTTTATTTGAAGAAGGAAATTACTCTGCTTTTATGGCCATGCTGTGCTTGAAAAGAAAACACACTAAATTCAAGCAACTGTAATAGGAGTGAAACAGTTGACCACTTTATGATGCCCAAATCAGTCACACAGACACAGTGACAGACTTTACGTACACTTAATGGAAATAAAAACACTCAACCAAAGGAAAGTTGCTCATAATTTCCTCCCACCTGGCTTGCCATAATGAATGCCCAGCACAGCAAGACCAACCCAGAACCTCTAATTCTATATGTATTTATTTAATTTTTTTTAAAGAGTGAGAGAGAAAAAAAGCTATGTTCTACGAGGTAAATGGAAAGAATGAACTTAACAAAGACTGTCGAATGATGACTACATGTTTTTGACTATATTCCCAACAAATATAACTAAACCATGACTCAACATGATTAGTGCTGATTAAATAGCCCAAAGCAGACAGGATCCGTTTCAACTAAACTGCACATTTAGCAGGATGTGTCTTGAAATTCTGAAAACAGATCATCATCGTTAGCTTTTTTCCCCTCCAATAATCATATCATTAATGTTCACGCATCAAACAGTGATTATACAAATCAAAACTAGATATCAAATCATTGAACAGCTTCAACCTGAAACAGGATCAGAAAGGGAGAAGTTTGACACAATCAGGATTTGTGGACCGATCACTGATCAGTGAGTTTGAAAAAAACGATCACCGACTAATATGTCTATTTAAACAACTTTTATATTTACTCCACAGACGACTCCCACCATTTGCGGGGTAAAGAGGCTGGCCCAACCCACGAATAGCGACAACCCACTTATGATAGATGTCAATTGAAATGAGTGAAAAAACAATAAACCCACAAAAAAACTCTTCAAAAATGCTGATAAGCATTAAATGAAACATGTAATGTCTTATTTTGATAAATTGCAAACTATTGGCCAATCCCGATCCAGCCAATCAGATCGGTGGAAAGCCTACTTTAAAATGATTCAAGCATTATAAAGCTAGAAAATCATTTGAATCAAGCTACCACACTGTGCTTTCCTGCTATCAAATTAACAAACACATTTTAAAAATAATTATCAAACCATTTCTTGCCTTCCCTTATATATACCCAGAATGTGTGGAGTAGTCTTTTAAACATACACAAACTCTTATTGGATCCGGGTCACAGCACCAACTGAAAAATTCAACATCAAAAACAATCATCGGTCCTTTTATTTTAAATACTTTGCAATATTACGCTAAGAGTAACTTCCAGAAGACAACAAATTCTCAGCATACTCAGTCAGTGACACAAGATCATCTTTTCACTCTATAATAATTGGTGGACCAAATATGGCACCTCTCATGTTGTGTTAGCACTAATATTTGGTCAATCATTGTTAACCCCCCCCCCCCAATATTCCATTATTGAGTGAATATTCTCAAATTGTTTGCATACTCTGTACTTTAACACTTGAAACCGTTGTAAAACATAACAAATATTGCCGAGTAATGCAATTTAACAAAATTAATAAAGATATGTAATGATTTATTACAAGTATCATCTGAAACTCCTTCACAGCTGTAAACCGCAGCCACTTGACATGAAGACATATAAATCTAGCCATCTATTAAAATATGACATATTTATATGTTTGCTGCAGTCATTTTCCTCTTATGGGCGATGAAACATGTGGCATAAATCAAACCGTTTTATGCTTTGAGCTTGCTTATTTGTCATTTAAGGCAACTGTCTCTTCTCATTAATTAAGTATCACAGCATCAGCTGCAGCATCCAGTGGGGTGTGGCACACTCTGTTACACACTCTGTTGCTGATTACTGATAATGAATGAATGATACATGTAATCATAACAGAACCACAAACAGACGAAGCCTCATTCATTATCATGCTGAAATGTTATCTTGTAATTACTTTTTGGCACTTTATTGGTCGTGTTTAATTCGCTGCATAAAGTGATTGCACCTTGGCAGATGCTTCAGCAGACAGTTATTTGCCTCGAGCAGAATCTTAGAGGTTTATTTGTGAAAATCAAACCACATGACAGAAAAACCTGTGAAAAGATGTTAGATGAATACAAAACCCAGCACCGTCTGTCTCTTCTCACTTCCCAATCCCGTATTCCCTTGCCTGCTTTGATTATTTCCACTTTTCAATTACTTTCCCTCCTTTTTAAGTTGCACTTCTGCTCCCATCCCCATGTGCTCATCCTCTTTCGCTCACAGACTCCGGTCTCACGCTGTCATGGCTCACCACAAATGAGCATTCAGAATGTGCACGCAGACGACCGATCTGCAACCCGAATAGGAACTCCTTCACACTTCACCACAACACTCTTCTAATTAGTCTGTTAAACTAAGTTTCTGTAAGGGAGACTTCACATCTTATTTCGCCAACTGTATCTGGGTGAGCATAGGTTAATTAGATTCAGCTCACTATATTAAAAACAATATATATATAGTGTCTCTCAAAATTGCCAGCCCAATTGTTGTGGTGGTGGAAGTTTCTCGAGATCCTGTCTTAAGCTGTGATCACACTGCAGCCCAATTCCGATTTTTTCACAAGTCTGATTTTTTCATGCAGTGTAAACGGTGCAATTCCGATTTTTTTCACACCGGACCTGGGCTTCCTTCGTATGTGGATATACATCAGATATGTATGCAAGGTGCTAGATTTCACTTTCCTTTCTTTTCTCTGGTCCTTCCTCGGGTCTCCTGACGGCCTCACGACTCTGGCTGGAAGTGTTCGGTTTAAGTGAACGGTATGGGATTTTTTAATAGGTTTTAGGTGAACTAATGAATACACACTCACACGCACGCACACACGCACATACACATACTCACCCACGTACAAAATATATATATTTTTTAAAAGATAGAACAATGATGATGACATGTCAAATCGGTAAAATTATCGAATGAACAATACTGAGCTCTCCAGAAAAAAAAATAAAATAAAAAATAAAACCCAAGATATGTATGCAATGCGTCTGCACTGATTCACATCTTATTTCGCCAATCCTTTGTCTAACTGTTTTACAGCAATCTGTCTCCTTTTCATCTGACTGAGATTTGGGGTCGTGTGGAAGGATGGAAGCCTTATAAAGAAAAGCATTTACAAATTTTTATTTGTCTTTAATTTAATCACACTTGAAACATGAAGCATAAAGTTGACATGTGTGGCGATAGTAGAAATTCAGCCCTGCAGACGGTTCATCACGAACTGCGATGACATGACGTCATCTTCGGTAGACTTCTCAAAGAAATGAGGAGGTCAAGAAGTGTCCCCTCATTTCCCCAAAATATTTCTATCACCTCTTCCAACATCGCTACTCTGACGGAATGAGATGAAAAAATAAGTCCGATGGATTTCTGTTGCTGTTTATAAGCAGCACATTCAAAACGCACGAGGAAGCCGATGACAGCAGCCAACCAGGAGCGAGCGTGAAAACGGTCCACCAACCAGGAGCGTGGGCATTCGCACAGCTGAATTTGCATCATTTATGCTGACAAGACACATGAATCCAACTCCTAACACGTCCACCAAACGAGTCCACCAGTCCACTAATCTGTAGCGTGCGTTGGCACAGTTAAAAGTCGCTTGGCGGCTTGGCTGGCGGTAAAACGTTGCGAATTGGGACAATATTTACTTCGACGTGACGTTGTCGTTTTGGGTGTACGTCACTCGACGTGTGCTCTTTGCGCATGCGAGTCACATGACAGGCGCGTTGCGTTCACATTAGATGTCACATTTGTTTTTGTAATGTGAACGGTACATAAAAAGATCAGATTTAACAAAAAATCGGAATCGGGCATCACGCCCTGCAGTGTGAACGCAGTCTTAGTGCTTCACTTTTGACAAGCCAATTTGGTTATCAAACCTCTGGAATTGTGAAAAAATATGTTAGAATTAGCAATAAACCAGAAACCAAACAGGAATGTTTGATGTCTTTACAATGCTGCCAAATAAACTGCATGTTGTTGGCCTACGTTATTCACGTCTCTGTGTGTCATATTTGAAGTCTGTCGAACTTCGAAGCTTAAACAAAGATATTTTCCATCCATCTATACGGACAACACTTTGGACCGGTTGCCAGATGAGAGAGTGTGTCTGATCCCACGCCATAAATCACTTTATTAGCAATGACTGTGTGACTCCAAAATTGATGCAAAGAAGAAGAAAAACAGTCAGGGAGGCTGCTAGGAGGTCTACAGTAAGCATGACGGAGATGTAGGAATGTCTGGCAAGTACTGGCTTTATATTACATTTTACAACAGGGGTGGCCAAGTCCGATCCTTGAAATCCACTATCCAGCCTGTTTTCCATGTCTCATCATTTTTTTTAATTTTTTCTTTTTTTCTGGAGAGCTCAGTATTGTTCATTCGGTAATGTTACCGATTTGACATGTCATCATCATTGCTCTCTTTTTTTTCTTTTTTTTGTATGTGGGTGAGAATGTGTATGTGCGTGTGTGCGTGCGTGTGAGTGTGTGTGTATTCAATAGTTCACCTAAAACCTATTAAAAAATCCCATACCGTTCACCTAAACCGAACACTTCCAGCCAGAGTCGTGAGGCCGTCAAGAGACCCGAGGAAGGACCAAAGAAAAGAAAGGAAAGTGAAATCCAGCACCGACCGATTCTCGAAATCCACTATCCAGCCTGTTTTCCATGTCTCCCTCCTTCAGCACAGATGAATCTAATAATCAGCTCATCAGTAAGCTTTGCAGAAGCCTGATAATGATCCTGATCATGAATCAGGTGTGTTAGTGGAGAGAAACATGCAAAACAGGCTGGATAGTGGCTCTCGAGGACCGAACTTGGCCACCCCTGTTTTACAGCAATCTGTCTCCTTTTCATATGACTGAGATTTGGGGTAGTGTGGAAGGATGGAAGCCTTAAAAAGTAAAGCATCTACGCTATGCTATGCTACATTTTGAGAAGATAGAAAGATATTTTGTGACACCGGAACTTTTCTGACATACTTATGCACTCAAAATACTTACAAATACTGGAAAGAGTCATGAATTGTGTTTCAAATGTCACTACCATTAATTGCAGTTTTGAGGTACTGTCCCCGTATTTGGGGCAAAGTGCTTTCTATTTCAGTTTTGCCACAGCAAGGAGATAAACTGTAACGAGTCTGGTCCCTGCCTGTTGAATTTTGCCACTATCTTGCAGAGACAATACAGGCTGATGAATGTATGCTTTAAAATAACATTCTATTACTTTGGCGGAGCTGAAACAGTCAGGCGCACAAAGAGAAGAGGGGAAAAATTGGACTTTTGTCATTGTGCAACAATGGTTTGCAAACAATGACTGGATGATAGAAAGGTTCCCATTTAAGCTAATGTGGCACCGTTTTTAAATTATATTAAATTATCAGGCCACCTGGGAGGACGCTGTTGAGTTGAAAGCTCTTTTTTTTTTGTCTTTTAAATTAGACGCCTTAAAGGGGCTATTAACTGATTTGTTTTTTATAATGAGCTTTTACTTCATCACTAAGAACACCCACAACTGAAAGGACGGTAGAAAATAAAATCCTGAGGTTGATGTCTCATTTTTAACTAGTGTTTTGATACAGAAGAATTAATTCGACTTTGAAACTCAAGATACATAGCATAACAACTCTTCGAAATACATACGCAACAATTTTTCACAGATTACGCTCCATAGTTAACTCTTCGTGTGTATGTTTGCTTCATTTAGCAACAAATTTAAATTCTTCTTTTGAGTCATCCAAGGTTAAGTGAGAGTGCTTTTAAGTGCCTAATGGGCGGATCTGAACCAGCATGAATCAAATGTAAGTGGAGAACATGAAAAAGGTGTCATTCAGTTTGCAGAATCCCACTTCAGCTTTCTGATTGAACTTCTGCCATTCCAACATTTGGTCAGAATTATGCAAGGTCAGCGCATTCAAGGACACTTTTCATTCATGTGCTGGATTGAGCGGGACCGATGGAATTGTGAAACTCAATATTCCATAATGTTATAAGAGAAGACCTCTTGACATGTTTGAAATTTAGCAGAAATATGTGTGAGAATGAAAGGTTCGGAGAGTTATGGTTCCCGCATTGACACAGCTCAACAAAGCCTGCTTTTATTTGGAGTGGCCACACAATCCATTAGGAGGTTATGAGCAGATGGAATTAAAGAGAGGAGTGTCGGCTATATGAGAAAGGCCAGGTGACCGCAGTTATGTGCATCAGCAACCCTGTGAGGTGCTCTGCATGTCACCTGCTGGGTGTGTGTGTGTTTGTGTGTATTCTCAAGCAAATTAGTTATAGATATCATTAAACTGTGAAAGTCTAGAGGTAGAGCTTTATGGCGCAACAGGCCTTCAGCTGTCAACACTGCTGCCTGACCACAGACACAGCTGCTTAAATGTTGGGAACACAAAACAGATGATAGACTCTTGGTCAAATATGTGTGTGCGTCAAGCATGGGCGCGTTTATAGGGTGCTCACCAATACACGTGTGTTTGTGTGTGTATCTTCATATCGTTTTGTGTGGTAGTGTTTGCAGCCTTGGTGGTAAGGTTGACGAGGGTTAAACCCAACTTGTTTGAAACAGGATTAACCCTTCGTCTCATGTGGACTGTTTGTGTGAGGGTGGCTCACATTTTCACCATCTCCTCACGTTCGCGCCGCAGCACTGCTGAAGGCCACCAGCAGGCAGATGAAACTTGAGAGGTCATTTTGTTGGGCCACTACATGTGCCTTGTTTTATTTGGTACAATTTTAATGAGATATTGTGGGGTGGCTTTCTTTGGATTGAAAGATTCCTTTCTACATGAGAAGGATTAGTTGAAACTTTGACTTTAAATATTGAGACGTCTCGCCATGGAACCTTCATGAGTCAAGACAAAGATTTATAAGAAGTATGGAGTTGTGCATAAACAACATGGAAAAGGATTCTAGAAGGACTTTTGTGTGCTGTGGCTCTGCATCTTCCAATCTATCTGCACCATTGAACACTTGCCAGTTGAAACCAGTTAAGAAAATGGAGTCACACATAGTCAGATGGGCTAGGGTGGAGCGGCCATGACAGTATAGGAGAAGAAAGCATATTGGATAGATTAGACCTTCTTCCACTGAGCTATATAAATAAAGATGACTTGACTTGAAAAAGGCTCCACAGCTCTGTATTTGATTTTTCTGGCATCATTTACATAGTACAACTGAGAATATGCAGTCTTATGGTAGTTATTATTAATCTAATTTTGCAAGCTTTAGAAAAACAAATCACATAGAAGTGTTCAGTTGGTGCCATAACCCGGATCCAATAATGTTTTGTGTGTATTTAAAACACTACTCCACATATTCATGGTACATGTGTGTTTGACTTAATACCAGCCTAACATAAAAGCATGAAGGCAAATTTTTTCACTATTTTTAAAAAAAATAAAATTTTTAATGTGTTTGTTCATTTGTTAACAGTGCAGTACTGTGAAGTAGTGGTTAGCAGGCCTACCTCATAATTGAGATGTACTGCATTCATTAAAGACTAAATTGTCCATAGGTATATGAATGTTTGTTTCTACAGGATCTTCTCTGCCATTGGCTGGTGGTCTCTCGCCCAAAGTCATCTGAGAGCGTAGGCTCCAGCTCACCTGTGACACAAATGAGGTCAAGCGCTATGGAAATTGAATGGATGGATTCATTTGTTTGCCCGATGACGCAAAATGTACTTAACCAATGTCCTTGAAATTTAGTGCAAGGGCGGCAGAGCAAACAAACTATGAAATTTAGGTGTGGGTTAGAATAATTTACAGTCTCCATAAATTGGGGCCAAGTTGGGCAGTGACTGCCAGCCAAACTCATGGATAAGTTTTATGTCATTCCTGCAAGATGACATATAGTATGACGATATATGAAGTGTATCAATTGCATATTATTCCGATACTGCAATTTTACTTCACGTTAATCTTCGTTCTGTGTCCTTGTTCATTTCCTCCTGAGTGTGTTGACAGAAAATTCCTACTTTGCCCACATTTTAACCGGAGCTTTTCTTTAAAAATAAAGAACCTTTAAACCCCTCTCATGCACCCTGCTGTTTTTGTTGCACGCCAGTGTGTTTATAAGCACATTTTGATCATAATTACTGTCTGTTTCATTGAATTTTCCTCTTACCGCATTTTTTGTTCCCTCCGCACTTCTGCTTGATGTGGGAGGGGAAAAGGTTGTTAAGTAAAGGAATGCCGATTGAGCACAAAACACATCAATGAAAAAAAAAGGAAGAAAAAAAGAAAAGGAAATTGCTGATGAGCGTGAATATACAGTAGAGTACCTGCTTGTACTGTGAGTGTCTGGAGTGAACCAAGAAAGCTCACCTGAAAGGCCTGTCAGATATTTATATCTATAACATACAGTTGGTATGGCTTGCTTCCGCCTGTTTCTTTGTTTTTATTGGTTTAAATAAGTATTTGGTGCAGTTGCTGCTTACTTTACTTTACTTAAACTTCACGATATGTTCTACAGTGAAGAAATTACAGCATTATTAATTAATCTAGCAGAACTTCTCTTCATATTGTACAAAATAGATTTGGTGTTTCCGTAGACAGGTTCCCACCTTGATTTACAGAAACTTTGAGATGCTCATTGTGAGACAACATTCCGCTGTACAGAGCACTCTGTCTCACAAATGTAGCATAAACATTCCCAAAAGTTTCTCTATCCCAGAGTCTTTTCCCAGGACACATATAGGTTTTGGGAGTCCCCCGCTCGACTGAAGACAAGCACATACAGCTGGAAAGGAAAAGATGCTCAATGGGTGGAGGTAAAATGAGACTGGAAATGTCACTGGTATCCTCCAGAGAGTACATAAAGCTCTGGCAGCAAAACAGCAGAGACAAGCAGACAGTGAATCATAGTGAAGTAGGTTGGAAACCTGATGGGTAACATGAAGCTATAAGGGAAATGATTTTTTTTCTCCTATTATGTAAATTCCCCCCCCCATGCAATAGAACAAAGACAAGGAAAAAAAAACAAACATTGTCAACATGTTGAAATATTTGCACACAGACAGGAAAATAGAAATATATGGACAGCGGCAGATCCTATAAAACAAGTTAATCATGTAGTTAGTGGTTAGTAATTGGTGATTAAGTAAAAGAAAAGGGCTCCCTTTTTTTTTTTTGCAACAAGATCCTTGCGTGACCGAACCCCACCACCGCCCACCCCCCTCACTTTTACTAAATGATCTCTTTAATCATGTCTAGCTAAACGAATCTGCTCCAGCCTTTTATATTGTGTCATTTAGTTTAGCCATATCTTAAGGGAAAGTAAATTAAGTAAGGAAGGAAAAAAATATGAAATATGGGATAGAAATGGTTAATCTTGCAATATTACTGAATGGACCATTTTTCAGGTCAAGTCATTTCAACTAATAGTGGGTGTAACTAGTGTAACCCCCCCCCCACACACACACACACCCCCTCCAACAGAAAAAAATCTGAAAGCCTGCCAATCATAGGAACAAAAAAATAATTGTTAGCTTTTATGCTGATTAAAACTAAAATTGGCATATCAATCAATCAAACAATCAATCAAACAATCAATCAAACAATCAATCAAACAATCAATCAAACAATCAATCAATTTATTTCATTCATTTTTACAAGAAAAAAAAGACAATATAAAGCAATATTCAAATTCAAAGTAAGGCAAAAGAAATGTAGTAGGAATGCATGTAGTTAGAAGAGTGGGAATCATATAGCTCAAAAACTTGATGTGATGGAGAAAAACTTTAATTTGTTAAAAACAGCTGTCAGACCAAGCTAAAAAAAATTGTGTTTCCTAGTGTTATTCGTTACTGTTGATTTTAATCACTGTCACAAGGTCCTAAAAGTCATAAGAATGGGTTGGGCTGGAATTAAAAAGTCAAGTAATGATAAAACGCAGGCCAGCAGCCACAGACCGCATTGCTTTGATTGGGTATGCCCGTGTTTTATTGAGCGCAGAGGGAACTGTTCAGTGTGGTCAGTCACAGGTGCAAAGGGATGGCAACATGAGGCTGGGCCGTGACAACTGTCAAAAGGCAACATGAAGGATCAGGCAGCATGTCCATATGGAGACCAGTGGACTCGGGAAATTTACATTATTTTTTCCCCCCTCTGCTTGCAGATGAAAGATGGGCAGGAGTGCAGGCCCTAGTCAACCCCACATCTTCAGCTAGTCACACTTAGTGGACCATAGCCTACAGTACCCCAGAGAAGCCAGCTGACAGCTCCTCGGCACGACCTTGATGATGTCAAGAGTAAGCAACAGGTGCCTCAGGCTCCTTTGAGGTTGGTTTTTGCGCCCCGCTCATGAAACTTCAGTTTGGTATGTTTGTCCATGCAGCAACTAGAATGGAAATGATGCCAAATAGTTGCGGACATACAACCATGACCTCGACTCATTGTTTTGGATCCTTGAGATGCCTGTGCATTCATTGTGACATGATGACCCAGGACTATAAATTAACATTCAGTCAGTAATGCTTTCTTGACCGTGTTTGATATTGAGATAAAACAATGTGACATAGCTTTGTGGTAGATTCAATAAAATACAGACACCAGCACTTTGATGTGGGAGTGCTTCCTGTGTTTTCATTCCTGCATGCAAACGAGTATCCTGTCTGATCCTCCATGAGTAACAACATACATTAAGATAAAAAGGCACATTTACTACCAACATGTGTCTTCCCTACCTCCCTCGCAGACACACTCAAGTCTCAGATAACCTCGAAAATCCCACTGGATCTTTGCTGATTGAGTGCAAATGCCTATAAAAAAAAGTCCATTTTTCACTGTTATAGTTTTGGATTAGATTTTAGATAAACCTGGTTGTCCATATGAGATACCCTCGTTTCCTTTCCAGCCGTATGTATACTTGGTCAGTTGAATATTAGCACTTTAGATCTTTAAGTATTTTCCAATGGGTTAAACTGTACTATGACGACACAATATACTGTATGTGTCAAACAGCAAGTCACTTGATAAGGAGCTTTGGGAAGACTTGGTTGGCCTGTGGATGAAGCTATTTTTAACTATTGACTGTCATTATGCTTTGTGCAGTACTGGATATAATTACAGATGTTCAAAATACTGAAATACTATATAATGGTGATGGGTGAGTACCAATACGCATAGCCATTTCTTTCTATAGGCCAAGTAGTCAGCTGCCTAGGGCCCCCAAGCAACCAGGGGCCCCCCAAACTCTATAGTTTTTACCTAGCTCTGTAGTCTTATCTGAGGACGATTAAAATGTCCTGCCTTTATCTGTCTCTAATATTTCTTTATTACATCCCCCTTATTATAAAAAAAAAAAAACATAGGATATAAATAAAATAAACTGTGATGATAAGCAATGGCTGGTGTATTTGTGTCACAGCTTCCCATCTACCTTTCCCGGTTAGCGAGAGTACTAAACAAAACAGACACCGTAATGGCATCAAAAATGTATCTCAGTGGAAGAAGAAGAAGAAAACGGTCAAAGGAGAAAGGTACGACACTTGTTGGTGATGGATATTTGGAGGCGGAACTCTATTTTATTTTATTTTTAGCAAGTTTGTTTATTTGTTTTGCTAGTCAGCTCGCTAGCCTCGGGTATTTATTTATAGGTGTTAACCTTCCCCTGGCCAGCCCCAAGTTCAACTAGTATAATATGTAAAATTATTGTATGCTTAAAAGTGACAAATTTATATTTGGATACAAGCTTTATAAGAGACACTGTACATCGCAATTGTTAATATAAAAACAGATTAATTTTAATATTCTGTATTGCTGCAATATTACTGTCATAAAAAAATAGGAATAATCACTGATGGTCTATTTGCTTCATTGTAGTTTGGCAAACTAGGGGCCCCCAAACAGCATCTTACTTAGGACACCCATGAAGCTAGAAACGGCCCTGCCGATACGCAGCCATACACCAAAGTATTGGTACTCCATATGTATTGGCAGCCCTCTTATGGCCGTTTTACCATCAGGGACTAGAAATGAGAAGAATAGAACATTGCCTTCAATTTCATGCAATTTTAGGGAAGAGAGTAAGATACTATACTGGGATATATAAGTCTTTATTTAAAAAAATATCTGTCATTGTTTTTTTGGGGTGAAGTTTTATGTGTTAAAAGTATTATTGATATTGGTACTTGGTATCAGTCTCGGTGACTACTCGAGTCGAGTAATTGTACTAGTATTGGTCTAAAAAAAAGTGTTATCAAACATCCCCGCTAAATAATACTAATTATTACTATTAACTAGTAATAATTGAAAGTGTTTCACATTTTAATAATATTTGATTATTTTATTGGTGATGATGGAGTTTACACGACCGCACCTAAAATTCAACTTATTGTTAAATCAATGTCTCCTCTACATTGTCAATAACAAAAAAAACAAAATCTCACTACACCGTTCAGGTGTAATGATTTGGCCCACAAATGTAAATGAAAAAAATAAATGGTGAGAAAAACCATCTTCGCCTAAATCGGTGCAGTAAGTGTAATGAATGCAATGAAATGAATAGTTAACAGTTGTATGATGTCTGACAGGGGATTAGAGTGCATGAGAATGCCATTAACAGTAGTGAGGCTCAAACTCACTCACCAACTGCGAGTGGCATGATGACTACAACAAATACAGCTCACAAGCCAGTCACGCTCGTTGGGGGACTTCACACAGCTAGAAAAAAAAAATCTAACAGCTTCTTGATTGAGCTACCAGTCATGAAGTCAGCGACATATGTTGTGCAGTTACTGTGGGAAGGTGCCTTGGTGGCTAGCGCTTTCCGTGTGTGTGCGTGTGCCCGTCTAAAGTGTGGCTAGGGCCCACACACGCTGCTTACGCTGTAAATGCCTGTGTAAGGATCAAACTCCTGGCTATTCGCAGACACACTTGATTAGCGAAGGCCAGAACCCAATAGCCGTTGCACCAAAGATTCCAGGATCAATGAACTTTATTTTATGGCTTTATTTTGGAAATAAGAAGAAACTTTTAAACTTCAAACTTCTTCAACACATAGCTAACCTGGTTTTGTTTCGTAATGCTTCATTTGAAAACCAATTCGCTTCTCACTTCAATTCCATTACCAACATCAAATGCAAGCGCTAGCTTGCCCTCACAATTTTTAGGCAGTTTGATGCCTTCTGCTTGTGAATTATGCTAAATGACAAATAGAACACAACACAGCCTCGCCTCAGACCATATCAGCAAAAATCTGGGTTTTGAAAATTTGCTCCACACTTGCCTACCACTGGCACAATTGGACATGGGTGTGTGTCTGTGTGGGCTGTAAAAATTAGCGTACACGTGTGACAAAAAAGGGTTTGTGGTTTCGCCTGTGTGTGTATGTGTGTGGAGCAGAATCTGGAAAGTATCACAACTCACCACTGGCTGTTGACGACGTGTGCGCCCAACACCAGCATGAGCTCTCAAATGGTCTCAGACAGCAGAGACTTTACTGTAATGAAACGTCAAAATCAAACGTCCTGACATCGTGTATTATACTTATTATAATCCCTTAAGGATGAATTCCACTTCACCATATTTGCTCTTTCAAAAAATCGACTTCAATAATAGTGCCGTAGGGTTGGTATTCTGTGAATGTTAAGATTAAAGCATTCATACTAATTCTATTGTACGTCAAATATCTGGAGTCAATCAAAGAACATTGTGTTTGGTAGTTGTAAACTATAACTTTTCGGAGCCCACCCAGAACACGAATTGGTTATAGACTATTGAAAATTAAAGGCAAGATTAAAGAGGAAAAACAGCATGCAGCACCTCTAAGTGATCAGTCAGCGCTAATGCTGTATCATCCCGATTCTGCTTGATGCCTCTGGGGCCTGCTATGCTATGCTCTATACACACCATAGTCCATAATATATTTATTTCTTGTGGCTTTCTCACAGACAAGAATTTAGTCATCATCATTTTTTGCTAACTTTTTTATCAGGTTTTAAGGCAATACTATTGCTCAACATTTTCAAATCATTAACTACACAAATGGTTCAAGTAAAGACACTTAAAAAACAACATTTTCATTATCATTTATTAAACTCAGTTCTCAGTTCTGACAATGAAGATTCAAGAAGGAAAGAGATTATGTAAAATAGACAATTTTTTAAAAACTGTTAGACACCTGATTTTGACTTTTTTTTGTCAGAAGCCACCCACTCCCAATATAATATAATAATAATAATAATAATTATTATTATTATTATTATTATTATTATTATTATTATTATTATTATTATGGGCGGCACGGTGGCTGACTGGTTAGCACGTCCGCCTCCCAGTGCTGAGGACGTGCGATCGAGTCCGGGCTTCGGCCTTCCTGGGTGGAGTTTGCATGTTCTCCCCGTGCTTGCGTGGGTTTTCTCCGGGTACTCCGGTTTCCTCCCACATTCCACATGCATGGCAGGTTGATTGGACGCTCCAAATTGTCCATAGGTGTGATTGTGAGTATGATTGTTCGTCTCTGTGTGCCCTGCAATTGACTGGCAACCACTTCAGGGTGTACCCCGCCTACTGCCCGAAGCCAGCTGGGATAGGCTCCAGCAACCCCCGCGACCCTTGTGAGGACAAGCGGTAAAGAAAATGGATGGATGGATATTATTATTATTATTATTATTATTATTATTATTAACCAGCACTGTAATCCTGTAATGTCTTACATTGGCATTTCAGTATTGCTGACACTATCCAATAGTTGGCAAAGCATAATAAATATTAAATAAAAAGTAAGCATGATATTGGAAAAAAAAACATGTGACCTGTGGTATAGGTGTTCAATATTGCAATATCGATATTGATATTATTGTGTTATTTGTACCTAAAAATATATATTTTTTAATCATGTCATGAAAAATATGTAAATTAAATTATAATAATAATAATAATAATAATGTATATTTAACTACTCATTCACCTATTGATGGGGCAGCATCAGGAGCAACTGGAGGTTCAGTATCTTGCTCAAGGATTCTGGGTTGTGAGATGACCTCTCGACCACTGATCCACAATCCAGGTCCAGAAAGTAAAAACCCTAAAACGGTTTGGCTTTAGCCACAGGTGCTTCTACAGGTGGAGATTGGCTCATTTACAGTACCTGCCAGTCAAGTAGAAGCACCTGTGGTTTAAGCCAATCTGTGGCTGGGTTTTTATTTTCTGGACCTGGATTCCCCAACCCCGTACGTATGTGTACACAATATTTTAGGTTATTTAGTGTTTGTAATGCCCCTATACTTTTCACCTGTTGGACGGCGATGCACGTTTAAGATTGCATCTCATTTGTCCAAGTCAGATACTTATTGAAACTTATTGCATGTCTTTGCAATGTGCATATTGCATTATCACATTGATGATATTTTTGTGACATATTGTGTAGCCCTAGTGCCATTGTTCAATATCATTTACAGTCAAGGAAAGCCACCTTTTTTTGCATGTATGAAATGAGGGCACATATTCGTCCGCTCATTTGCTATAGAGGACCACCAGCTAAGTACTGTAAGTGTATCTGCGCTCACACCGTCGTTAAGTGCCACCATTGTGGTGGGCTGTGATTAGATTTATTGACCCTCGCTCGGAAACACAACACGCGCATACACACTTCACACTAAACCACTCACATGGCCTTCATAAGGAAGTCTAGTAGGTGCCTTGTGGCTTGCTGACCTCAAAACAGTATCCACTTCCTGTATAGGTTGAAGCCGTCTTGACCAGCGTAAATCACTCTTCCATTTTGCTTCGATTACATGCTCTGCTTCTGTCACCGGCCTACACACACACACAGACACTCACGCACTTTCAAAGCTAATTGCATCTGACATCAATAAGCAGTTACAGCATTGATATGTGGTTTGGGCAGCTCAGTTATGCACAAGCATCTCTCATCCTGAGACAAGGAGGTGT
The DNA here is from genome assembly GCF_051991255.1 of Vanacampus margaritifer. Classification (NCBI taxonomy): domain Eukaryota; kingdom Metazoa; phylum Chordata; class Actinopteri; order Syngnathiformes; family Syngnathidae; genus Vanacampus; species Vanacampus margaritifer. Next base: position 9,464,036 of record NC_135444.1, read on the forward strand.
AGCTGGTGAGACCAGGGAAAGGAAATCGCCTAAATGCGTATGAATGCATGTAAGGTACTCAAAACATTACACCACATCTGCTTTGGCACAAGGGTTATTTTATCTGTCATCCGCAAGTAATAGGCCAACACCACTGAGGGGAAACGATTGGGCTTATGAATATTCAGAAGCTCATTCAGCAACATCTGCTTAACATTGAGAAATACACACCTTGAGTTTATTTGCAATTTCAACTTTCACCTCAGTAAATTGGTTGCAACATTCAGCAATTGAAGATAGTGATTGCATTTTATAGTCCTGGTGAATGAGAATTGCAAATGTAATCCATGCTGAATAATACATTTATTGTTGTTCTGCTGTAATTAACATTGCACTGGAAATAAATAAGTCCGGGTTTTTTTCTCCCAATAAAACGGGAGATATTCCTTCATCTGCTCAAGCCTGAAGTAATAACATAGCTCAGGCTTAAGCAGCACAAACTTTGCATGTCCCATCAGCAAGGGTGATGATTAAGTTATGTAAACAGTTTGCAGAGGGTCCACGATTCCGCTTTGCTGCGCCGCGAGTGTTCCCTCTCAAGGATCTGCTGAAATATATGCTGTATGTATTCCCAGCGGAAAGGTAAAAATCAACAAGAAAATCATCAGCGTTGAGCTTTAAAAAAACAAGCATCCATCTTTATTAGAGACCACGGTTTATGTTAGAGGACCTCAATCCTCGCTGGACTGTAAACCGGTCTCGACAATAAACAGCTGGTTCATGGGAGCAAAACGAAAAGCCTGAAATTAATCATAAAAATGTCCATATTCCTTTCCTGCACGGGTGGCTGTCATTCAATTTATCCTACCAAATCTTCAACTAAACCATTGCGGTTGTTGTTAGGAATTATTTATTAACTTGTGTTTCTTGCCTCTTTTAAGTAAGTGTCTAAACATATTAGCAGGCTCAAGCAAGATTTTGTTTTCCTAATGACGATGAAAATCCTATCAGCACATCTCTGCACTTTTATCTGCTAATAAACCACACCACTTTCATAAGCCCTTTTTAAAGTATTTGATCCTTTGATAAAGAGAGCGAAAAAATATCCTGAAGCTTGTCGTCATTAAATCCGTGTTGGTTTATTTGTGTAAGATACTGGAGCTTGGGAGGCGAGTTGAGGAGAACTGGGGTGGTCCGCAGTCTATTTGCTCACTAGCGGCCGATCTTTGGATTTTAGTTTCCTCGTGGTGACAGAAAGGTTGGCGGTTATAGGAAATGAACAAGCCAGAGAGTGTATTACAACGACCATGTGGACGAGGTCTTGATTGCATTGAGATTTTGGCATCAGGAAAGACTTGTTGATGGCTTGTTATAATGCAGTGGTTCTTAACCTAGGGTTCGATCGAACCCCAGGGTTTCGGTGAGTCGGTCTCAGGGGTTTAGCGTAGGTCAAGACACACGCCCAACTCGTATGATTGGTGATGACACGTCTAGCAGGTGATCACGCTACATTGCTTGGCCTATCAGTCTTGCGGGGAATTTGGTGCACTTGTGACTGTTGTGATTGATTTATTATTGTAATCCCTTTTAACTGACTGTCAAGCAAAAATAAGAAAGTGGTCGGACAAATATGTGCAATATGGATTCACATGTGTAATGGAACATATGGTGTTCCACAGGGTTCAAATATGGGGCCTCTGCCAATACTTATGTCTTGAATTTGAAAAAAAAAAATACAATTTACAATAAATGAGGGTTCGGTGAATGCACGTGGTAAACTGGTGGGGTTCAATACCTCCAGCAAGGTTATAACAGTATATAACAGCAAAAAGTTTCTAAACCTGTCCAGAAACTGTTCTGGAAATTCACAAAGATGATCGTGGGGAAAGCAGCAGCGACTGAAGTAGGGCAAAGTCCCTAAGGCTTCCCGCGAGGAATATTTAGAAGCAGCTGTTTTTGGCTTCACTAAATGGAGACGTTGTGCTGTGGCTCGGACCCTTAACCCCCCTTTCTGCTCCCAGCTCCTTACCAATACTTCCCAAATCCTGCTTCCTGTGCTACCCCTCCCTTGTACAACAGAAAGGTGCCAGTAAGTTGGAGTTGTCAGCCATTTGAAGCAAAGCCATCGCAAGCCACTCTGTGACCTCCATCTTGTCATACCAAACTACTGCCTGATGTGGTTCTTAACAGGATCTCATACCAACAACCGTCCTGGGCTCAGCGTCAAAATGGGGCTTAATTTAAAAGCCCCTGGGTGCTTTGCTAACCATACATTCCACTCAATTATTTTCCTGTCCCTAAAGCCCTGAGTGAAAACATTTTAGTGCACCTTTTGGGAGGTTAACAGGGGTTCAGGTTCCCAGTGCCAATGTCCTTCAAGACCAAACTTCAACCTATTAGAAAGAAGAGAGAGAGTGAAGAATTTGAGAACATTTTAGGGAGGGTCTCATCTTGGTGACAGTTTGTTTCTCACATTGCCTAAACTGATTTGTGTTCTCACAGTATTTGACAGCCCCCTCTGGAAGCTATTAGTTTGGAAGAATCACCCCCTGTACTGTTAGTGGTCAGTCAAAAACAAATAACGTGCTCACCCTCCAGTGTTTGCAGGGGGGGGGTAGCCCTGCAGGATCACACGGCTTGGAAACGTTTACGAACACTCTGAACCACAACAAAGACCCAAAGGAAAACCTTCCCGCCCTTTTCCAACAATGGCCCACTGCTTCATCTCGTCTCTCTAATAGCAATGAATTTGGGACCACAGAGCTTGAAAAAGGTCAAAGGTGAGTGGGAGAAAAGCACAGATGACTCTTAGATGGATTAGCACCAAGTGACCCAGATGCTCCCCAAACAATCAGTACACGTAAGAGATCCTCTTCATGGCACGTCACTGCTTCAAGATGTAGGTTTCATTCACTTTGTGTTTATGCCCAAAATAGCTGAAATGAGCAAAACCAAAATGTTTGAGAGGAACAAATATTGTGTGGTTGATTGTTGATTGTTCAAGCTTCCTCAGATAAAGCAGTCAGAGTGGTGTGTGAGTTTTACATTTTTGACAAATGTGAATCCACACACCAAGGTGGGAAAGCTGCTGTTAATCTTAATGAGGTGAAAGTGGAGCCGGATGATTTAACACACTTAAACGTAAATTAACTACAATCCATCATCTCAATGTATATCTCTGTCTTCCAGGAAAGGAACATGATAAGAAGGAGGCTGCTTATCAAAAACCAAACACCAAACTCATTTGTATTCTTCAGAAAGTCAAGCACGAAGGCTGAACCTTCAGTTGCAGGGTGGGATCACTTTCATGGTGGATACAACCACTGTGGTCTGTTGTCGTGGATATTAATTATGAGTTATTGCACTGTGATGATGTGGGCTTTTTTTTCAAAAGCCACAGTTACTACAAGTCTTCAAAAGCTAAGCTTGTTTCGGAACAAAGACGGATTGATCATATAAAGCCTACTACATGCTACCAACATACCAATAATGCTGCAGCTATTACAAAAACAAATGGGATTTTTCACTTTGACATGCATACATTTAGAGGGCTTGACAACATTTTGACCGCGCTCCAGTGTTGAAGGTAAATATATATGGAGTTATGTACCCGCAGATGCGACATTTGTTTGTAGATTTAAAAAAAATATTGAACGTTTATAATAATAAACTGGAATTATGTTTCTATCTGCTTCAGGAGCTGAGATATAAAAAAAATTGTTTTAATATTGTTGAATTTCCAGGAAAACTTCTTTTAGGGGTGACTTTTAGGTTTTAGAGGCATGTTTTGCCATGCGCAGACCTGTTGTGACAAACGGGGGTGGGGCTGATGTTGGGTCACATAAAATCAACCACGGCTCATTTTCTTTAAAAGGCGGACAAACCAGCATCTGTCTTAGGGTTGCGCAGGACGCCGGACTCGTCACTGAAAAGTAGGACTGTCCGGCCTTAATCCAGACATCTGGCCACCCTTTGGCTTTAACGTAATCCCATTTGTTGTTAATAAAAGTCAAATCTAAATTTCATATACCATAGCAGTTTATTAGAAGACACGTGCTGATTCAAGTTTACCTCTTCTAAAGGTTTTATCGGGACACACGATTATCTTCAATGTAAAAGAAAAACGTACCAATGTTCAGAAAATCCTGGCCTATGTTTGAAAAGTTAATTTGAACCATTCATCACAAATGGATTGCAGCAGGATGTTTCGTCCACACAGTGCTCAAGTTACTTCACAGCCCGAATGCATGAAGTCTTCTCATGGACCCGAAATCACTTATTGTATCGTGTAACGTCCACCCAATAGATTTTCCCTGGTCGATGAATAGGCAGTGTAAACAATTAAAATCTAGTCAAAATGAAGTATTTAATGATGAATATTGACTTCAAAACAACCTTCAGCAACTTGACTGAAAAACAAACTGTAACACAAATGTTGTACTGTACTTTTTTGCATTCAAGGTGATTGGCTTCCATTATTTTCAACTGGTAAGTAAGCATCCCCGGTCATCTCAGCTTTGAAAGAGGAACTGCCACCCTGACCTCCATCACAGTCCTCCATCTCCCTCTCTCTCCTGCCAAGCTCACTCACTCACATACTCTTTTTTCAACCCCTCTGTCTGTCAGCCCACAGCTGTTACACACCAGTTTATCCCTTTTGTCCATATACTTCACAGTTCTTAAAGCCATTTTTTTTTAAACACTTTATCCTTCTATCTGAGATTTTTTTCCAAGTTGGTCTGTCCTTTACCACCCACAAATGTGTATAGTGTATAGTTTTACTTTGAATTCAAGAAAATTTAGTGCTTCACAAAAAAAGTTTCCCTCTTGTTGGCAGGTCGTTCTTGGTCGAGGTCTTCCCTCCGCTGAATTACATTCTATTTAAACATGGTTATTATAGAATTGCTACAATAACAATCTAATGTTGGCTTAAGACTTTTGTATAGTACTGCAATTTATGTGGAAAATGCAATTGGAACATTTGTGGACTTTTGTTTATTTTGAAGTTAAAGGGAATAGAAAGTGAAGAACGTGTACTTAAGCCTCTCTCTTTTGGTATTAATTACATTGGCTGACTTTAATTTAAGGTTAGGAAGTTTAATGCATTAATAATATGGGAAGTAAATGCAAGATGGTTTAAATCAAAAAGAATGCTATTTAGAATCCATGTATGCTGAATCTTGAATCGTTATCTTGGAGGAAACAGAATACTGCACCCATTATTAAATAAACTACATGATGTACGTCATTTGAGGCAACCCGCTCTTATCAATTGACTTTTACTGCATGTGAATATTATATACGATTAAGTAAATTATTGAAAAGTTATAATCACAACATGATTCTAAGCCAGGCAGACACATCAGTGGAAAGATATGGGTATTGCATTGTAATTGAAAATTACCAGGTTTGGAACAGGTGTAATCGTGTGCATTTTACTTCAATACCCCATAGTTATCAAGTTACTCCTTTGAAATTCATATGATTGTGTAATAATAATTAACCATTACTTGGATTCATAGACAGATTGTTTTTTTAATATTCTGCAGAGGGAGAGTCCGTAGAATCACAAAGTGTGCTGTGGTCTGACGAGTCAACATTTCAAAATTGGCCTGATGTGAAACTTGTGCAGCTGCAGCAGAAAAATAAAAAAAACATTATATTTTTTGATTTGCTCATTACACTTAATGCCCTTTTCTGACTTTCTGACTCTTTTTTAAAGTGTGAGAAACAAATACTTAGAATTGAGTCATGAGTGGAATTGTTTGCAGGGATTTCCTGCTTTTCCCTCTTTCTCTCTCTCTCTCTCTCTCTCTCTGTCTCTCCCTCTCTCTTTCTCTCTCTCTCTCACACACACACTCGCACACGCCACAAACTACTGCAAGATGTTTTCTACCTTAGGATGGCACTCCCAAACCACAATGACTAAGCTTCCTTTCCACATGGCATTAATTAAAATTGGTACTCATGCTAATAATATACCTTGGGTAGGTGGTATGATTTAAGCTTAACTTGTTGCCCAAACACTGTGAAAGTTGTGCCAGGAAAGAATAGATCATAATCTATGTGCACGTGATGCAGCTCAGACGCTCAGACTCTTGACATTCTTGTTCCCAATTCAGCACACCTTAACATAACCATAACATAAACATTTCACATTACCTTGACACATTCTTTTCCTCACTGAAAGGCCCATTTAGGCGTTCAGATTGACGGGGGACCTTCGGGCAAGCTGAACAGGATGTGGTTTGCTGTTGCTCAGGTAAGCCATTTATTCCCATTAAAACCCAATGGTGCCTTCTTCTCTCTCTCTTTTTTTTTTTCGCACGCCATAGCTGCCAGATGCACATCTGTAGAAGTCACTAGGCTACAAGTCTGACAATTAACTCTGAGGCACCGCCCCAAGTCTGAAAAAACAGCTGCTAATTTCAGGTACATTCCTAACATCTTTAAGACAGCAGCTTTTTTTTTTCGGAACTTGGCTTTTTGCAAGGTTTATTTTGTCGTGTCAGTCATGCAGAGTTTATATAGTGAAACTACACCAGATTTTGCTTCAACCTAGACACACTATCAACACAACAAAGTCCGGCGAGACAGTGTATTTAAATCTAAATAATGTCAATCTCTGATGTCAACTGTGTGTTCCAATTTCTATTCTTCTTATGAGCAATAAAACCTTTTTTTTTTAACTACAGTTACAAGGAAAAGTATGTGAACCTTTAGGAATGACCTAAAGTTTTCAAAAATGTATAATAAAATGTGTTCAAAGTCGCAACAATAGATAACATTTTCCTCAACTAATACCACACAAACAATTACAGTATATGTCTAGTGGACAAAACATCCACAGATAATGGTTAATCCTCTTCTCTGTCATCACTGTGACAAGATTTGGGGTGCTGGTTGAATCTGTTGGCTCTGCATGGAGCAGGTTCCACTAAAAAGTCGGTTCGTTGGATCCAGGTTGGTATTGTAAGTGACAAACTGTTCTCAATTCCCTTACCCGGTTAAAGGAAATTATTTAATTGTAATAAAGATTGTCTATACTGTAAATGGAAAAAATTCTGCAATGCTTCTAGTATCCTCTCTCCACTGCTACCCCATGACTGCAAAAGCATTGAACATTATTACTCTTATTATTATTATAAAAATATGGAAATGGTGTATTCATTTAAGTAGCTTTCATTTTACAAAACAATAAGAACAACCTCAAATTTCTTTAAAAAAATAAATCATCTTTAAATTCATCCTGTAGGCCTGATTGAATTCTCTCAATTTGTGCCCACTCCCACATTTTAAAGCCAACACACTACGTTGTATATTTAATTTTTAAGCGGACCTGGAAATGTTCATAGTTGAAAGAGGACTTACTGTAGAGTCCAAAAATCTATCGCGGTGTGAAGTGTATTGATGATTCACACGTTTTACATCATACAATGCAGACCGACAGTGTTTAACACTTCACGTCTTTTTCTCATTTTTCATCACATTCGTCTCGATACATGTGGTCCTATTTAAAATAAATAAAAATAAAAAATAGAGTTGGACTTTTGCCCTGTACTAAAGTTTATGAGGGGAAATGTGATTGGGACATTTTTTGATTGGTTTGTTTATTTCCCTTGCATGGAAAAGGAAGAGAAAGTGACTTAAGCTTCTCAGTCAGGTTTTAATTAATTTGTGTTTATCTGGGTGATTGCTGTGCTGAGTCATTACTGCAATACCGAATTGTGGATGTGTTTATATAAAATTGTTGGCAGGGGCTGTTTCCCACTTACTTCCCCAGCTACAAAATTCCTTTAACATACACATGACATTTTTTTCCTTTCAAATGATGTGTACTAATATATGCAGCTCACAAAAAAAAAAAAAAACGGTGTAACATTGGCCACTGGCAAGAGTATAGAGGATCCTTGGGGTATCATATCCCATTTACAAGGAAAAGAGAAGAATAATCAGCAAAAGATGTGTGATAAACCGGCAGAACTTGAAAGCTGGCTTCTATTACCACAATGGTGAAAATAGTTTCTGTTCGGCTTAGATGAAAAGCAATTATATAATTGTGCGGCCGTATGATTGCAGGCTCTTATAGTGTCTGGCCATCATTGGAACGAGACATTGCGAGATAGCAGATCAAACCGACAAGCAGAGGATGAACGGGATTGATTACACTACAACATGAGATACAACAAACCACTAATCTGATGGTCTGTCTGCAGTCATGCATCTTCATCTATCATTCACGCTCCTTCCCGTCACCACCTTGACTCAGGGGCAGTCAAGAAGCCAGACAGGATCAACTTTTATTTTTTTATTTATTTTTTTACTTGGGAACATCAATGATGGACTACTTATGCATCCATCAATCTGTCTATCTATGGTCACTGCCCGTTTAAAATAAACTTTTGTTTTCCAAATGTGATGTATTTGCTCTTGATGACTTGGATGAAGTTTATATTTTTCAAATGAGACGTGGGGGGAAATGATGAAGTAATTTTTCTGAATCTGCACCAGCTTTCTGTCACTGTGCTTTATTCAGCCTTCGAGGAGATTTATGGTCAGTAATGCTAGTACTACGAAAGGGGTATTAATTATCTGTGCATAACATGAGAAGGCATATACGCTAGTTAACAATATGCAAAATCACAATAAGATGGTGACTCTATTGTACCTATACAAAATTCCTTTCCAGTGAAGTTGGAACAATGTGTAAAATCTGGAAAGAAAAAAAAACGCTCAACCTATTTTCAGTTGAATATACTACAAAGACAGAATATCTCATGTTCAAAGCGATGGACATTATTGTTTTTTGTTGCTGTTATTCTCTCACAGAATTTGATGACTGCAACACATTCCAGAAAATCTGGGACAGGGCTAACAAAAGACTAAATACTAAAAATGCTGGAGGGAAAGGGGGGGGGGGAATGCAAAAAAAACACCTGTTTGGAACATTCCAAAGGTGAACAGGTTAATCAGAAACAGGTGAGTGTCATGGTTGCATATAAAATAAGCATCTCCCAAAGGCTCACTAATTCACAAGCACATTGTGAACAACTGCGTGAGCAAATAGTCAAACACGTTAAGAACAAAGTTGCTCAACATACAATTGAAAGGTATTTATGGATATATCTATGATGCATAATATCAAACGATTCTGAGAATCTGGAGAAATCTGTGCATGTAAGAGGCAAAGTCGAAAACCAAGTCGAATGCTAGTAGCCTACGTTACTTATTAAACTCATCATCATCATTGTGTAAAGGATATTCCCACGTGCTGGCTCATGAAAACTTCAGAATAACACTGGCAGTTAAGTTTGTTGCTACATCTACAAAAGTAAGTTGAAACGCTAAGCATGCAAAGTGAAAGCCAAATATCAACAACACCCAAAATACTACTTGCTCTTTTAAGGGTCCAAGCTCATCTGAGATGGACTGACACAAAGTGGAAAAGTGTGCTGTGGTCTGATGAGTACACATTTGAAATTGTTTATGGAAACCATGGATGTCAATGGAACATCTTGACCACCAGATCTGTTTTTAGCCAGAGCTAGCCACGGCTAGCGGCTCACATGTATATCATGATCAAATTATGGTAAAAGTGTTTTTACCATTTTATAATGACACTTTACCTTAATCAAAATGGTCAGAACACACTTTGGTAGACTTCGTCGGTTGAAAATCCTTTTGATTTATCTTTGCCATTCCAGACACTTATTTTTCCGTTCCCATTCAACATTCCGTGGACCTGTAATACTGAATAGAAGTTTTGTTTCACATCTTTGTTCGCCCTATTTTTCCACCCTCGAACGGCACACGTGTTCACCATTAGTTGGGTTTCCATCCACCCATTTTTATTAGAATTTTCAAGAAGTGCAAAAATAAAACTGAATGGAAACACTAGAATTTCGAGAAAAAAAAGGGCACAAAATTTGCAAAATAAAGTTCTTACGCTTAGGAGGGGGTGGATTTGGAAGCGTATCGAAAAAAGGAAAATGCGAATTTTGGCGATAAAAACAGGTTTTGCGAATAACCGCTGACAAGAACGGAACGTCGCACGTTTTGACCGGATATTATTTCACACGTACGTTTGTAGTGACAAAACAATGGCGGACGATAAAGTAAGGGATGTTTGGTGGCACGACGAAACAGAAATCTTTTTGGAATTTATAAAAGAAGAGAACATTAAAGCTATTTTAGATGGAAAACTGCAAAGAAACGCTACGGTTTATCAAGAATTACAAAAGCAAACTCATACAACGTCATTGCACGGCGCAGTCGCTTCCTGGTCTTCTACTTCTTTTAAATTACTGGTGGATCACATCCCTATGGTGTATACCGCCACCTACAGCAGTGGAGTCCCCTCTCAATATTCGCAAGAGAAGAACAAATGGAAACGAGCATAATTCGCATGTCCGTTTTGCGGATTTTCAGTGTATTCCCTTTAAAAATTCAAAAGTGGTTTGTGAAAATCCGGAATGAATGAACAAAATGGATGAATCAAAGTAACTTTTAGTAAGCAACACGAGCACTCCTTGCTGGCCGCAATTGTTTGCCACAAAATTGTTTGACCCACTCTCTAAATGGCTGCCGGATAGGTGTGGGTCGTGACGACATGTGAATACTATGTATTGGAGCAATGAAAGTCAATTGAATATGTGCCATCTGTGTGAAAGGCAGCAGCTTGTATCACAATACCATCAGTAACTCTACTGCTTAAAAGCACCAATAGCTTGAGTTGGCAAACTGTGAAGAGGGGTGTCAAACTCATTTTTGTCACGGGCTACATTGGAATTATGGTTTCCTTTGGAGGGCCTTTATGACTGCGAAACCATCTAAATGTTTAATCATCTCCTCATACACAACAAATTGGTGGATAACTAGTTTTGAAATCAGAAATCAGGATTAATGGTTTGTTCAACTTGTCATGTTTCGGTTATCCAACTCGGATAAATGCGACTTCTGACCATCCTCGAATGCAGCATAAGTCCCTTGTTATCCCACGTCCTGCTGTCTCCTCGTCACATCTCTGTGTTTAGCATTTGTATTTTGGAACTTGTTGTTTTTGTGTTTTTTTTGGCCAATACAATGTTCACCTCCTCGTTTTTGTTTAATTAAAAGAAAACCTTTTATGGACTTCACCTCCACCTCATCGCTATGCTTCCCTGCATTTCCACAACTATGCCAAACCTTAACACAACTATTGTTTAAGTTACTGTAATAAGGGGTTTAGAAACAAAAACATTCTTGCAATGTCTCGTTGGTATTATTTACTGTATTATATATAACAATTTGATATTTTGATACAGATTTTAGCAAGCAACATGAAAGTCACCTTGCTTGATACGCTTTTGTGGGCCACATAAAATGATGTGGCGGGCCAGATCTGTCCCATGGGCCTAGGGTTTGACAATGTGGTTTACAACATTAAGATGTACGAAGATGTTCCTATTTAATTATTAACAAGTGTACTTTCATTAATTCATTCATTTTCTGAACCACAGGACCAGTGACAATCATAAGAGATTTATTTCAGACAACACCGCTTTCAACTAGTGCTGCTCGAATGTATGGTACTTTCCTGAAAATTGCCACTTCTTCCACACAACTTCCATTTGTTTTCAAATTGAAGCATATTCGGTTCAGGCTGGAATGGATAGAGCTTGGCAAAGGTTCTATTAACAGAAAACAAGTATTATTGGTGACATTTATGTTTTTGATTACAACAATATGGGCAATAATTCTGACATCTGCATTAAGCAGGAATCTGCTTAGCAGCACCATAAGTGTTGTTAAAGATGCATGATGGAAAGCATGAAGTTACTGTATCCCCAAGTGGAAATGAAAACCAGAATTTTGTGGCGGTGAGTTATACAGATTTTATTTCCTTCCCAGATGGCTACTATCTTTACCGCCAATGCAAATATATTCTTGAAAAGCTTTGTTTTTTGTGATGGTCTTAGGGAGTCTTTCCCAAGCTGCAATGAGACATCATCTCCTTGAGAGACAGCGGTACATTAAACTAAAGGTAATTACACTTGGAGCCGAGAGGTCAGAGAGTAAAGGGAATGAGGCTGCTGGATCAGCTTATCGCAAGGCCAGAAACCCAGGAACAGCTGAGGAAACGAGCAGAAACTCTCTCAGATGTCAAAAGAGTAAAGAAAGTGAAAGGTCATGGAGTGGAGTTTTATTTCACGTATCTCTTTATCAGAGGCCCCCCCAAAAAAAAATCAGGCCAATCTACAGAAGTTAGAGGGTGTGAGACAACTGGAATTGCTGAAGATGGAGAGATAGACATCATTAACATCAATCAACGAGGGGCACTTTTTGTTTGAGGTGTGTTTTACAGATAGATGTAGCTGTTAAGAAGTTTACATGATTGGCAAGTATATTTGCTCACAAAAGTACAAGACACGTCATGGTTCCACATAGATAAGTTACAAGATGGGCAAATCTGATTTCAGATGACTTACGAATGTCTTCAGTTGGTTCAATAATAAATGAGTTCATAGCAAGAACAAATGCTTTGAAAAAGCAATACTGTAAAATAAATATTTGATCAGCGTCAGTGTTCGACTCACGCACAAAGACCACATTTGCTGAAAATAGCATAAAAAAGGGACTTGTGAAAGCTAAGAAGCAACAGAGCTCGCCACAAAATGCTTTGATCCGTCTTTCTGGCCCACATGTGGTCAGTTCTCTAGACACTAACCCATCAGCAAAATTGGCTTCATCACTCACATACAAAAAGAAAGGTGTGGGGGTTTAACAATATTGGTCAAAAGAATGTATTGGCAATTAATCCAATCTTGTCATTTTACACATGCAGAGAGCAGTCCAAAAGGCCTGAAGGTATTTTGGGTACTATAAAGTGTAAATGCATGCAATTAAATAGCCCATAACTGCTCTATCAGCTCTATCTCTTGTCATTTTACAGCTCAAAATTCTGGTTGCTACCTGAAGCACACTTCTTGTGTGAAGGTTGATGTCATTTATGCATGCACTTCTCATAAAAATCCAACTCTGTTTCGGCATCTTTGAAGAGCCGATACTCTCCATCCGCAACCACATTATTCTGAGTGTGTGTCTTCGCCCCTTCGTTTTGGCTGCAGTTCATATTGTCAAGAGAGAAGTAACTGAGAGTCCAAATAAGATGTGCACGTCTTGCCAGCATATAATTATGATCTCCATTGGCGAAAAACACGCATTCATCCGACTAAAATGGTCAGAAAGACAGCAGCTTGCATTCATTAAGAGTAATGTGTAAAGTGCTGAAGAAAATAGTCATTTGGACTCGCCCAAAACAGTCTCCAGTGTTTTTTGTGTGTGTGTGTTTTCTTAATTCACCAGATTAATTGGGGTAGCTAACTGGCACATGAAACGCAAGGTAAAAGGCCGGCGCCTTGACAATGCCAAGCTGGCAGCCAGTAGTAATTAGATGGCCACATCGCAGTCTCCACGACGAGACCAGGCGAGCATTCTGGAAAACACGTGTTTGATGAAATCAGTCGTAGCCGTGTGAAATTGGGTTTTTATCCAGGGATCGAGAACACTGGCTCACTTGACATGAAACATTTTTACAGACTAATCTACTTACCTTACACATTGTACAACAGAGACGTTGAAAACAAGGTGCAAAACATTTTGAATGAATACACCATATTTTGCATCAGACCATTTCAATAACCACTGAAAGAAAAAAAACTCAACATGTTTATTTAGTAGTATCAAATTCCCCTTGTGCCAAGAGCAGAAAGTATTACCTCATTATAAACAATATTTAGAAGCAGTTAAAAAGTGTTCTAATTGGAGAGGTGGTTCACAAGACTCCTGTGAAGCTAGCTTGAGAAGTGTGTCAGAAGGCAGAGATAGCCACACTCTGACATGATATCTGTTAGCACTTGCTTTCAAGAAACTTGATTCCCAAAGGGTTCATCCATCAGCTAAGTGCGTGTCATGACATACTGTACACTATATGGTACATCCAAAATATATTTTTTGACTTGTGACCTCCTTACTTCTGTGGCCATTGGTCATCGGCTCACACAGACGCCAACCCAGCTGCCTAATGAAACTGGAAAAGGAAAGGAAAATTGCCTTACTTTACTGTCAGTGCTCCATTGCTCTGCATACTGACAAGATGCAGATGGATTTTCTACTTTGTATTTTATTTTTTATTTTAACCAATGGAGCACTTTATTACCAAAATTGTGTGGATATTAAAATATAAGCACATCCAGCTCAAGACCAAGCGTGGTATTGATGGGTGTTTTTTATTGGAAGTAAATGACTTGGTCAACTTTATAGGAGTGCATTTTTTTTTCACTCAGTCATTTTGCCCACGTGAACCACACTATGTATCGCTTTTATCCACCGCTTGATAATATGTTGTAAAGGATTATGGCCTCTGTGTTTTTAAGAACATCACAGCTTCAGTAAAATTAAGAGAAACTAGAAAAATTTAATCAAGTTCCCTCCCTCTGCTCGCCCTAACCATCTGGTAGTTATTGAAGATTGTTTTGGATGCTTTGAAAAAGAGCCTCAAGCTTTCTCTTTAAACAAGAAAACACACATTCTTTCACATTCTCCTTGTGTTTTTTAACTCTCTCTGTCTCTCTTCGTGGCCGTCTTTTGGCTACCAGGCCAATTGGTTAGGGAGACACATTACTTAAGTAGGTAATTGGCCTAATACCTCCAGGGTACAGTGAAAAATACCACAGCAAGGCAAGCTATTGTTTGCAACCTAAAGACTAAAGCACAGCTCGATTTCATGGATTCTAGGTTCCTGTGCTTTTTCTATGAATGAAATGTAAATGTCAGGCACAGTTGAGTTTATGCCGCAGTGAATGTCAAGGGTGGCGCTTGCCAGTGGGAACCACTGGACCATTTTCAGCTGGCCAATTTCCATGATTGTTGCAGCCCTGAGAGCACTAAAAATGTGCCGCCGTCAAAACGAAAAAGCTCGCCCCGCTGTGGGGGATCCTGATTTCTGGTATGTGACCTTGTGGCTGACATGGAACCACTAAAGTAGTGATCCTTTTCCATCCCTCTACAATTTTCCATCTGACTCTATTTGTTTTCATTTGTAGAAACAAAACTGTCTGCCTTTTCTGTATGTGAAAACAGAGCATCCCAGAATGTTTTGCGGAATGGTTCTATTGTGATCTCCTGACAAGCTCTCTAAAAGGAAAACACCGGACACCACCAGAGATATGGTAACAGTGTTAACTAGCTGTGTTGTAATCACAGACAAAAAAGATGGATCTCAGACAGGTGAGAGCATACAAATTTGTGCGGCTACAGTAAATTTGCTATAGTGAGTACGCAGTTGTGGACAGAGGGGTGTGGGTCAGCAGAGATGGTACTTCTGAATGAAATATGAGACTTTTGTCTGGGGAAACACGTTGGAAAAACAATATCAGTTTCAGCGGTTGGAGAGGCTGGTATGGAGCAACGAATCCTACATCATAATACAGACCTGTCTATATAGAATGAACTATGACATTAGCCATCTGACATTACCAAGTGGTATAGTTAATACCCCTTTACAATGATAAGGTTTGGAAAAGTTAATCCCAGTCAGGCCTGCGTTTCCAAAATGGAAGTGTTTGTATGGTATGACACAATGTAAACTCACACACACGAGTTTGGCAGAGAAAGGGAACACACGTCTTCAGGTCTCAAATATCCGCTATTTTTGTCCTTTAAATTTTTCTCCCAAGGCACATCTACATTTTAGGAACTAGAACAGGGGTGTCCAAATCCGGTCCTCAAGTTCTTTATTCGAACAATGTCTTTCAAATGAAGCTGGCATTTCAACAGTGGGAATATAAAATTATTCCACAGCGCTGTCGCTTGTGCTTCAGTATAAGGCTGCAATCTCACTCACACAAAAGAGACAAATGTCTCGTTGTGTTGTTTTTTCAATACATTTTTTTCTTTTCAATACATTTTTGTTACGCCTCTCACACCAGGAAGACAAAAAAAATATTTCACACACACCCTACTCGCTGCCATGACTATAAATAGTAGTATTTGTCCATAAATACAACGTGGCAGAAGGGCTAATAGTGCTTCCGCACTCCCTGACAATGAGAGCACCACTGCCACCTACTGTAAAGGAGGTGCAACTACACGCTACAAAAATAAAACATAAAATAATAATAATAATAATAATAATAAGCTACACCCACTTTCTTGAAAATGAAAGTGGGTCCGGACAGGCGTCCATAGACAAGCTGGCCAATCAAATTTGTCTATTTGCGTGACGTCGTCTTCGTGAGCAATGTTACGCTACACTCTTCAAGTTTATCCTGCAACAACGACATAAATCATTCACTACTGTCTCTCTACAACTGGATGTTGGATTTTTACTCCGTCTCCCCAAAAAACTTGACTTCAACGAGCCACTTTTCTGATGTCACTCCGCTCTTCGCTCATTGGTTCATTCCACTGCCTGTTACCTCAGGTTTGCCCCGCCTTAGAAATGCAACTCTCCGGCAAAGCCACGAGTAAGTCTGGATTTCCAGGCTATTACCCCACCCCTAACCAAAGATTGCATTGTTATGTAAAATAGTATAAATAATGTAATAATGCATTTCTTGAAGCTATTTTATTAATGTATGCTAAATATAATGATCAAGAAAAGTTTTTTTACATTACGCCATCAATTTGATAAATTATATCAGTCTGATTAAGTGCCCAAGGAAATTTATGTTTTGTAGGTCTCATTAAATCATTTTTCCTGATTGTGTTTAATCTGCTAACATTGCCTTAATACTTTCATTAAAGTGATAGCATTAAAACAACCCACTCCAATCTCTCCCAATGGCTTGCAATAAATAAATAAAAAATACAGAAAAGTATTAAATTGTCAAGGGATGCTGTAAACTCTCTATTAGCGGGGGATTAATTCAATAAAATACTACTTTACTCTGCTTCAAACATTCCAGGAGGTAGATTAATTCAAAGTGACTTACTAGACATAGCACACTAGCTAATATTATGTATTGCGCCAAGAGAATGAAACAAAATACGGCGCCTGTCTCGCAGCCTCTTATTTTGCAAAGCTCCGGCCAAGACATAAAATGTACTTGAACATTTACCCGTTTGCTGCCTCTTGCTTGGTCCATTTTTCTCCTCAACATCTAAACTTCCTTCGTCAACAACACCTTGCGCCATCAGGGCTTTCTTGCCACACTTGGATGAAAACCGAAGGTGTGGAAAAGAATACTGTAAAGTGCATCTTGTCTGACTTCAACACAAGATGAATAATGCATGGTTTGAGGGTGCGAAGTCGGTCAGGAAGAAGGCATCAAAAGGATGTGAATTAGAAAGAAAAAAAATTAATATGACTTTTTAATTTTTTGGTTTAACTCTTTCACTGCCAGACGTTTTCAGAAACGGGTTGTCCCCACTGCCAGCCGATTTAAGCATTTTGAGTGATCTTTCAAGGTCCACAGAAAATGTTGTGTTTGGACTATGGAAACACAGATTGGACTCTCAGCTTTCATCAGAAAAAAAAAGTTTGTTTCTACCTTATTCCGTTCTTCAGTAATCAACAATAGAAAATGGTTACTTTCACCGAAATTCTCTCTTTTGAAACAAAAAACGGAGAAAAATAGC
Organism: Vanacampus margaritifer; assembly: GCF_051991255.1. NCBI lineage: Eukaryota > Metazoa > Chordata > Actinopteri > Syngnathiformes > Syngnathidae > Vanacampus > Vanacampus margaritifer. The sequence continues at coordinate 9,481,634 of NC_135444.1, forward strand.
TTTTTGTGAAACGATGTTATTTCATGCACTCTAGTGAATTGTACACTTCTTTTTGTCCATGAATGATGCCACAAACACCTAAATAGTGCTTTACTTCTGTAAAACGCTTTCACCAACAATGAAAAAGTGTTTTTTGATTGCAAAATACGTTTATTTCCATTCAACAGTGTAACAATTTGACAAAACAATTTCGCAAACTATTTACAAATGTGTGCAACTGTGGTACTACTTACAATTATGTGGATGTTTCAAATACAGTTTTTCCTTTTGTAACGCTCTCCTGCGTGCAAGGAGACGCCAGGACTCGCGCAACAGTTTACTTTCACTTTCACATTGGTCCGTTTTGCGTGCAAACGTTACACTTTCTTGACGGCCTTTTTTTCCGGGGAATAAAAAGCAAGTAGCAGACTGTACACACTCCTCCGATGAATATGCATTGGACTCGGGGCACTCTCCGTCGTCCGATCGAACGTCCGCCTGTGCGTGCTTGGTTGCGCTCCGCGTTACGACACCGTCATAGCCGCCGCGTCAGCGGTTCCAATTTCGCCGTCAAGCTCGGATTCACCTTCATCATCATCGATGATGATCATCGTCGTCATCAATGTACTATTTTAGCGTTGGCCGATGCCTTTCGTCTTGTAAGTGTAGAGCTGCTTGCAAACGCTCGCCATTGCCCGTTCCCTCCTCCATCTAGCTCCATCTAACGTCTTCTACTGCCGCGTCAATGCTTTCCAACCACGGAGTCACCCTCATCTTCATCATCGATGATGATCATCGTCGTCAACAATGTGCTTTTTCAGCGATGCTTTTGGTCTTTGAAAAAAACGTCTCGGGTGTGAGCTCCTCGCGACCGGCCGCCATTTTTCCTTTGTCTTCCATTCTCATCTCCTGCTCGACGCTCTAGCTCCGCCTCTACTGACGCCCACCCGATCTTGTCAAAAGAGAGTCATCGCTGCCCTCTAGGGGCCAAAAATAGTCATTAGGCACAACAGACAGACTTGAAACTTTCATCAGACATGCGGAAGGGTTTCCTCTACCCGTTTCAAAAAAATAAAAATAAATCATTGGATGACGTCTTTTGACGTCATTGGCAGTGAAGCGTAGGTTTTTACTTGACGTCTTTAAACGTCAGTGGCAGTGAAAGAGTTAATTTAGAAAAGATTTACAGAATATCAGGAGATCTGATTTCTAACATATTCGTAAAAGAATCCATTCATTTTCTTAACCGGTTATAATATATATAAAAAATAAATACAGATTATCTAAAAAATACTGCATTTTTTATTTATTTTCTGTCACAATAGGGTTGACAAAGGGTAGATGTGGTTTAATGAACTTGTTTGTCGATATCTGCTCTGAGATTGTCTGGCATCCTGTCCAGGGTTCCCTCTCAAAGTCAGCTGGGATCGGCTCCAGCACACCCATGACCCTAATGAGTACAGCGGGTATAGAAGACGAATGGATGGACTGTCATGAAGCTTATTACAGCCATGAAGGCTTGAACAGTGGATAAGTGCAGTCTGAACATCGTGCATTCAGCTATTATGAACTTTCCTTGATGCACTGACAGAATAAGACGAACAACATTGTGTCTTGAAGAAAAATGTTTCAGGGTTCATCCGATCCTTTTTATTCCTGTCACCCTGCAGCAGCATCATTCATGCTTTCAGCACTTCACTCTTGCCAACTTCCTTTTTCTGTCAGACTATTTTGGAAGAAGTGGGGATGGTGAAGAACAGTGATAGAATTTCCTCTTGATGATCTTAGATGCTTTTCTACCACTTTGCCTAGTTCATGACTATCATAGGATTGCAAACGAGAGGCGAAGTTTGTTCAATATTAAAGGACTGTACGGATGAAGGCAAATAATTATGTGTTTGCTTCACTGCTGACTTGATATGTGCAGATGGTATCCATTACCAAAATGAAGCAGTTGTAATTATTTACTATTATACTGACTTTGTTAAATGATGTTGTATATGTAGTAAAATACAAAAAAAAAAACTGTAATTTACCCAGTGCACAAAGGTACAAATTTAAATACAGTGCAACCTTGAAACCTTTAATATGCCCCAATTTTCGTAAAACTCAGTTTCATTATTATCATTATTTATTGTTTTTGAGTGTATGGATATGATTAACTGGATGTTATTATTTAAATACTACTTTGTTTTTGTGCAATTTGGTTTTATTCAGACATTTTGAATGGATTAATCATGAAAACCAATGCTTCAATATTGTGACAGGTCGCGGGATTGAGACTGTTACAGAAAAGTCAAGTTCACTCAAAACAACAATCAATAGTTCCAAAGCTCTTTTTATTGTTCTATTGTCTTTTTTTTTCAAGAATCATATTTATTAGTTTCACATTTTTCACACTTGTAATGTCCATCCTTCCATCCATCCATCCTCTTTACTGTCTCCTAATTAAGGCTGTGATCACCCACTGACTTGGACCAATGTATCCCACAAAAATAATAATTTATTCATGAGAGTTAATGAGTTCTAATTTTAGTAGTCAATATTCAAGCCACTCAGCATTCACTTGTTATTAGATGGCTCCTATGTCTCTGCTGTTATCGGCCGCTGTCTCTTTCACTTGCCGCCAGAGTGACAGCAGCTAAGGTGACGCCTGCAGTAGCCGAGATACAGCGCAGCTAATGGATTTGTCCCAGCCGTGTGAGAGACAACAGAGCCCAGCCTCCAAGGAGATGAAACACAAAGGCAAATAGTTGAAACGCCTCTCTTTCATCTTCATTTGGACTCAGCAGCAAGCGAGCGTCTCACATCTCACCTCATCTACACCGCTGCCTCAATCCATCATCTATGGCAGACTTAAATCCCCATCTTCTCATTTCCATAAAGGAGGAGGGTTTATAACACGAGGGCTTGTGAGGGAAAAAAAAACGTTTTTATTTTGTCACTGAGAAAAAAAAGCTTTGACTTTCCATTTTAAGTATAGAATTTCAGTGATGTTCTATAACATTTTGAGCAGCCTTTTATGTCACATTCCCATGTTTAACCACTTTAACTTTGGTTTCAAGCCTAGATCCAGCATGGTGTCGAGATTTGTTAAAACATGCCGCTTGACACACTGACTAAATCCTCAGATTCAAGCCGTGTTTCAGAACCTGGATCATGGCTTCGAAAGTAGCCAGGCTTTGGTGGCTCACTGTTGTCCTTCATTTCTACAAAATGGCACATACTGCTGGGATGTCAATCATTGGTAGAGTAGTGGTTCATATAGCTGACTTTATTGGAATGGAATCAATTCCCAGTGAATGCACTGGTAAGGTTGTAGTCTCCCTATTGACCAGGATAAGCATTAAGAAAATAAATGAAAGGAAAATAAGGACAATGTTTGTCCTGATATTAATGATGAGAAAGTCATCTGACAAAGAGCCCATATGAAACTGTTTGTAAAAAGGCCACCATTATGACAAAACTGCTGCCTTGCTTCTGGGCTATCATGACCATCACTCACTTCTTGGCTTAGGTACTGTAATTGCTGCCATCTTTATTTCTTTTGAAATACGATGCTTTTATTTTGATATGTCAAACCAGAAGTTGTGGGCTTATAACAGCTCCGTAGGTTTTACACCGCTACAGACAAGCACTTGAAGAAGCCGCTTTTTTCCTTTCGAGTTGGTTGGTCTTCGACGTCAATCCTCATTTGCAAAAGCTGAGCAAAGCAAATGGATAAAGTTGGCATAAGAAGCTGTTAAAGCTGTTAGAGTGCAGACCAAAGAGGCCTGAAGTATTTTGAATTATCTATCGTTAGCTTGGATGTCAAGCAATGCTATGTTTGTAGTAAATGCAATATGTTTGACTTTTTGTATAGCTATTCACTTTGTAAAGCTGTACAATAAACATCTGTAAAAAGCACTGGAGACTCGCATCCAATCAATGGGCGGCATAAGTACAATGGAAATTGTTGCTCTTCAATGACACTGAATGGCTTATAATGCTTTGCGTTCCGAAATTCAAGTTCCTCCTTAAGGTAGTACACTGAGCAGTGAAGGCTTGCGAGTGTTTGCGAACGTAGCGAGTGTTGTTTTTTCATCAGGGTTCTCAAGACAAACAGTTTTAATGGTCGCAAACAGTTTTTGCTCGCCGTGAAGAAACTTTGAACATGAACATGTTTGTAAAGGTCTGGTGAATTTTTTTGCAACCTTTAACGAAATCTTTGCTACGTTCACATAAACTTGCAAGCCTTTGACACAACAGAGATGCTGGCTTGAAAGCAAATGTGCTGAAATCAATGAATGTAGACACAAATCTCATTGTTTTGTAGAAAATTATATGATTTTCTTCTATGTTCTAAACTCTAATACACCAGTGGAATTAAATTGTAAGAAGACGGTATACACACCATATTACTACCACACCATTAAACCGACATGTCAGACATCAAAACTGAAGGAGGCGAACCATTTCTGGACCATCTCGAAAGTTGACCTGTATTTCACATACAGCAAGCAATTAATATTTATGAAACATATTCCAGTGGGATTTGCCCATTTCTGGATACTCAACAATTATTATGAATTTGAAAACCCAACTTTGATGAGTTGTAGCTGCGTTTAACTGACGATGGGCAGCTACTAAAAAGGCCCTGCTGTCGAGTTTTGTTCCCATTTTAATTTAATGAGGACTTTTGATGTGGTTCAATGAAGGAGACCATACCCAGAGGTACCGTATGTGGATGTGTGAATGAGGGCAATATAGCAGAGAAAGATGTTAAATTGCACGGAATCGACTTCTGTCAGCACACAGACATAGCACTGCTCCCTGTACTGAAGTTCCAGTGTGTGCTGTAAATTTGCCAGAACTGAAACGGCAATGACTAATGGACCCAAATGCGCCGAGGGACACAACATGCTGTAATTTGGTCTTGTTTCAAAACAACAAGACTTGTTCCACGGCACTTAGTCTCAACACTTACAAGATCATGCCTTCAGATTGTCACACTCAAAGGCCTTTGAATGCAAATGTATTCGGTTTCTGTGGCATTCAGCCATAAATGACCTTTCGGTTTGAAACCAAGCTGCCTGTGGGTGGTTAACTGTGTTCGAAGTCATATAGATATATAAATAGTGGATTAGGCTGCAATTATGACTTAATGGATAATTAGTTGCACAAGTACATGTGTATTCCTGAGCAGACATTATCGACTTACTGTTAGTCTCCAATCCATTCATAATTAATGTCTGAGCTGAGATCTCTTCCTCGCAGCATCTCAGGCAGCTGTAAGAGGAAATGAAAAGGAGAGCAAAGTAGCCAATCATCCGGCATTCCTGACAAAGGTGTACCGAGGGGGCACAAGGTCAAAGGTGAGGGGTTTCTGGATGGCGAGCACAGCTGTGTGCAATGAGGGGTGCACTAAGCCGCCACGGCATGACCCCCGGACTCGCCGCTAACACCGGGAGTTACCCATAACACATCTGGGCCTGATTCCCATGAGCAGGCAGGTATCATGGCAGAACACTGGGCCTCCTTCTTTCAATTGTTTGTTTGTCATGTATTAACCTTGTGGTGGCCCTCTCATTAGAACTGTGATTGACAACTTCAAATGCCCGACTCACTCTGAAATGCTACGTTGGAGAAATCTAAAATGAATAAAGTGGAAGGAGAGCACCTCATACACGGTACATAATGTGCTTAAATGTTATTTATTAATTTATGTGACAGTTAAGGCTTAATTGCTTGTGGGTAGACTATTTAGTGGTATGTGCAGTGTACACCGCATATATTTTGCTACATACATATTTTACTACGTATAATGAGTTAGAGTACGTACAATTTTTGCTTCTCACATTCACTTCTATATCTTGGATTGAGTATGAGTGTTGTTTTTATTTTTTTATTTATTTATCTATTTATTTATTTTAATGTCCCCATTTGGGTACTAAACACGTTTTTTTGGCTAGGATATGCATTGACCTTTCTCAAAAGGTCACAGATAAAGTTTGCCCTTTGGTAACCCTGGCAAAATTAAAACCGTGCCTCTGATTTACTCATGCTTTTGTTTTAATGTGAAGTCCTTTTTTTTTTTTTTTGTGGTTAACTTATAAAAAATAAAATCCAATTGGCACCAGAGGATTTGACACACAAGACTGATGATGTCTGTCGGGACATCAAACAATGAATTGCGAGGCTCACATTTTCAAGCAGTGATGCCCTCTGGTCTGATGACCTTTAACTCGAGGTCACCTCCCAATTTTGTGCATTTGTGTGTGTGCGTTGTATGAAGACACAGAGTGCTTGTTTGTTTTCCCGAATGTCTAAACGTATTCTGTATGCATAACAGACAAGTTCTAATCGACCTCCTAGTCCTGCCATCAGCATCACTTTCCTAATGAAATGCACATTCCTTGTTTAGCTTGATGGTAGAGTGCTTGTCCAACATCTGTCCAGGCCAAGGCTTTTGGGCTTGCGAAAGGCAACGGGACACGCCCAGTGATTCAGGATTCAGTCAGCTTGGCATCCTCAGCCAAGAAAGTATTGGTGCCAGTCATTTCATATCATTTGCATTCATTTTCACACATAAGCATGTTTGAATATGTAAGCAGACGTATGCAAATTGTCTTGCTGAAGGAGAATAAACATGCACACATTTAACTGCAAACGATTCACCGCGTTCATGCTTTTGATGTGCATATGTTACCATGTGAACGTCTGCCGCTTCCTCACACTAAACGCAAACTCATTGAGCATCAAGCCAGTCTACTTTACTCCCGAGTGGCATTACCATATGATATTTTATTTATCAAGTGGGCTGCCATGCAGGTTCACCCAACCACCTGTTGGCGATGCACTCTCCATGACACCAAAAGCAAACGAGACCTTCGCACAGGCTCGTAATTAAGCAATGTGATGCATCTTCAAAGTGCATGTAGAAAGAGAGGGCATTGAAGATTTTTTTTAATCTCATTTAAGAAAAGTATAAGAAGGGTATAAATGTGAATGTGTTTGGAGGTATTCTAATTTTCAAGAAATGTGAAACTAAACCTGAGTCGAAATGGTAGAAATTTGAAAAAAGGCATAAAATTTGGCAAAAATAAAAAGAACAATGACGATGGATACCATGTTGCACGTTTTGACTGGATATTATGTCACATATTTTAGTCACACAAAAATGGCGGCGAACGATAAGTAAGGTAAGTCACATGTTTATTTTGCGCTTTTTTCACGAAATGCATTTACAATTTTTGAAACATCTGGAAGGAAACCCCATTTGTGTATCTGTGGATTCTGTTCTGACCAGGGGTCATTGACCTGATGTTGGATATAATCTTTCTAAATCATTATAATTTGTATAATATATAGTGCACCATCCTCCCTGCCCTAAAATTTATACACTCCCATATAAAGTCTGTACATGAAGTAAGTCAATTTGTGGAGTTTTGCTACAAAGGGTGCAAACAATTGACAGCACATTTTAGCTTTTGGTGTGACCTGGCAGGGTGTCTTCAAATCATTGTTCTTATAATAGACTTTGCTTTTATAATGTGGTAACACAATATGAATAAAAACGTTTGGTATTTAACAGTTCTTTGTCAAGAATGCTTTGTGCTGAACACAAGTATCTTTCCACCTTGGCAAAGAATCGCACATTTCTGAGTGTCTTTCTAGTTTTATAGAGAATATGATTTCATAGTAGAGAAATGTTTGAGTTTTGGCTTTGGTCTTGTTTTGTCTGTCTGTAAAATTTGATTATAACTCCAGCAAAATGTTTCTTCTTTTTTCTTCATTTTACCATTTAATTATCTGGAGTGGAAAATGTAATAAGGGAGAGAATCATTAAAAAAAAAAAAAATCTGTCTACCATGGTTCCCCTCTTAATTTTCGCTTGGACTCTCTGGCAGTCATCATGCATTTCATCAGCACATGACACACTAAGTTAAATTAATGTTGGTTCAATTAACTATATCTATAAAAAAGAAAGAAAAGAAAGAAAGAAAGAAAAAAACTCCTATTTGTGAACAAGGAATGAGTCAGCAAAATCCTTCTGCCTTTAGCCATCTCATTAACATCCACCCAGGGAGGCTGAAGCAAGCAATGAGCGACTGGAGGTCTCCACAGTTCTACCCTGGGTGAGAATCGAATCGATGACATGCTGTCTCTCTGGAGGGTGACGAGTTATTAATGAGCTTCCATGGCCAATGAGAGAGTTAATTATCAGCATTCTGGCAGGAGTGCAGACAAACACGCGGGGAGGGGATGTTAGAGTCAAGGAGAGACTGCTGGTTTGTAACTGCTGAGATAAGCAAAGACAAAAAAATGTAATTGCTGCACACTCGATATTTTCACACAACTAAGCAACCTAGTGGAGGGGGGGACGCCAGCAACCCAACTGTCATCAATTATGTATACAAAAACATGTAGACATTATGTAGAGAGAAAGAGATGTATTGCACAATTTTAAACACAAGTCAATGAAGTATTTGCTAGCATACATCCCACCCACATCTATTTCAATGTCATAATTAGCGCTGTTCTTTTCAAATCAGGATTAATGATCCATCTTGGGAGGATTTTTTTTTTTTTTGAATCCATCTATTAACAAACCGGAAATTGAATCTACTGTGAAGCGTAAGCTCTTCAGATGAGAATATTTCTAAGCGTAATTTAAAATATAATGTGACCATGCCATCATTTGCCGCTGTCCATCATCTCGGCATGCTTGCACGTTTTCAGCTATTTCATAACTGTCAGTTATCATTTTGCTTCAGGCGCTGTATAATTGTCTCACTGCTGATGAATTCCGCTCATAAATGAAACTGCGCAGTGGGAAGCCATTTGAGATATTTAGAGAGGGAAGAAAAATCTGACTAATACCAAAATTCTAACATTAAATAGAAACCTGTATTACTTATTGAAAACATGTTTACCAAGTACGCTTGTTCAGTTTCAATGCGCTTGCATATGCCCGGATTTTGGTATCAACAATGGTTATTTACTGGGAACAAAATATGGAAAATAAATAATATCTCGCACAAAGCTCCCATAGAGCATTGAGGTGGCTGGAACACTCCACTTAATTCAAATGAGAGAGAGACGGCACACATGTCTTAGTCAGTACTTGTGTTTTGTTTGGCAACACAGTTGCACTGTTTAATGGCAGTGTAGGGAAAATAGCAATCAATGAACTAGGGCTAATTGTACATTGAACATTGTATTAAACTGTTAAGCTATCAGTCAATAAAGCCCATCCAGGCAGTGTATAAACGCCTTTGATGGTACTTTGCTGTTGGCTTCTGACAACATCTAAGCATGAAGGGAGGTTGCAAATTTGGACGCTGGCCCCGGAGAGGCGAATTGTCCTAGGTTAGCTTAGTGCTAGCTAGCTAGCTAGCAATACAGCAGACAGGAAATGGATGGATTTAGAACTTTAACAAAAACGAACATTCATATTTGGTTCTGCCATTGGCCAGTGTACGACGAAGGATCATGGAGGTTAAATTATGTTATTTTAAACTAAAAAGAAAACACTTTCCGTAGGTCCACGTAGCGCCATTAGCTTTGTTGACGGTCTTGGAACATGCACTCAAATATTTTATCAAAAAAATGAACATGAGGTTTTGGTAAAGCACTTTTTGCAAGATATTGTGACTGTAGATGAAGTAAAGATAAAAATAAGAACAAAAGTTAGCCTACCAATTCTAATAGATTTCGGATTTGGTGGTTAAATAATAAATGAGTATGCAACACAGATTTGGTCCGTACAGGCCATGACATGAACAAAGAAAATTATAGGGACCAAAAGTATTTGCTTGTGATTAATTGATTATTTGGCACAGTGTGCAGAGTGAAAGTCTCTTTTTGAAGAAACCTTGACAGCAAAATAATAAATATTATCTCTTCTCACTTTAACTTTTCAACCCTACCATTTCACAAACGTTGATGGCGTCTTCTTTTTTTTTGTATTCCACGTAACAAAAACATTAATGACAACTGTGATAAAAACATGATGAAATAAAGAGGATGTTGTAAAATTGTCACATTGGTTTGAGAACAATTATATGCAGGGATCATTTTCTGTTCCCTTTGGTTGTAGTGTGAAATATAGAAGCTCGTTTTAATAACTTGGGCTGCTGAAAATTGGCTTCACTCTTGTTATAAAAATTAGTTCTTCTCTTTAACTTCAAGCGGTTTTAAAGCGCTCTGGGCTTAAAGCAATCACCAATTCATTTTTTCCCTCAAGAGCACAAACTAGTTAGGCTTTGTGCATTCAAACATTAGCCAATTATAGTGGTGACAAGGGTGCGAGGATTACTGCTCATTAGCAAACACCGCAAGTGGTTACTGATGCCAAAACAATAGAAGGGCTCAACCCCGACATAAAGCACATCGCTCCAAAAATAGAAGTATGATAATGGCTAAGCCAACTGATAGCAGGCCAAGTTGAGCCTCTCAACTCATTATTTAACATAAAAGCACAAGAGCCATTTGGAGAGAATGCGCTTGAGGCTGGCATAATAGTGACGCTCGGCCACATGAAAGCGCAACGACGTGAGTGTCACTGCAGCCTGAGTGCTTGCGGGTGTTTTAGGAAAAATCTGGATGTACACAAATGTTCTGGATGTGCCGGAAAAAAGGTTCACATACCACAGTGATAATTGAATGTATTAAAACATTACCCAATTTGGAGGCGCACAAAATGCTTCCATCTGCATGGTAAGAAGATCGTGTGATATGTACAGAAGAAAAGTGTTGCAAAACTATTTGTGCAATTTTGTCTTAAGGCAATTTTGTTCATGAAATGCTGGTTGGTGACTGACTGCTTAGTTTGGAGTGTCCAAGCATGGAACTGCGACTGCCAATGTTCAGTAAACATTTTTGACTAGCGAGTTTGTTCGAATGTTTTAACGTATCTAAATACGCTCAATCGTGCTCACAAGTACGTTTGAATATACTCGCAAATACGTTTGTACGTACTCGCGGTTATGTTCGTACGTATACTATGTAAACTACAGTAAATTATACAAAAGGCATATTTTACCATAATTACTTGCACATGTGCAAGACAATAACACTTAGCATTATGGGGAAAAATGCTGATTCTAAAACATGCACTGCAAGCATCATAATAATCATGAATGTTATGAATAAACAATGTTTGTTTTCTTAATTTTCGAACGTATTTATATAATGTGGAACAAATGCTGAAAAAAAAAGTTTTTTCACTCGCACATGTGCAAGTAGTAATACTCTGTGGCATTATGGGAATGTATGCTATGTTTGTAGCATTTAGCCTACAAGTACTTTTGAGTATGTTTGAACGTATTTGCGATTATGTTACGTATTTAAAAACGTTTGAAGGTACTCGCCAGTCAAAAATGTTTAGGTCTACTCCACATTGGCAGTTCCATACTTCCGTAAGGCAAGTTACAGTGTGAAATATTTGGACAGTTGGAGTTAATAGCATACCTTAAATCAAAACAAGCATGGCGCTAAAGTGGGGTGGACACCAGGCGGTTAATAGAAGATGAAGTGTCGACCTGAGACTTCCATTTCTGCTCCATATACAGGCTGCGTACTTGAAATTTTATTAATCGCGCATATGTGCTCAGCTGCTCATATTTGCCGATACGCATGGTTAGTTAAATACATTCACATGTGGAAACCACATAAAATACAGCTATAACTCATTGGACACTTCCTGAGGAACACCTGCACAAGAAGAGGAGATCCAATGCCAGCGTGACAGAAGAACTAGAAAAAGAATTTAAATGCTCAGTTTTTCCTGACTGTCACATCGGTGCTTTGGCACCACGGTACTGTAAATATTTTTGCAACAATCGAAAAACTGCTGAAAAAATCATACAGTCATCACACTTTTGTGATGGAATCACTAAACGTTAAACGATAGTACATTGTGTTTCCTATGGTGCACCAATTGCAAGTTGTAAACATACTTTTGCTCAAAGGCAACACGAAGAAAAAAAACGGCATTACTAAATATACTTTACTGCAATTGTCATTGGAATTGGGGAAAATAAATAAAGAACTAAATGTAAACTGCTGATTAGTCCAACATCCGGGCCCTATTGTGAAGAGTTCATTTTGGCTGTATTAAATATTGAAAGAGCCACAGAGTGTATTCTTTGCCAACCCATATGTATTCTATTTTTCTACATACTGAGGGTGCTTTAGGTAGCATTGTGGTCGTGCTAAATCCTATCTTGCATGGTCCCCGTTCCGCTCATGAATTGGACCAAGAGCACTTAGTAATTAGTTCAGCATAATGACTTCATGATGCAGCATGCCTCCCTCCATCATATGGCCTTCCACCAGACTACATTATTTTCACAGATGCAGAGAAAGTGTAAGTGTGAATGTGAAATTGTATAAATCATTAAAGATGAGGCTTGTTAAGATGCCTGCAGTCAGACAGAAATACTTTACATCCATTTTACCATTGGCCGTTATATTACAGGTAAAATGGGAATGGACAAATGAAGAAAGTAGACTTTCTTTTGTATTTCAAACTAAAACGTTTGTATATGTTCCTGCAATTCGCTATTTGTTGCGAATGTGTTTCAAAAACGGTTACTTGACCCAAGTGCCCAAAGTCAGGTGAGTGTACCACAACTGTACTATATTCCTTGGGCAAGACAGGTCTGTTTTATATTGGCCAATACAATAATAATAATAAACTTTATTTGTATAGCGCCTTTAAAAACAAGTGTTTTGACAAACAACAATGGTAGCCCCCATAAAGAGATTAGCATGTAGCCACTTTCGTTGGTTAAACAAATTTTAAATGGGAAGTCAATTAAAAAAAATCATTACAATATTATCTCTAGTCTAAACATTGCCTTCTGATAATTATTGCATTTGTGGAATATGAATTAAGGAACAAAATCCACACGTTTTTCTCCATCTTGTGATGGCCATTTTCCCAGTCGCTGTCGGCTGAAAATGACATCACAGTGCTTAAATGGCTTAAGTAATGACCAATCATTGCTCACCTGTTTTCTAAGTTTTGCCATGTGGCATTAGCAAGCTGAGCCATGATTGGTCGTTACCTGAGCCCTGAACAACTGTGATGTCATTTTCAGTGGCCACAAGTGGCAAAATAACCGCACCCGAGATGGATAAAAACGAGTCGGTTTTGCTGTTTAATTCATGTTCCACAAAGGTAACATGAATCAGAAAACCATGTTGAGACTAATGGGAGAGCCAAGCACATACTATTATGAAGGACATTTTTAACTTGACCTTTGGGAAACATTCCCTTGAAGTAACTACTTGTAATCTTGCATCAAACCAAAAAACTAAGGTTAAACACAATATGTTGCCAGACAATGGTGAAGCTAAGTTAAATTCAAATTTAGAAAAAGCATTAAAACATGTGAAAAACAAACAAGCTAACAACCTCTGGATTTTTGTCCAGTTTTAGATTCCAGTTTTATCTCTAAAATGCTAGTAGAATTCCAAATTGTAGATCGGAGATGTTTATTTGTAATAGGATTTGAGTTATCAAAAAAAAGAAAGAAAGAATAGTTTCGCTAATTGCTTATGTTATGCTGGCAAAGTAATGGAAGATTATGACCTGTATGTAGTCACGTTGCGAGCTACAGATGTTTTGTGCCACTCTTCCCCACCTTCTTCTATTTCCTGTTCCAGCCGGTGAATTGCTTGTCAGCGACTGCTGCTTTTTAGGCAATTTGTTGCTCTGAGAAGGAAGCTAGTTATTGGGTTGACATTTGTATGTACCCTTCTATGGGGTCAAAGTTCAGGGCCATCACCTCTTGGTGCATTTTTGTTTAACCACCTCAGTCAGGTAAATGAATGGGATGGGGAAAGCTGAGAGGGGCATTTGACATGACCGAGTAACGAATAAAAGTCCGAGTGTGACCTGTGAAACATGGGGGTCATAAACACTTTATGCTTTCTGCGTGTGTATGTGTGATGGTGCTAGGGTGTGCACTGATGGCAACACTTGGTGTATGCCCTCTACATAAAAGATGTTTTTTTTATGCGAGAATGAGGCCAGTCAAGGCCACCCCAAGTCTATCTTGAGTTGTTGTTTTTTTTTTTTTTAACAATGAATTGTGTGTTTCTCGGGTCCTTGGTTGGTCCGGTCTGTAATAAGTTTCCCATTTAGAGACTCGAGCAAGATGTAATCTTAGGCCATGAGGGATCTAATGAAACAAGCTGCGGCAATTTGAAAACCAAGTAAAACGCAGTGTTGACTCAAAGCATCCCAAAAGCAAAAACAAGTATGATTTCAACAGCTTCCGCATTGTTCCTGGTTGATAAATGAACTGTGCCCAGGACCACATGGGCAGCTAGGTAAGGTCCATCCATCCATCCATCCATTTTCTTGGCCGCTTTTCCTCACTAGGGTCGCGGGGGTGCTGGAGCCTATCCCAGCTGGCTTCGGGCAGTAGGCGGGGTACACCCTGAACTGGTTGCCAGCCAATCGCAGGGCACACAGAGACGAACAACCACACTCACATTCACACCTAGGGACAATTTGGAGTGTTCAATTAACCTGCCATGCATGTTTTTGGAATGTGGGAGGAAACCGGAGTACCCGGTGAAAACCCACGCAAGCACGGGGAGAACATGCAAACTCCACCCAGGAAGGCCGAAGCCCGGACTCGATCTCACGTCCTCTGCACTGGGAGGCGGACGTGCTAACCAGTCAGCCACCATGCTGGCTAGGTAAGGTAACTGATGCAATTTTAAAATAAAACACATGTATTTTCATTTAGATATATGTAAAGCTAAGAATAAAAGGTAAAAAGTGCTGTACTGCTCATACTTTTTTTTCTCAAAACTTAGATGTCATTTTGATTAGAGGTGGATGACTACTGGTACTAGGTATTGGTATCGATACCATACTTATTTAAAGGGATAGGAGTATGTCGATACCAGTCACTGATACTTCAGGCAAACAAAACTTGACATCAGGTAAGTCCTCGCCAGCAGTAGTTGGCGCTATACTACGTGTCAAATCTTTGGAAAGAAAGGTTCTTTTTTTTGTTTTCGCCGGGGTGGTTAGCAAAACCTAATCTGTGCTAACACTGCAGCTCTGCATACCTTTTGGCTTGATAGTGCTTCCGAAGACAAAAATGGTGAATCATCGCCCTATCTGACAAGGACAAACTATATAAACTATATTAATTGTGACGTTACAATCCGGTAAAATTCTGAACAGCTCAATCTGTTGAACAAAATATTTTTGTGGTTTAATTTGACCTATGGCAGATTTACATGGGGATTTTTTTATTCATTGTGATTGAAATCATTCCGAATGAAGATATCTGGTCACCTGTTTACCATTCCGATCTGCCGTTTATATACGAGTGTTGTTCCGATACCGTTTTTTGGCCCCCGATACCGGTTCTGATACCCAGTTTTGCAGTATCAGCCGATGCCGTTACCATACCGATACCTAAGTAGTTTTTTTTCTCAACATGAAAAAGCTGTCCTGCCATTGGTTCATGCAGTGAACATGTCACACATCAGTGAATGTCGTGCACAAGCAAGACACAAGATGCTGCATCCAAAGTCCTATATTAGCGTCGGAATTAATGGTATCGGCATGTTACTCACCGATACCGATACCACTGTTTTAATGCACTATCGGGGCCTTTGTCGATACCAGTATCGGTATCGGAACAACACTAATATATACTCCCCTCCATTAATCGGATCAGCCTCGCGGCATTGATCACGTGATTTATCAAGATGGAGTTCATTCGTCATTTAGCACAGCATAGTGTTAATATTTTTATTGAAGCAACATCTTGATAAAAACAAGTTTCAAGTACTTAAAAACAAGTTGTCCCCTTGCAGACAAGCTCTGGGCGCTGCCATTTTAGTGGGTGGAAACGACGACGTCATGAGGCATTTACGTCAAGACAGAGCATGCCGATTGAAGTCTTCGGATTGACGAAAGGAATACATCCCCCCTGTGATTCCGAAAGAAATTCCATTCGGATTCAGCCTTCTCATTCCGATTGAGATGTTTATACCGAGCATTTTCATTCCGTTCGGAATTCATTTGGATTCATTCTAATCGGAATAAATGGCACCATGTAAACCCGGCTATAATCTGTAGGGAAGCACTCACTTATTTCCATTTGCTCATGTAGTTGCCGTTAGCATGCTGCCTGCTGAGAAGCAGGAGCCTCCGTGTAATAACTGACCTGAAAGATATGGAGCTCGGGTCGTCTTTTCCTCAAGACACTTTCTGAAATAGACAACTGAGCCCCCTGTGAATTCGTCAGTCCAGATGTGTCACGTCACATGCGATATGAAACATCGCAGCACTTCAATGTTGCTTCGTTCGAGACATCCAGACTCCCTTAGATCTCTCTGACGGCGCCTTGCTTTGTTTCTGCTCCTCTTTCTGTCTCTCTCTTTTTTTTTTTTTAACAGTCTTGTAATGACAAGGGCAGCAGTCCACTGGCTGGAGCTTTGCCTGGAACACAGCGCCTGCCATGTTGACAAAAAAAAAACATAATCTCTGTCTCTTAGATGCTCGAGCAAGGAACGCTGGGCACTTAGTCGTTTAAGTTTGTAAGGTGATGGGCCCCCGTTAAATACAGTCATATGCCAAACCAGTGAGATAAATGGACTCAGGTCACTAGTTACTAAGATTTAACTCATTCACTGCCATTGACGGCTATAGACGTCAAAAATGCATTTGAACTATTTCTATTAGTTTAACATTTTTTTCCTACTTTTGCTAACAAGAGTATGAAAACCTAGGGAAAAACATTTATTGTACATTTAGAACAGATATAAATTTTGTGATTAATCTTGAGTTAACTAGTTAAGTCATGTGATTAATTACAATAAGCAAATGGTAATTCTGATGCCCCTAATTAAAAAAAGAAAAGAAAAAATTATTAAAAATTAGGGACGGCAGACAATTAATTTTTTAAATTGTAATTAACTCACGATTAATCACAAATAAAAAATGGGAAACTAATAGAAATAGTTCAACTGAATTTTTGACGTTTATAGCCGTCAATGGCAGTGAATGAGTTAATAAGATTGTAAGATATCTATAAAACTCTGCTGAGCAAGACAAAATGATTATGAACTTTGTCTAATATTTTGTTTCTGTCATGTGACTAAATGAGGTAGATTATTATAACATATTAGAAACAGCTTTCATGGTACATATGATATGATACAGTTCTACATTACTGCTAACTACAAGGACAATAATAAACACATTGTTCCGTAATTACCTCTCTGACAGTGTCAATCAAAATTTAGTACCATTATCGTTATGGAGCCGCAAATGCTCTTGTATTAGATGTCATGGGATTGTGCAAGTGGTCATAATGTTGCGGCTGGTCGGTGCACAGTAAATGTGCCAAAATCCAAGCAATCATCAGATTTGTTGTTTTAGCAATTCTACCATGATGTTAACTACAATAGCGCTCAGAAGAATGCAGACCTTTGCCAAGGCTCAACTAAAAACTAAATAAACAAATAATAAATACAATAAGTGAGTTGTTTTGTGATTGTTTTCCATTGTTTCCATCTGTTTGTTAGTTAGCTGTTGAATGCAGATGGACAATTACGTTGGTGTCATAGTAATTCAAACTGTTCAAATAAATTCCTGAACCCCTTTGAGTTTTATCCAAATCTTCTGCAAAATGTTTTTCTTGATCCATGCACCAATCTTTTCAAGTATTGTGTATATCTGCTTTAGACAGTTTATTTTCAGTAGAATCCTTTTAATTATAAATGTCAGGATGGTTAACTACTTTTCCCCCAAAAAATAAAAGTAGACTTTTGCACAGTCCAAGAAAAGTGAACCGTTAAACTAAATTACCGTCAGAATGCCACAATATATACATATATATATATATATATATTCAGTAAGCCGTGCTCTATGGGACAGCGTCAATGCCACAAGAGCTCGGCTTTAGCCTTCATCCTATTACCAGCCAATCACGTTTCCTCCACAACTCGATTAAGCTCGATACCTGTGACATCAATTACCTACAGAAGGAGGGCAATGTGTCAAAACATTGATTCCATTAATGTTGCACTCAAAATAATGACACCCTTTGAGTTATGACCTGATGGATGAGTGAGTAGCGAGAGAGATGGCAAGTGATGTAGAGATGCCATTTTGGATGTATATAAAGACAATGGCTACATGTGGAATCTGCCTTTCTATTGATCCAAACAAAAGGGAAGCCCTTGGTACCTAAATCAGTGGTGTCATCCATCTCATTGTATTGACTGGGCTTCATTCACACATGGCCTTTTAAGTGGAAGACAGCACTTGTAATCCTGGCTTAGGGATAATGGCTGACTTTTAGTGCAGACAAAGTGAATTATTAAGCGTATAAATACAACACTGGAAAGGGCAACAAGAGTGATTTGAACAAAGGTCTCATCATTGTTAATTTAAGACACATATCGAAAACGGTTCATATACAAAATGCTTATTCATAAAAAAAAAATTCCAACCTCGTTTTGTTGCATACTTGAGTCAACTAAATTGCAATCACAAAGTAGGTTACAGTAACTAAAAATGTTTTAATAACGAAGTGACACGACAATGTGTTGGCCTACTAGAACCCGCTGGACTAAAAAGTGGTACTTAAAAGTACCAGGGCTTGGTTTGCTGGGAAATGCCAAGTAAAAGGCGTGTCTTTATCTTGAAGGCATCTGCTAACTAGCCATGTGTGGTGACACGCTACTTTCAAACAAAACTGGTACAGATTTAAACATTTACCAGCAATGGAGCAAAAAAAAAAAAAAAAATGAAAAAAAGTGAGCTAAATGTTAAAATAGCTGAATCATGCCAGAACAGTTAGAAGGCGCCAGAGGTTAAATTAGTTTACAAGTCTGTGTGGAAGAAAAACAAAGATGGAAAGACAATTTTAATGTTAGAAGCTCAGTTTCAGACAAATGATCATGGAATTTTAAATAACACACTAATTTAGGTCAGACAGCACTATTACATAGTTCTTATCATAAAAAAAAAAAAAAAGTCAGGACTAGTCTATTGTGATTATACTATAGTATGTTGAACAAAGGTATAGGCAATTTCTCTGGCTCTCAAACACCTACGTAAGTATAAAGATGTGCTGTGTGTAAGTATTCATGTCTTGGAATAATTATCTCAATACGGATGGATGGGGGCTATATTTAAGAGAGAAATAAAAAATATATAATTGTTCTGCTATCAAACAGTTGCCCTTTCAAGCACATTGTAAAGGTACCACACACACAAAAAAACAACTAACTAGCCAGGTTGCTTGAGCATGGTGATTGTACTTTTCAGCTAGGAACTGTCAGATGCTCAGGGCTTTGTGAACAGGTGCATTGTTTGACAGCCTGACAAATAGGATGAGTACCTAAAAGCATGTGGAGAAGTCAAACAACTGGGGTCACACTTATATACGCCAGGGTGATTACAATGAAAGAAAAAAAAAACTCATATATTGTAGCTAGGGTTTGAAATACTCTTTTATGGCACCAGTCCTGGAACTTTGCTGACACACGTCATACCTGTTTGCCATTACGTACAAACACTGAAGACTGAAAATATGGAATGATTTCCTTTCAATCATAATGCTATTTTCTCCAGTCATTGTGGTCAAATCTTATCTTAAATAGTCTGTCAATGTCTATCCCTGCTTTGGAGAGACTTTGTGGCTCTGACTAAGAGCACATGTCTTTTATAACGACGCGAACACATACTTGTACAAGAGAGCTCAGAATGTCAAGCCATGTGCCAAGCCGGTTAGCCGCCGATCATTGCTGTTCTGCCGACTGTTAGAAGCAAACCAAAGACAGCACTACAAGGCATTCTTTTAACATTTGTGGCACAGCCTGATATTAATCATTTGTGGCACTTTATGGAGAAAAACATAGGCATATAAAGCAGTGTGACGCCTGTGATTTCAAAGCACGCAGGGCTTGAAACTGAAACGTGATACTTTACAATCCCATCCACAGATTGCTCACACTGCAAAAATGACCCAATACGTGAAGAAATACAAATATGAATTTATTATTAATTTAATTCCATTTTATTTTTTTTGTAACATAACTTCCAATCCGACAATTACTTTATTTTTGTAGTAGCTTGTTTTTTTCTTTTTTCGTCACTCCTTCATATTATTTTAAAGGATAACTATACTGCATGTTCCCCTTAATTATAAAAGAGCTTCCAGTGAACATGCCTATGCCTAATTTTGTGTAACTGTGCAATTAATCAAAGCTCAATTAGAATTTAAATTATTACACTCGACAATTACATAATCAGCATAATCGTAATATATATATATATATATATATATCAATACTAATTTTGAGTTGTTTATATGTATGCATTTGCACTTTTTTTTAAAATTTTAAATGACTAATTTAATAAATTTTGTTTCATCCAAAAGGTACTTGCATAATAGTGTTTCGTAGAATTTTAGTTGTCTTAATATTTTTTATGTTTAAACATTTTCTTGTTTTGTACCCAAAAATTATTGTGATTTCAATTATTACCAAAATAATTGTGATTAATATTTTTTTCATAATCGAGCAGCCCACTAGAGGTATCAGTACTTACTATTGGTGGCGACTTGAGTTGAGTATTATACTACCTAATAACCAGTGGGCAGGCACTTGAGAGACCCAACTACTTATCTGCATACAAATAACAGTAAATGTTATGTATGTGTGTTGAATAAAAGGGCTGCATACTTTTAATGCATTTCATTAGACACAATTTTTAAATTTCAGGATAATTGGCTTCCATGAATGAACATAGGGTTCTACTACTGTATGTAATAGTGACCTGTGACCTCTTACACTTTTTATCTGCTATTTTGGGGTCCTACCTGACTTCCCCATCAAGACAAACACTCCGATATTTTGGAGTCTCAGAGTGAGCGCCATAATAAGTATGATCACAATCATTTCTGCAGACCCTTTGAATGTGGTCAAACATTGAGAAAAAGGCCTTGCAATCGCCTCTGATAAAATATCAAAATAGCCAATTGTCTGCTAGGGATGAAAAATAAAAGACAGACCAAGTAGTAGATTAAAGTTGTCTCATTTCATAAACATGGATTTGTGAAATTCACATTGAAATTACAATCAAGACTATAACTGGAAAGGATCGAACATAAAACCAAAAATCTCTCCGTGGCTTTTATACCACAGGGGTTCCGTCCCAATCGATTGGTGTCTGCATTTCTGATTCCACCATGAGCAGCCAAGTGTGTCTTTTCCAGCAGCTGACAGGCCCGCAGACGTGCAAAGGTACCTTCTCCGCTCCGCAGAAGGTGACGGATGGCCGACCATACCGCACCGGCAGGGCCGCTCATGTTTAATTCCGATTGCAACCTTTTCCCCGACCAATCATCCAGCAGCTCAAGCCAAGAGTCCCTCTAACTCCCTGAGGTGCTTGAGGGAGCGCTGTTTCTGAGAAGCAGCCCTTTACTGTCCATCACCTTCAACATTTTCCTCAGTGGAACATTCAATTTATTTTATAACACCACTCCACTTGATAGCACTGACCTCCCACATCTATGGGAGAGTAATGAGATAGCTATGCTGATGTCAGTCTCACTGACTTGGTCCACTACCAACCGTGGGGATCTTCTGAAGGAGAAAGAAAAAACATAAGAGAAGTGGATTACTTTTGTCTTATTTCAAAGGTAGCCCCTGGCTTCCTTACATGGGCCACATTGTGTCTTGAGGACCGACCACCATGAACTGGGAATGTGTGATATGTTTGTCATGGGTGAGTTTCAACTTGTTTGAAGCTAAGAGCTACCTCTTGGCTAGTGTAAAGAGCTAATAGTTTAATACATATTTCTGAAATAACTAATTTGCTCAAATTATGTTTTATCATACAGTATGTTATTGTTGTTATATCAGTGGTTCTTAACCTTGTTGTTGTATGGTAACAATAACATATATTTTTTTCTCAAATTCAAGACAGGTAGGTATAGGGTTTACTGCTGAATAAAATAAACAGGGAGAGTAGCCTTACGTCAACCTTAAACATTTATTGACAATAATATGTTATATGTGACCTCACTAATCCAAACATGACATTCTGGTTAATATTACATTTGTGGAATATGAGTTATCAAGCAGAATCCAGCCGTAACAACCAATCACAGCGCAGTTTCAGAAAGCAGGTGAGCTGTGATTGGTCGTAGTCTGAGCCCGAACAACATTGATGTCATCTTCAGTTGACGGTAAGTGGCAAAATGGCTTTTAGATTAGGATTTTGCTGCTTCGCTCATATTCTACTAACATAATATTAACCAGAATGCCATATTTAGACTAGTGGGGATGCATAGAACATATTATCAATCATTTTTGGTGGGTTGACTCCCCCTTTAAGGAAGTGTTCCTTTAGTTTTGCTAGATAGCTAGTTGTACTGTACTAAAATTGCTCAATTTGGCATTGCAAATCATGCAGTTAGGACACAGACTCCCATTACTGTACTCAACTTTATTATATATTTATAGAGCACTTTAGAACAACCACCACTGTTTTCTTAAGATGGAACCCAAGGACAGTACATACAATGAAAACAGCAGAGGTCCCAGAATTGAACCCTGTGGAACTCCATGTAAAATCATTCTTCGTTCATTTTTTATTTTTTTTGCTTGACATGGTATGAAAGGATTACAATAATAAGTAAAATCACACGACGTAACATCACAAGGGTCAAAAGTCGACTACCAAGCGCACAAAATTCCCTACAGCACAGATAAGCCTAGGATTGTAGGGTAGGCAGCCAATAATAGCAAAGTGGGGGGTGTCATCACGAATCATATGAGTCGGGTGTGTGTCCATCGAAACCCTGAGACTGATTCACTGATTCTATCAAACCCAGGTTAAGAACCACTCTATTATACTATTATTAAGGCTGGGGGTGGGGAATCGTCTACTGACAGTTTGACACTCGTTTACAAAAATTACCGGTAGTTGACACAAACATTTCTGCCTTGAAACAGGGGTAGAGGCGATTACCCAAGTAATTGATGGAGTAATCGATAGGATAATCAATTCTAAAAAGATTTATGATTAATTATATATGTGAAGACACTTATCACGTTAATGGTTTCTCACAATAATTGAAAAACAGAAAAATAACACAATGTAACACTTAATTTCTATAAATATTTTCCATTGTTTACATTTTCAGATTTCATAGAAAATCACAATGCCCCATCACTGCTACAATGTCACTTGTTATCGAGGTGTTTGTGCAATGTTATTCACCTTTAAATTGCACATATTTTGTCAACAGTTACGCTTTGAGATACATTATGCTTCTTTTTCACTATTTAAAAGTTTCCAGATGTCTTAATGGCATGCATGTGGCATGCTTTTGGCAAAATACCCCAATGGTTTAATGATTACAGGATACTTTAGACAGCCTCTATCTTATCTTGCTGAAATCAGCCAAGTGTGTTTAGTGTTATGCAAGTTAGTCACCATCCCGCCCATTTACTGCTGGTTCCCGTTTTCCTTAAAATGAAGACCGGGGCATAGCCTGCGCTATGCAACTGGACAAGCCTTGCAGATTGCCCCTTATCTTTCCGGCAAGTGTATGCGTAACAGCGAGGTAATGTACTTGTGGGAACAGAGACCAGAGTGCGGGAAAAAAAATCAAGCGACTGCAAATACACTATAGCCATTTAACTATTTTAACGTCCATCTAAAAAACAAATTCGTGTCAGCACATCCTATGACGGTTTTCAATATCAAACACTGTGAACATCAGTGTTAACTAATTGATACTTTAAATGATTGAGACTAATAAGATTACATCACCAAAAATGTTACCTTGATACTGATGTTTAAATGAGGGGGGAAAAAATCTTTGATAATAAAATAATTGAGGAATCTGAGTAAGTATATTCAAGCGCATGCAGGCAGTGATTATCATGCTGTGTGATGTCTCACTTTTTGCCCATTAATCGTTGACACACCTGCAGCCAAATTTCCTTCTGTGCTGCTGATTGACTTCAACATGAGTCCTCTCTTCATCTGATTGCTATAAACAATATTGATAGGTCTGTGTGGCCTGGGTGTCAAGGCGTCTTCATGTGTTTATGTGAGGGGATGCCAGTGCTTTTCGCAATAACATCTGTTTGCTCGCATCTCGCCAAGGCAATACAGCACAACCTAATTCCACAGGGAAGGTGAGGCGGAAGGATGCTTGGACTCAGCAAATGTTAATGAAGATATATACGATACGATACGATACGATACGATACGATACGATACGATACGATACGATACAATACGATACGATACGATATACTTTTATTTTCCCCGTGGGGAACTTTTTCCTGGACTCCGTCCAGCTGCAGTTTACAGTAAAGAGAAAACAACAGAATAGAAAGAGATAAAATTTAAATTAAATAAATAAGAAGTGCAGCAATAAGTAGAAGACTTCCCAGAACTCTTCACAGAAGTATACATGTGTAGAGAAGTACATTGCACACACCCATATACACACACACATATACACACTATAAAATATGTGTTCTTAATGTATGCCACTTTTCAAAATACATTTCTCAGAGCATGCAAAGATCAACTATCCTGACCCTAACAAACAGTTTGACACAAACAACAAAATAACCACATTCTATTTTTCATTATGTTTTTTTTTCTCGTGCAAAAGGCTAAAAAAATCAACTAGCTCAAAATTATGTTGAGGTAATATTTTTGTCTTGCACATCATTCCATATCTGCAAAAAATTAGGCCTACTAATAAGGCAGTATTACCCAGTGTAAGCGCAACTAAGCCATGTCTTCCATCTAGTTGTCAATAGTGATTTTACAACTTAAAACCGTTTCCGGGATTCTTCTCCGTTTCCTCCATTTTGCGTAAAAACATATGCAGAATATTTTTCAGCGTTTTTGAAGATTTTTTGGGGGTGTTGCATTGATTTCTTTATTATTATTATTTTTTGTAGGGGGACGGTTCAGGGGATTTGGTGGTAATCAAAGGGCCACTAAGAGTGTGGACGGACTGCATGCAGGCCAATACATAACTGACGCCATAGGATAGCGAGTCCGCCTCTCATGTTGGGTCAACTTTCCACCGGTGTCAACTTTGCTTTTAATGTGTTTACACCGTATGTTCTTTTGTTATTGATGAATGTAACCCCCAGCTTCCTCTAGCGTTACTTGTGTAAGCAAGACGTATGCGGAAGATTTAGCTCAACATTCTTTGCAGTGGTACACGTTAAAACATTTGGTTAGTTGAATCGATTGGATTACAAACATTTGCCGACACTGCCCGGACCGGACGACATGGCAACATATGCTCTAAGGTACGATGGCTTTCAAAACACTGACATTCTTGCGTCTTCTGTCCTTTCGGCTTTTATTGGTTGCTATGTGCATTTGTGAATTTGAGGTGAAGAGTCTCGGGTTATTTTTAAACCAAGATAGCTAGTTCCCAGAAGGCGCTAGCTACTAGCACTAGCATCTTACAACAACAACATTGTTGATTCATCATTTATTTTCGTACACTTTAACAACAATTTCAACTTTTGGGTTGCTGGGAAAGGAAAATAAGAGACCTTAAGGAGGGTATTTGGAGAGATCTCAAAATCTAACATTTTGACCACAAATATATTTTTAGCCAGAGCTAGCCGCGGCTAGCGGCTCACATATCACGATGGCATTATGATAAAAGCATTTTTTACCATCTTACAATGACACTTTGGTAGACTTTGCCGGTTGGAAATTCTTTCTATGGATCTTTGTAATTCCGGACACTTTGTCGTTCCCATTCGACATTCCATGGACCGGTGTACACTGACACACAATGTTGGGCAAATGACGGCACGTGAATACTATCCAGAAATTTCATTTCACATCTTTGTTCGCCAATTTTTTTACCTGTGAACGGCACTCGTGTGAAAATCCGGAATGAATGAACAAAATGAATAAATCAAAGTAACTTGTAGTAAACAACACGAGCGCTCCTCAGCATTTGCTTGCGTTGTATTGCTGGCTGTTTGCCACACCAAAGGCGTTCTGGGTCGATAGGTGTGGGTCGTTGACGTCATGTGAATACTATGTATAGTTGCCCATTCCTGACCTACCCATTACTCTACCTACCTACTACTACTGCTGAAAGCTGTAGTTTCCTCTTCCATAACCTTTTTCACCCCACAAATTTCACTTTTTAATTACAGCATTATTTTGTGTGAAATCCTTCCACATTCTGGTGAAAAGGCTCAGATTAGAGTAGTAACAGACAGACTGTTTTAAGGGATAATGTTAAAATGACAAAGTGAGTTAGGCTATTGGATCTTATTGATTCTGCTTTGCGCTGTCAAACTTGGCAGCACTTGCTCACCGCCGTAGAAACCTGAAGAGAATGCCATTTTTCACTTTTAGTATGTGTGAAATCTGTGCTCAGGAGTCATCACAATGACCTTCTTTTATCAATAGGGTTGTGAGATTTAGTCTCCATGTGCACACATTCATTCACACACATGCACTCCAAGTCACTGATGCAGCATTTATCTTGATTGTGTGCAGCATGCAGCAGCCCACATGATAAGACAATTTAATGCGCTTTCCAGAGAATTCCTCTCTTCAGATTGAAAGTTGGAACTGGATGACTTAGCACAGCCCCACAACTTTCCACTCTGCTCCCTCCTAAAAAATCAAATAAATACAGTCGATAAAACTTGGTCTGCCTGTGCTTAGATAAAAGGGCCAAATGGAGGCCCTGGTGGGAGACAATTACCAAATAAGGACTTGAAGCAAAGTGTAAAACATTGCATTCATTATTCATGTCTTTCTAACTGATAATCACTAACAACTGTGTTATGCACACTTGCACTCCCTCCTTAAGTATTTATTTTTTTGATGTAGACTGAAAACATTTGGCATCAAGGCACCCAAAATGGCATTTTCTTTTGGAGAATTTCACCACAGACACTCAATGGCGGTTTCTGGTATGTACAATATTTGCATCGGCACAGGGCGACACTACAAAAAAATCGAATGTTAGCATGCAAACACAGCCTTGCCTTTGTGTTGTAAATCTCCAATAATCTGCATACAGGCTGGCAATTTTGCTGATGAGCGCAAGACAGCACATTTTAAATAGGGCGGTTTGAACCGTTGTGGCCGTGAGCACAGTGGACTTGATTCATTGCCAATCAAAGCAGATCCTCATTCGCTTAAAAAAATGGCACGGGGGAAGAAGACTGGTGGAAGGTCGAACCACACAACGTACGTTTATAGAGAACTGTAATCATCCTCCATGAGCAGATGATATATGATGATGATGATGATAATAATAATAATAATAGTAATAATAATAATAATACAGGATTTAAAAAGAAAAACTGAGATAAATCATAAAATCAAACCAAAAACCTAATTTGTTGATGCTGATTGCACATTTTCCCCGGACTCACTCAATGTTTCTCTCTTTAACTGTTTTTCTTGATCTACCAGTTTGAGGTCTGTTACTTAGTACATCTGTGGTTTCTTTTTCCCGGACAATCCAAATGTTGTTGCAGTGACCATGGCCACTAATGTTTGTGCAATTGTCTGCCTTCACTTAGCTTCATAATTGCTTGCTATTCACCTATACACTGTACAGCTTTCTGTTTTTCATGTTTTCTATACCTCAAACTAGTACAAACCCAAATCTGAAATTGAACACGGACGTATGTTAACTATAGTTCAATATTAGGACATGCCTGGGAAAAACAAAAAACAAACACAAGCTAGCAGTCTTATGTTCATATGTTACAATTAGATTGCTCACATGAACAAAAAAAGTACTATCTTCTCAGTTATGCATCAGATTCAGATTCAAAAATCTGAAAAGAAATTCTGAACTGTTTATCAATAGTCATATTCATCTTTGAATTGCAAAACCGAAATGTTTTCATTCAGGGGGGAAAAAAGAAGGATTTTCCTTGCTGTTCAAGTACTTTTGTAGGGTTTCTATCTGTGCATAACCTTCTGCAGCCTAATGAAGGCATGAAAGACTGCGTGGGGTTGTTAGCATTACGCTGCTTTGTGGAGACGCACCAAACTGCTTCAAGGGCGCTGATTTAAGCGCTTATGGTAATTTTATTCTGCACCTTTTTGACTTCTCCCGAGCTACACGTCCTTATCATTATATTAGTTCATTTCTTTCCTTGAAATCATAGTGCTGATAGCATCTGGAGGCCAAAGCTGTTGCTGCCAGGAGCTGCATAATCAGAGCGCAGGGTTGCAACAAGGGGACATTTGGCGCTTGTGGGACAGGAGGGAAAATCCATTATTTAGTGGCAAAATATGACTCTTGACCTTAGATTTCAACATTAATTTAATGTGACAATTGAGGGAAAATAGGAAACAATTGCATATTTTAACAGTATGGCACGCGTTCGTCAAACGTGCATTTCCTGGCTGATTTTATCTGAATTTACTGTGTTCAGGCACAAATTACAACTACAACCATTACGAAAGAAATAAAAAATAATCCATTGAGACTCACCTTTTTTCAAGTGACTTCTTCCACTTTCCCAATTTCCCATTAATTTACACTTCAAGGGTGGGAAATGAATGCACGGAATAGGCAATAATTGATGTGTCGTTCTAGTCACATTCCCTCCAGAGGAAGCCTTTGAACACTGTGGACTTCTTCATGGGTAAAATAGTTCTGAAGATGTCATTAAATCATTTGTTTTTGTTGTTGTGCACATTCTTTATTTTGTCTACTTTCCAGAAAAAAACAGTGATATCTTAATGAAATTAATTTGCATTCAAATGGGACGCTGTTGCAACTGCATGAAAGCTAACACTTCAAAAAGACATTTGCTTCAACATTTGGCAAGCAGCCCTTTACATGTTTGACAATGACAGCTGAGCATAACATGGAATAGAAACAAAAGCATGTAGTCTAACTGATTGTTAATTAAAATGTTTATCGAGTTGGCCAGTATTGGGATTTCTTTGGTGTGTTGTTTGAACGAAACGCTGCCTCTAGGCGCTGAAATCTTCATTAATTCATGTTTAATTATTTTTCTGGGGATTAACAATAGCGGTAACTATAGTTCTCACTGCCTTTTTTGTTTATAATTCCCTCTTGATTGCTAGTTTGGGCACACAAAAAAAGATGATGCTTGGTTTTCTTCAATTTCATGATTAGCACCGCTGATGTGTTCGGAGCCAGGACTGCGATTGATGGTCAGGAAATGAACACAGATGCTGAAATCAACTGGCCATCCGATGTTCCACCACAATTAAAGTGATTTTATACTGTATGTACATGTGTGTTGGACTACTTCCTGTCTTTTTGTTCAGCAATTTACGGGATTATTCTATGTAGTAATATAAGAAGTTTGCATTAAACCACAAGTATGTCTCGGTGTAAGTATAAGTGAGGTAATTAATCATGCATTTGGCAAGTTGTGAATATTATGTTTCAACACATTTAGTCCATCATCAAACGGGATTCAATATGCATAATCATTGGGGGGGGGGGGATTTTAAATCCCTCTCAGATTGTATGAGCTCTGATTGGGTGTTTTTTTCCTCACGTGGTTTCTCTGTGCCCCGCCATGTCCTTATTAGCCATAGTTTTTTGGGTTGTGTGCGACTCTGTGCTGTGTGTGTGAGTTTAGGTATACTTTTGTTTTTATGTTGTACTTTGGATGTTTTAACTCCACAGCACGTTGAGTTGCACTTTTATGTATGGAAAGTGCTATAAAAATAAAGTTTGATTTCATTTGAAAAAGTGTATCAAATCTTTAGTGGATGATTTACAGTAAATTCGACAAATAGGAACTTTCCTTTCTAACATGCGCTAGCAGGCATCTTGGCAGTTGCTTAAATGGACTTCTGCTATGTCATGCGCATTGAACCTCCAAAGTTCGGAATGTTATGGAAACCGTTGTCTCGTTCTAAGGGAAACGGCATGACAATGGAAAGAATAACACTTT
This sequence comes from Vanacampus margaritifer, assembly GCF_051991255.1. Classification (NCBI taxonomy): domain Eukaryota; kingdom Metazoa; phylum Chordata; class Actinopteri; order Syngnathiformes; family Syngnathidae; genus Vanacampus; species Vanacampus margaritifer. The sequence goes on from NC_135444.1 coordinate 9,511,583, forward strand.
CCAGGAACGGATTATATTCTGCCATTAAATACACAAGCAAACATTAAAAATTGCTCCAAAATTTATAGTAGTGCAATTTAATGAGACACGCAGAAAATGTACCTCATTTCCTGGGGTCTGCTGCATTATAGAGATTAGATGGGCAGGTACATTTGGGGTTTAGGTGTGGAAAGAATCACTCACCTACTGCTGATAGCAGAATGACAAAAAGGATACTTATTTTCAAATGAAGTTTATTGACTCCATCTTAGCATTCAACACGGTCATCCCAAGCAGACAGGCTGAGAATGTCACGGCTTGAGAAGGGCGGACCCAGATGCAGTGAGGAAGGCGAGCCACGGCAGGGATGCAGATAACTTTGATTTAATGTGGCGATAAACGCAAACACAAAATCACGCACACAGGCAGACAAAAATAAACACAAACTCACGCACACAGGCGGATAGCAAACAAACTCAAAATCACGCACACAGGCGGACGAAAACAAACACAAACTCACGCGCACAGGCGGATAGCAAACAAACTCAAAATCACGCACAGTGGCGGCAAAAAAGTAAGTCATGGGCAGCAGGAGAAAACTTGTAAGACGAGTACAGTCGGGTCAAGAGAGCGGCGTCTCGGGGTAATCACCCGACACTCCTTGCTGTGTCCATCAGGCCTTTATTGAGGTCTGATTGCATGATGGGCAGCAGGTGTGTATGGTGGGCGGAGCCCACCAGCTGACCCAAATCATGACAGTACCCCCCCCTTAACGACGCCCCTAGGCGGACCACCCGGCGCCGATGGGTGTGCTAAATGGAAATCCCGAACGAGGGACTGGTCCAATATCCAGGAGCGGGGAACCCACTGGCGGTCCTCGGGTCCGTACCCCTCCCAATCGACCAGATACTGAAACCCTCTGCCCCGCTTTCGAGAGTCCAGAATGTCCCTTACTGTGTACACCGGCTGCCCCCCCACGACCCGGGGAGGCGGCGGGGGCGCGGTCGGCGGGCACAAGGGGCTGGCAGAGACAGGCTTAAGCAGGGACGTGTGGAACACTGGGTGTACCTTGAGAGTAGGGGGCAGGTTGAGCCGGACCGCTACCGGGTTGACCATAGCGTTGACCTCAAACGGGCCGATGAACCGCGGCCCCAGCTTCCTTGAACTCCCCGCCAACTGTAGGTCCCTAGTTGAGAGCCACACCTTCTGACCCGGTCGGTAGAGCGGTGCCGGAACCCGGTGCCTGTCCGCGAGCCGCTTGTTGCGGTCCGAGGTGCGGCACAGGGCCTTCCTAGTGTCTTGCCAAACCCTGCGAGCCCGGCGGAGGTGGGTCTGGACTGAGGGAATGGCAACACCGCCCTCCTGGGAAGGAAACAAGGGGGGTTGATAGCCACAGGCCGCGTTGAACGGGGACAGGCCTGTGGCCGAGCACTCGAGAGTGTTGTGGGCGTATTCGACCCAAGGGAGGTGGGACGCCCACGAGGAAGGGTGCTGATGGCACACACATCGAAGCGCTGCCTCCAAATCCTGGTTGGCACGCTCCGTCTGCCCATTGGATTGGGGGTGGTAGCCCGACGACAGGCTAGCCGTAGCCCCCAAGGACTTGCAAAAGGCCTTCCAAACCCGGGACACGAACTGGGGCCCCCTGTCGGAGACGAGGTCCACTGGAATCCCGTGGATCCTGAAAACGTCTTTTATCAGGATATCCGCCGTTTGTAGCGAGGTGGGCAATTTGGGCAGGGCGATAAAGTGGGCCATCTTTGAAAACCGGTCCACCACCGTCAGGATTACCGACCGCCCGTTGGAAGTAGGTAATCCGGTAATGAAATCCAGGGCCACATGCGACCAGGGACGGTGGGGAATGGGCAGGGGTCGGAGCTGGCCAGATGGCTTCAGGCGGGAGGACTTATTACGGGCACACACCGTGCAGGACGTGACATAGTCCTGGACGTCCTTGCGCAGCCCAGGCCACCAAAATCTCTGTGCTACCAAGGACAGCGTGCGACCCACCCCAGGGTGACATGCTACCTTCGACGCATGCCCCCACTGCAGCACTTCCTGCCGAAGGTGTGTGGGCACGAACAACTTGTCTTCAGGGCACGCGACCGGGGTCTGCGTGTCGTCCGCTGCATCCGCCACCTTCCGCTCCACTTCCCACCGGAGGGCTCCCAATACTCTGTCCTCCGGGACAATGGTTTCGGGTGGAGACCCCTCGGCGGCTGGACTGTGTATTCTGGACAAGGCGTCCGGCTTGGTGTTCCGGGCTCCTGGTCGGTAGGTGATGGTGTAATTAAATCTGGTTAGGAACAGGGCCCAGCGTGCCTGGCGGGGATTCAGCCTTCGGGCGGACCGGAGGTACGCCAAGTTTTTGTGGTCAGAAAAGATCTGGAAAGGTTCCGCCGCGCCCTCCAGCCAGTGCCGCCACTCCTGCAACGCAAGGATAACGGCCAGCAGCTCCCGGTTGCCCACGTCGTAGTTGCGCTCAGCCTGGTTGAGCCGGCGCGAGAAGAAGGCGCATGGGTGTAGCCTCTGGTCCTCCGGTGACCGTTGGGATAACACTGCCCCCACTCCTGTCTCTGAAGCGTCGACCTCGACGATAAAGGGAAGAGTCTCATCGGGGTGTGTCAACACCGGGGAACGCGAAAATAATACTTTTAAATTGACGAATGCGGCCTCTGCCTGTTGGGTCCAAACAAACGGAATTTTGGTGGATGTCAGTCTTGTTAGTGGTTCCGCTTTTAAGCTGTAGTTGCGAATGAATCGACGGTAGAAGTTTGCGAATCCAAGGAACCTCTGTAGGTGTTTCCTGGATGTGGGAGTGGGCCACTCGACCACGGCCTGGATCTTCGCTGGGTCGGCTCTCAATCGACCCTTCTCCACAATGTAGCCGAGGAATTGGACTGAACTGGCGTGAAACTCACATTTTTCGGCTTTTACATACAGCCGGTTTTCCAGCAGTCGTTCCAGGACCAGCCGAACATGTTGTCGATGTTCGGTTTGATTTCTTGAAAAAATCAAAATGTCGTCCAGGTAAACAAAACAAAAATGATTGAGCATGTCGCGCAGGACGTCATTAATGAATCCCTGGAACACGGCGGGAGCGTTTGAGAGGCCAAACGGCATCACCAAGTACTCAAAATGCCCAATAGGTGTTTTAAATGCTGTCTTCCACTCATCGCCCTCCCTTATCCTCACTAGATGGTAGGCACTGCGAAGGTCCAGTTTGGTGAATACCGTGGCTGAATGTAAGGGAGCAAACGCTGAGTCCATTAGCGGCAACGGATATTTGTTTTTGATAGTTATGTCGTTCAGACCACGGAAATCGATGCACGGGCGTAGGGTCTTGTCTTTCTTTTCCACGAAGAAGAACCCCGCCCCTAGCGGTGACTTGGAAGGCCGAATCAGTCCGGCCGCCAGGGACGTGGTGAGGTACTCCGTGAGGGCTTGACGTTCCGGCTTGGCGATCTGATATAGGCGTGTACCAGGCAGCGGTGCCCCAGGAACCAGTTCTATTGCGCAGTCGTAAGGTCGATGTGGAGGGAGAGACATGGCCCGGTCCTTGCTAAACACCTCCCGCAAGTCGTGGTATTCTGCCGGTACCTTATCCAGGTTAATCTCCTCTAACGTGGCTTTGGCAGGGCCACGGTGATCATCCACTGCTGACTGCAGGCAATGCGAGTGACAGAAAACACTCCATCTCTCCACCCTGGGAATGCCCCAGTTAATGTCCGGGTTATGCCTGGCCAGCCAAGTCAGGCCCAGGACCACTGGGGCCGACCGGGACGGCATAATGAGGAACTGAACTGTTTCCACGTGGTTCCCCGATAGACGCATCTGTAGGCTCTCCGTTCGGTGTGAAATCACACCCAGGGTGCGCCCGTCGAGGTCGCGCATCTCCTTGGCTCTCTTGAGTTCAACCACCGGGCATTTCAGGATGTCCACCATCCTCGGGTCAATAATGCATTCATCCGACCCTGAATCCACCAGAGCCGTCATCCTAGCGTTTACCCCCCCCCATGTCATCTCTCCTGAGACTAGTAGTCTCCTTGGGTTACGTTGGAATGGGATGGTTGGGGCTGGAACAGGTGCGACGTGCCTGTGTCTCTCAGGCCGCCTCCCACACTTGGCCGCTAGGTGTCTCCACCGGTCCGTGTGCTCCGTTGCCGAGAGCCGCTCTCCTCCCAGCTGCAAAGGCTCCGCGCCATCTCTGGCAGGCGCGCATCGCCATGAAGCGTTGGGAGGCGGGGCGTCGACGAAGCGCCCCGCGGACGTGGCCGACACCGGCTGAGCAGACGTCTCCGCTGCCTCCGGTCGTCGCTCCTCCTCCTCCCGTTCCCGCCGTCGCTCCCGCAACCGGTTATCCAACCGGATGGCCAAGCCGATGAGCTCCTCCAGCGTGGACGTCTCGTCCCGTGCCGCCAGCTCATCCTTAATCCGCGGGTTTAGTCCCTGCCGGAAAATTCCGCACAGCGCCGCGTCGCAGTAACCACTCTCGGCGGCCAAAACCCGGAAAGAGATGGAGAATTCCGCCACGGAGGAGCCGGCTTGCTGGAGGTCCAGTAAGCGGCTGCCTGCTTCTTTCCCTCTTACTGGGTGGTCGAAGACCTTACGGAATTCAGTCAGGAAGGCAGGAACTGAGGCTCGGAGCTCCGGGTTGGTTTTGCTGGCCGCCATCGCCCATAATGCTGCCTGGCCGGAAAGCAAGCTCATAATAAAAGCAACTCTGGAGCCGGCGTCCGGGAAGGTGTACGGCTGTTGGTCGAGGACCAGGCTACACTGATGAAGGAACTGGTCACACCCACCAATCTCGCCAGCGTAGCGGGGGGGATGCGGAATATTGGGTTCCCGGAAGACAAGATTGCCTGCTGATCGGGAAGTGGGGAAAACAGGAGACGCTCTGGCAGGTCGTGAGTCTTCCGCGGCCGTGGATTCCGGTCTCCGCTCCATCTTTAAGGTGAGCGATCCAATCTGTGCAGTTAGTGCCGACATCACCTCCTTTAGATCCTGGAAGTATTGCTCGTGCCGGTCAAGAAAGTGTCCATGGCTGGCCAGGACCTGGCGCGGGCTGCTGGGATCTGCGGGGTCCATAGTTGGTCGGGTGATTCTGTCACGGCTTGAGAAGGGCGGACCCAGATGCAGTGAGGAAGGCGAGCCACGGCAGGGATGCAGATAACTTTGATTTAATGTGGCGATAAACGCAAACACAAAATCACGCACACAGGCGGACAAAAATAAACACAAACTCACGCACACAGGCGGATAGCAAACAAACTCAAAATCACGCACACAGGCGGACGAAAACAAACACAAACTCACGCGCACAGGCGGATAGCAAACAAACTCAAAATCACGCACAGTGGCGGCAAAAAAGTAAGTCATGGGCAGCAGGAGAAAACTTGTAAGGCGAGTACAGTCGGGTCAAGAGAGCGGCGTCTCGGGGTAATCACCCGACACTCCTTGCTGTGTCCATCAGGCCTTTATTGAGGTCTGATTGCATGATGGGCAGCAGGTGTGTATGGTGGGCGGAGCCCACCAGCTGACCCAAATCATGACAGAGAAGTTGCCTACCTCCATCCTCTGCATTTAAATGCTAGACTTCCTCATAGACAGTCCAAGAAAATCAGAGTTGGCAACCGGATGTGAACACGGCCACCCCACAGGGCTGTGTGCTCTGCCCTCTCCCTTATCTTTTCTCCAGGATGACACAACTATCAAATTAGCTGATGACAGAACTCTTTGGTCTGCCCACCATCAGAGAAGAAGCACCTTCCGGGAAACAGGTGGCTCAGCTGGTGTCGCGGTGCCGTGAAAATAATTGTTCTCTAAACACTGAAAAAGCAAAAGTAATGATAAAGAGGAACAAAGAGTTGTAACCACTTTTCCACTGAGAGATGAAGAAGGTTAAAACCTTCGAGCTCCTTGGTACCCGATCTCACAGAAACAGTACTTCTCTTTGAAAAAAAATTCACGCATATCCATCAAACTACTCAGCAATATCTACAAATGCACAGTGAAGAGAATCTAGACAAATTCAATGGCAATAATTGTATGGCAACTGCACCATATAGGACAGGAAGGCACTCTAGCATGACATGAAAACTGCCCTGCCCCACTCACACGCACGCACAAACACATACTCACCCACATACAAAATAAAAAAATTTAATTAAATAAAAAATTTTAATTAAATAAAAAAAAAATTAAAAAAATTAAAGAGAGAGCAATGATAATGACATGTCAAATCAGTAAAATTACCGAATGAACAATACTGAGCTCTCCAGAAAAAGAAAGAAAAAAAAAGAAAACTGCCCTGCATATTTTTGGCATACAGCCTTCACTCCAGTGCACCCCATTTATGACAGCTGTGCCACAAATATGACACAATACATTATCCGACTGCACACAACCACAACGCACACGTTCGTCCATCTGGTCGATGTTTCAAAAGTGTCGCTAGCAGAGCAACAAGATATCATGATTCTTGAACAAAGGGTAAACAGAGCTGTGAACCACACTGTGCTATAATTCTCATATTTGAAGTGAGAGAGGAAATTAACTAAAGACAAAGAGAGGTCTGAATATGTTTAAGCTTAAAAAGTGTGTGACATGCAAGTGGATATCGATTCATCCTGCTTGATTTGAACTTGGATTCTGGACTGAATTCATGAGAATGGAAAAGTAAGCCTGTAAAAAGTCAGATGGCTCCTAGACAGATTTTTAAGTGCAGTCATACCAGCTGTTTGATCGGAACTGGACTTCATCAACTCAGTGAAAAAAGAGCAAAGAAGGCGCTGAAGGCATTTCTAGATGGGAAGGATGTTTGTGGTCTTCTCCCAAACGGCTACAGCAAGCGACACTGGCGGCTTGATCTGATCCGAATGTTCATGCGTGAAACAATCCATGTTATTGTCAAATACCCCATCCTGGCGTGTCAGGTTACTTTTGGTTATGTTAAAGCACAAAAATGACTTTCCTAGGCTTTAGGAAAGATTATAGTTCTTAAGCATTACTTCTACTGTAGTTTAAGTGACGTTGGTCGTCACGGGTCCAATAATGGCCACGTGGTTACGGTTAGGAGACTTTTGGGCATGCGGTTTTGAAGAGACGGTCTTCACTCACAGTCGGAAATGTGAAACTTGTGGTTGGAGACAGGAAACGAACAGTGGTCTTGCTACTATATATGGAAGTTATCGGCTATGCTTTGCATTGGTCATAATAACAATGAATTTGAGAATGTTGGTGACATAAATCGGGCCCTATACCTGTTCATTGGCAAATGAGCTTTTCTCATTTTCTTTTTTGTCTTTATTTACTCTTTCGTGACAACTCCAAAAAATCCAGCTTATTGTTTTAGTTTAATACAGTTTAATATTTTCTGAGCTACACCCACTTAATTTATTACCGTCTTCTTCCTTTTACAACTTATCATCTTCTTCCTTTTAATATTTCCCCAGTGGTGCTGATGTTTAGACAGAGCTGCAGACCTCAAGGTCTGCTTCCAGGCAAGATCACAGCAAGTCATCATCAAATAAACACATTTTTTGGATACACATGGCGAGTGGATACATTTGCATAGCGAGACATCTTCACAAAAGATGTGGCCTCAGTGGAAGGATGTGAGTTCACAGTTCAGGGGCGATTGATAATTAAAAACATGGATGTTTACAGGATTGAATTATCCTAAAAATTATAATAAAGAACGGCGGACAGTAAGTGATCTAATTGTTTCTTAAACTAGCAAGTTTCCCTGCAAAAATGCTCAGCAGTCCATAGACACTGTCATTTAGGCTTTATTGCATGCACACAATAGAATGTAGCTCAAATGAATATCAGGTGCTTCCTCACTCTCCATTGTGATACCCTGTACAACAATGTTGAAATTGATTTTGTTTGGTAGAGGGGTCGGTGCCTTGCTCAAGGGCACCTCAACTGCGGTCTGAAAGCAGAACAGCATCTTTCCAACGACCAGCTGCTGTGATATATTTTGTGCACAGTGAGATTCAAGGATGACCCTCTGGTGCCAAAGCCCACTTGCTTACAGATGAGCTGCCGCTGTCCCCGAATATGAAATCTGGAAAGCTGCACTCATGATAGTGCAGGTGTCACAAATGTCATTCACTTTTGTGACCGCCTGTGGATTTTTGTATACTTCATTCGCAAGGTGGCCAAACCACAACCAAAGCAGCATTAGGATGAGATGAGGCAATGCTTGTTTAAGACAAAGCGAGGTCAACAAAAGAGACTCAATGGAAATTGATAAATTAGTAGCCGTAGTCAAAAACTCAATAAGATGAAATTGTAAATGGATTGTAAATCGTCACCTATATTTTGTTTTTCACAATTTCCTGTTAAACATTCACGTAATTTCCAGTCCAACACCATTTCATGAAATCCAATCTTGTATTATTAAAGATGCTCTCAAAAATAACACCTTACTACTAAATTTGGCCCGAAACGGCTTTCTAGGTGACAATTAGTTTTTTGTGCAAACTCTAGATTTTTGGCCTTTCAACCAAGAAACTTTTACACAGGAGAGAATATCATTCACCATCAACAGAGACTGCTCTGTTATTTATTTATTTATGCATCATCTACCTGACAAAATTGTTACATTAAGATAACTGACTGACTGGTTTTGAAGAAGAATTTAAATATTTTTGATTGTACGTGATCACCTTTTGTTGGGACGTTTTGATATAGCGAAGATAAATCCTCACAAAACACATCTGTAAGTTCTTGGAGTAAAAATACTTTAGAACTCCAAGATGAATTACACTCAAGTATGTGTTTGGTCATGAGAAGAAAAACACACCACCCTCCACCTGCTCTTAGTTAAAACCTGAATGTAAAATATAAATCTTTCACCATGATACAATTCGGAAACCAAAAACCAAAGTTAACATTTTCAGACACACGACTTGTTACATTCTACACATGCAATTAGTTGCTTAAAGGGAAATGTGAAAGCATTAGGTATAATGATCACATTTGTTAACCTCCCTGCACTTTGTCCAGGCCCGGCAATGTGCTCCAAGCTGAAATATGATTAAATGTTGCTCCCTTGCGACCAAAAGTTTTCAGTCCTGGTACGCTGGAAGAGTGATGGACTGCAAAGAAATACTTCTCCAGAGAGCAGCCGTCTCATTCAGACTTATCATCACTTTGTTAGCCACTTCATGAAGAGACTTGAGTGGTAAGGCAAAAAAGATTCCTGTTGTTGGCCCTTACATATCGACTCAGTAGAACCTTTTAAATAAATGAACAGCACATTCTTTGTTGCTGTTTTTTTGGAATTTGGCCACAAATTCCTCATGCTGACTCTAAAACATGGGTCACCAGCATGAGCCCAAAGGGCCGAACTGAATGAGTAACCCGCAGGCCTGTTCTAAAAATAGCTCATCAGTGATGGCACATTGTGATTTCCTAAGAGGGGTGTAGAAGTCATCATTTGAAAATTTCAACACAGAATAGTTCAATCATTGTGATAAATCATTATTAACATAATCAGTATCTTATCATAAAGGCATTGATTCAAGCTAATTTCATATTCTAATTTCATTCATTTAATAAAAAGAGTGTAGCCCTTGAATCAGTACGCAAGATGTAGCTCTTAGTTTTAAAAAGGTTAGTGACCCCTGGAGTTAAACATTCAAATTATTATTATTATTATTAATAGTATTATTATTAATTATTAAGAAAACAAATAAAGAAAATAAAAATAAAAATAAAAAATTCAAATTATTATTATTATTATTAAAAATGATTCAAATTAGTATTATTATTAATAGTAATATTATTAATTATTAAGAAAAATAATTAAGAAAAAAGAAAAGAAAAAGAAAAAAAATCAAATTATTATTATTATTATTATTAAAAAGAATTCAAATTAGTATTATTATTAATAGTATTATTATTAATTATTAAGAAAAAAAATAAGAAAAATAAAAAAATTCAAATTATTATTTCACTTCCAGGCTGGGAGGGGGGGACAGACTCTAAACATTCAGCAGACACGCATACTGTAGAATTTGCACCTGGTCAGCTTTGCCCAGGTGCCTAACCACATCAGATATGAGCTCCATGTTCTTCTCCAGTCATCTTGTGTCGTGTCCCCTATACTTCCTCCGCAAGGTTTTCATTTCCACCTGTAAAATTACAAAGGTTTCCAGCTAAATAAATACCATCTAATTCACATGCACCTTCCCCTTGGTAAGAGGGAGAAATGATCTGCCACACTTGATTTGTGGGCTATTCCATTTTAGGTAATGAACAGGAAAGCTTTCCAGTTGAAGGGAGAACTCCATCAAATGGTTAGTGTGCATGATTAAACTTGGAAAATAGTTAAGAACGCTCCTTTAACCTTTAAAGTCATATTCTATTATCTGACTGCCGGCAAAGTCACAGTCTCTCCCACACGTTCAGACACACACACGCATACACACACAGGCTAAAATTTGCACTCTATTGCTGCGCTCAATAGAACCAATGAAAGCAAATGCCTTAGAAGACATTAAGAGCTATTCATGTGAACTTTCACTTAAATGATACTTCACAGATTATTTATGTGTTAATTGTAGTTGTAAAATCCAAGCAATGTGGCTTTTGTTCAATTATTTATATATATATATATATATATATATATATATATATATATATATATATATATATATATATATATATATATATATATATATATATATATATATATATATATATTAGGATCATTGACAGATAAGGATTTTACCAGACCCAGCACAGTTTATTTATTTGTTATAAAAGGCATAAAAAATGTATTTCTTATTATTATTACCTATGTACAATTTTACTATAATCTACAATTTAGGACATAAATCTACCATGGAAAGCTTTCTACAATGGTTGCACCAGATGATGGTTGGTCGCACCACATCAAATCAAACTTAAATCAAAGCTATGAGGCTAATAATTAGCCATCTAAACAAAACAAGCTAGCTAGGAACAGAAGTAGAAATCTAATGAAAATATGTATTTGTTGGACAAAATGAATATGACCACTACACACCAATTGCTAAAAGGATGACTTTTTTTTTTACATAGTTGCAAACCTGATAGCTGCTCCCATGTGTTCTTGATTGTCTTGTCGATGATACAAACTCCTGTCTTTAAATGTATTTCAAAATAAAAGTCCCAAATAGGTCATTCTACATGATAATTAATAAAATGGGCATCATCGGACAAACTTAATCGTCTATGACCCATTAAGTGAAAATATAGTTTATCTGAATACATGACACGTCCGCAGAGCTCACAATATGTCTGCATGCACCTTGAGCAAATCCACATGCACCACAATTTAGACCTGATTTTAGCTTGTCTAGAGATTTTGTCTACTTTCTGCCACCAAATTGTCAAGTCTGCCAGGGGCATGTAAAACAAAAAACACCCTCAGAACGGGAATACCATGAAGGAGGCTTACTTCGGCACAAAAATCAAAATGCACCAGTTTTTACGATTGAGCGCACCTGTGCTGTCTACGAAAATAGAGCTTGCAAAGTATTTTTGTATTTAACCTGTGTAGTATTGACTACTATGATTATTGCTGTATATGAATGCCTTAAAGCTGCACCCAAAAATATCTTTACAATAGCCTTTTTATTTGACAATATATGACTGAAACATTTTTTTCTTCTAACTAGTAGATCAACACTTTAGCTGTGCGCATTGTGTATGTGAAGAAGGGAAAATGCAGTTTCATTTTTCGGCCACAGGTAGCAGTAGTGATTTGAAATTCAATTTTCTACATTCTGTAGCTTTAAGGGGGGAAAAACCACCTCCATTTTCTGTTTTCATTGAGGTCGTGGGTGAGCTGGAGCCTGTCCTTGCTGACTTTAGGTAAGAGACGGGTTACATTTTGAACTAATCGCCAGCCAAGTGCGGCAAAACCATCATAAAGACATCTAGCCTGTACTGGAAAAAACAGTGGTACGATCCTTCAATATTAACCCAATGAGCTGGCAGTAAGAAGAAAAAAAAACAGTATTTTTGCTTGAATGTCTATGTATACTTAATCTGTCACTCTGCACTCCTTAAACGTTGTGGTTTCCGAGGTGAGATTAGCGCACAGATAAATGACCTCCATGAATCCAAAAATGCAGCAAGACTTACTGACTGAGATGATTTAACCATATCCTGAATGTAATTTTATTTTAAAACAATGATGCCAAATGTAGGAGTATAAGATTGATGAGTATCAGCGAAACAAGACACTTGGTCTGGTCCCAATGTGACTCTTTGAGCTGAGTATGTATATTTTTCTCACACCTCCCTATTGATATTATTTCATTTTAATGATCCATAAAGAGAATTTACTAATGTTACAACTTTTATAGGTAACAAAATATTACAGCAAGGCGCCATGTTCAGTTCCCAAAAATCTTATAGCACAATAAATCAACTATTTGTGTAAAAAGATATTTCCATCATTCATTCCTTTAATTTAATCAAAACTACCAGTGGCCCTAAAGCATTTATTGGAGTACTCAATTGCCTTGTCAGCCTAACTCCGATTTGATTCCTTTCTCACAGATTTTTCGCGGATGTTGTTACACAGCTGGCTGACATGCTAACTTTTACCCCAAGCGTCACGCTTCTGGTCCCAATCACAATAAAAGGCAAACTTGTGTCGAGCTTTGCAAACTTTGAGGGCAGCCAATGATAAAAAGGCCTGAGGTGGTACAGTGTGGTAATAATATCATGTTGAAACACATACAGTAGAAACTGCAACGTGGAAGAACCTTTTTTTTTCTTAGTAGGATACCACATGGAAAAGGAGGGTGGATAAAAAACCCTCAATCATACACATTGGTGAAAAATGTGAGAGGAGACCACAGACATACCCACTCTGTGTTTTTTTTACTTTTCTGATGATGATAGCAGTGAATGACAATGTCAGATTGAATGCATCTCCAGGATTATGAAGACCTGTAAGCCTCTTTAGCAGGTTGAACAAGGCCCAGAGCAAATAAAGATTTCCGCATTAGTTATATGTAAAGCTCTTCTGCTTTTCCTGTTTGAAGCTCCACTCAGATAATAAAGTCAAGCTAGAAATAAAATATGAATAGCAGTAAACTGACAATTAAATGGTGGTATTCTCATCTCTGTGGACATACCATGTACTTGTTATAAAAGCATAATGATGTTTGATTTTATTTCATAGAGAATAGAATAGCACAGCCATGACCTTAACAAATAACAATCATTATGAAAGCGAATATCTTCTTTCATATACTAACCATTTGAACCAACCGTTTGAATACTGAATACTATTTACTAATATTTAACATGAATACTTTCGATATCAAACAACAGTATCAGTTTCAAACACCAGCGATCAAGTTGGAAGGCGGTCTCCAATTGCCCATTTCACAGTTGTGATCTACGATCGTCCTCGCCAGCTTTACATCATCCCCGCCCCTGCGGAGGTCTGCTTGCACTTCCTTATAAAAGTACTTTGGGCGCTTTAAAGTGTCAAAAAGCAGAATTTAAAGGGAATGCTAGGAGCTACTTCTTTTGATTGCGAAGCTAGTGAACTCTGTTCACACCCACAACGGCGCAAAACTAACTTTCTAACTGTCCACGTCTGTGAAAATACCAAAAGAAAGGGAACTTAACCCATGTGCACAGTTAGACTGCACTTTGCACTAGACCTTCACTGTGCATGAATATAGAGCCCTTGGCATTAGTCATGCAAAAAATAAAAACTGTCTAAAAAATCCAAGCACATTGCACAATAAACTGCATTTCAGTTGGTCCCCATTTTATTCCCTAAGCTTTTATAGAACACTTGGCACCAGAGGGAGTCCTAATAAACCCTCTGTGAGGATAATTTCATTCAGTGAAATTAACAGTCCTGTGTGACGTGTTAATTGGCCACTAGTTAAGGGTCACTGCCCAGGCATTTGAATGCTTGCAAACTTTCAGAATTATGCACATTGGAAACAAATGAGAGGATAAAAGGGCTTCTGCCTCCTGACCAGGAGGAAGCCATCGGAGATGAGGTCACCCTTGCCAAAGTTCCAAATTAAACAAAGGACAACAGCTGAGCAATGATCCATTAACTCCCTCTCATCCAGCCCCCGATGCGTCTGTTGCACATGAGGACGCACACATGGACACACAGGCCAGTATGTGCCATGATGGTCGGTTAACTTCCTAAGGAGTGACGACATGCTGTTTGATTGAGAGACTTGTTAAATGACAGGCAAGTGATCACAGGACAGTTTTCATTGCTCACTAATTTTACAAATGACCGGCCTCTTCCTCAGCAACCCCAAAAAAGACCACCTTTGAACTCATGAGTCTCAGTTCAGTCGTTTTAGAGAACAATAACAAAATCAGCCAGTATAAAAAAAAAAGCACTGACTTCAACTCAGATTTTTTTTTTTAAGGGAAAGGTTGAGTGACTTTTGTTCTTTTTGGACACATTTGGGAAGGATCAAAATGCAGAATAATGGCGGACTGGGGTTTGTCATGGTTTTCTTTATAATAACACATGGCAAGTGTAGCAAAAATCTCGGAATACCACAAAAATTAAATTCCGTTTGAATTTGAGGCTGCAATCCATGTAAAACACTGCAGAATAAAATACTGCTGCCCTACACCTGACCATTACAAGAAAACTATGCGTTTCCATTACAGATGTGTTTCCAAAGTGTTACCGCAAAACCACATATTGAAGCATTTTATCTGCACCCTTGCACTTCTAGAATACACTCTGACGGCTGTAAGTATCAATTAATTACAATATAATAATGCACAGATGGGGGGGATGAATGAAGACATTTTGGACAATTCTACCTTTTCCCCTTCGTGGGTTCATTTTGTAGAAGACGATTTTTTGTTCCACCATAAACGTTTGGGATGAATGAGAATGGCCCTCTGACCTCAGAAACGTTCTGCTGAATGAATGGACAAAGAATTTTCACATCACACTCCAAAATCTTGTCAAAAGTCTTCGCAGACTTTCCCTGCGCAGAGTTTGGTCGGCCAGGTTTCCGACCTCTTAAGTCAGTACAATATGGGTGACGTAAACCACAGTGGATCACCTACAGTATCGTGTCAAGGAGACTCTTCATCACTAATTTGCAGTTATAACGGCTTCACATTATCACGTGGCTTTCATTTGTGACATATGTATAGATAACTTCTATTGCAAGTTTACCTCGTTACCGTTCGTAAACTCGGAACGTCGTTCAAATGTGTTGTTCGTTTATTCAGAGTGCCGCACAAAATGGAGCCTAGGGTATTAGACAATACAAGGAACGTAAACAGTTAAAGCACGAGCTGCTAATCATAAGCAGTTTTTCTTTTTAGTATAAATCCCTGGAGAACCCACGGGGTCAAATTTGGCCCCTATAAATTCTGCTACTCAAATAACAAAGACCTTTTTTTTACAAATTTAACTTCGAAAGTCCAGAGTGCCACTTCTGACCCCTGCATGGGGCCATCTAGTGGATGAATATTGCACTTACATGAGCCAGAGTGGTGGTGACAAGATGGCTGGCAACATGCTGCTTTGTTGAGCTGGAAATCAATCCAAACAAAACCATCTTCTCAGCAAACCATCAGATGGTAAAATTTGTGTTTTTTTTTGTTAATCTATTTCATATCATGTTGCAGAATGCCTAGGAGTATGTTTTCTATATATATTTTGATAAATTAGCAACTCTGAGCTAGTTCAAAAAAAAGGGTTAAAATTGAAAAAACATATATTTTGGTGTTCAGTGAACTTATAGCAGTCATTTAATGTATAATTAATAATTTTTATAAGAAGAAAAGGGTTCTTGGGTTCTTCAGGGTTAAAATGGCTTACCTTAACTAGAATCCCTCATCACATTGTAGCCACAGTTACAATCCTGATGGCTTAATGCACCTTTTGGCACGTTAAATACTTATTGTGGAAACCAAAGCTCCAATGACTATTTTTTTCTTTTTCTTCACACAAAAAAGTGGTCAAGCTTACTCAACATTTTGTTGCACAAATCTCTTTCTAAGTGGAAAACTGACCTCCAAAAAATGAGGTGGGTAGAGGTACTGTGGAGTGGGATAGCGTCCCGAATCTATTCCACGAACCACCAGCCTCTATCAATATATTTCACACACAATCAGCATGAATCAAACTGCTAAGAGATTACTACTTGAACCCTGCAGAGCCAGCAAGAAGTATTACGGTGGTTTAATCAAGTAAAAACCTGAACCTGGGCTCTCGCCATTACTCCTGGTTTGTCCCTTGCTCCCCCCCAACTAACAATACACATTAAAAAGGTAATGAATCAGGGGTCTGTAAAGCAGAAATAACCCCTTGAACCTTCAATGGTAAACAGAATAATAAGAGGAATAGTGGAATAAGTGAGAGGTAAGGAAATGTCAGAGGGGGGTGGTTTGAAAACTGAAGCACTGTTCATCACCAAGAGTGACGAGGGTGAGTTACAAAAGCAGAAGGACCAGTACCGAGGGCTGCTTATGAGAAATATGTAACCAAGGACTCCCCTCTGTGAGTCCTTTGCCCTGGCCAATCGCCATGCGGGTTTCTGACTCCTCCGAGGCAGCATTATTAAATTAAAGGCCGAGATTTATACCCCAATGCCACGAAACGTCTTTAGTCAGATTTCAAATCGTTTATCCCATCAAAGGGTCATTGTGAGGTTTGATTGATAGAGCCAGGCTAGCGGCATTGTATATAGTTACATGCTGTAGCCTTGCAGGCCACTGCTCCCACATCTTTAATTCTGCACTGCACAGCCTTATAAAGTCTAGACCGATCTACACTGCGGCACAGGTAAACAGGTCCCCTGACAACAATGAACATTGATAACGTAAGGGAGGGAAGCATGGACCAGATTGCAGATTGTAAATGTTGTTTGGTGGAAAGCAGGACTGCAAATTGGTTATAGGCCACATCTTACCCCTCCCACGGACATCATCTGTGTCTGGACTACTGTCTTTGCTGCATGAATATGAATAAAGTATAACAACTAGACTTGTTCTCATTACTAGAGCTTTGCTATTAATTCACAATAATGTAATATATCATTTTCATTCCTTAAACTTCACACAATGTCACCCACCATTTAAGTTGGAGATCCTAATTAGACGGAGGGATTCCAGATGTATGCAACAAAGTCTACCAAAAGCCTATAGATGAGGTCAATTTTGTATCCACAGGGGGTTAAAAAAAATATCAGTATGCTTTAGCGCTGAATAACATAGCTGTACAATAAATTGATATTTTGATTTTAAGGATATCTGTTGCTTAAACATACGAAATTGTAATTGGTTGATTACAAATATATCAGGTTTTTTTTCTGAGGGTACCTCTATATTCTATAGTTGGCTTATTTGTTTTTTGTGGATTTGTTTCTTTGAAATTCTCTATGAAAACAAGTGCATTTTATTTTCATTTATTTTTTAACGTTCTTGTTAGGCTTGTTTTTCAGAAACAACAATAATGTTCCCGGGTCAATTTGACTCATGCCATGTTTAATAATAAAAAACACATCCCAATAAACATTATTAACTGCTTTCGTTGTAAATATTTAAAATGAACCATTTTCCACTTTCATCATAACCAATTTCATCATAACCATTTGTAACGTTTGTAGTTATTTAACTCTTTTACTGCCAAAGACGTTAAATGACGTTCCGCAAAAACCTACGGAGGAGCACCAAAGACGTTAAAAAACGTCCACCCATTTTTTTTAAAATGTTTTTTGAAACGGGTGGAGTAAAGCCTTGCCCAGCTGTGGTGAAAGTTTCAAGTAGGTCTAGTGAGCCTAATGACTATTTTTGGCCCCTAGAGGGCAGCGATGACTCTCTTTTGACAAGATTGGGTAGGCGTCATTAGAAGACGTGAGGCGGAGCTAGAGGGGACTGGCTGGGGAAGGGAAGAGAACATGGTGACCGGTTTGCAAGCAGCTCACGCTCGAGCATTTTTTTTCAAAGACGAAAAGCATCGACCAACGCTAAAGAGCACATTGATGACGACGATGATCATCATCGATGATGATGATGGTGACTCCGAGGTTGGAAGCGTTGACGCGGCAGTAGAAGACGTGAGGCGGAGCTAAAGCGAACAATGGCGGTTGCAAGCAGCTCACACTTGGGAATTTTTTTCAAAGACGAAAGGCATCGACCAACGCTAAAGAGCACATTGATGACGACGCTGATCATCATCGATGATGATGATGGTGACTCCGAGGTTGACGCCGAAGTTGGAAGCGCTGATGCGGCGGCTATGACGACGTCATAAAGGTTCACGGGCTAGTGATGCTAACAACGAAAAACGCGGAGCACAACCGAGCACTTCTGCTCAGGTGGATGTTCAATCGGACGACGAAGAGTGCCCCGAGTCCAATGCATATTCATCGGAGCAGTGGGTACAGTCTGCTACTTGCTATTCCCCGGAAAAAAAGGCCATCAAGAAAGTGTAACGTCTGCACGCGAAAAGGACAATCGAAAGTGAAAGTAATCTGTTGTGCAAATCCTGGTCCCTCTCCTTGCACGCAGGAGAGCGTTATAAAAAGAAAAACTGTATTTGAAAAATCCACATAATTGTAAATAGTACCACAGTTGCACACATTTGTAAATAGTTTGCGAAATTGTTTTGTCAAATTGTTACACTGTTGAATGGAAATAAACATATTTTGCAATCCAAAAACACTTTTTCATTGTTGGTTGTGGTGTATTACAGACTATTTAGGTGTTTGTGGCATCATTCATGGACAAAAAGAAGTGTAGAATTCACTAGAGTGCATGAAATAACATTGTTTCACAAAAAGCTCTTTTTCTCCCCTTTTTGTTTCAAAACAGAGCATTTCGGTGAAACTAACCATTTTCTATTGTTGATTACTGAAGAATGGAATAAGGTAGAAACAAACTTTTTTTTCTGATGAAAGATGAGAGTTCAATCTTTCATTTGGTAGTATGTGTGTTTCCATAGTCCAAACACAACATTTTCTGTGGACCTTGAAAGATCAGTCAAAATGCTTAAATCGGCTGGCATTGGCGACATCCCGCTTCTGAAAACGTCTGGCAGTCAAAGAGTTAATTTTGAAATGGGTCAGTTTTGTGTTATGTTCAATAATCCAAAAGCATTCTGATAAACATTAGTAACAATTTTAATTGAAAATATGTAATAAATAATATACCATATCTATTGATGAGAAGCAAAAAATAATTTGTGGTTCTTCAACTTTAAAATGGGTCAATTTGATCCGGCTATGTTTAATTTTCCAAAAACATTCTGATAAACATTAGTAACCATTTGAATTGAAAATATGTCAAAGTAAACCATTTTAACTGATCAGCAGTATCATAGCAAAAAACTACTAATTCGTTGTTGTTCTTCAACATTAAAATGGGTCATTTTGACCCTGACTATGCTTAATGTTCCAAAAGCATTCCAATAAACATTAGTAATAATTTTAATTGAAAATATGTCATAGGGATACCATTTTAATTGATCAGAAGTGTAGTAGCAAAAATTAATAATTTGTAGTTCTTCAACTTTAAAATGGGTCAATTTGACCCTGGCTGTGCTCAATGTACCAAAACCATCCTGAGAAATATTATTACAGCTCACTATTAACTGTTTTCATTGCAAATATGCCAAAATGAACCATTTCTTTGTCTGTCGGTGCCAAGTTTCATAGTGGAAAACTAATATTTGTTGTCAAAAATGGGTCATTTTGACCCACAAAATAAAATAAAATGAAAATAAAAGGAGGGATAAGTATTGATTTTGGAGTATCTGGACTTGTTGCAATTTGAAACTTGGAGGGGGATTGGGCGGCAAAAATCACTTAAGATTGATGACATTGTGTGTTTTTGTTTTCTTAGTTCCTGTCGGATATAATGATAGAAAATCCTCAAAGAGCCATTGCAACATGTGCGTGTCAAGGAAATTAACGTTCCGCCTCAGGCCTCATTCGTTGCCCTTTTTCAAAAAATGTTGAGCACTTGATGGCTCATTATTTTCTGAAAAGAGGAACTAAAACCCTCAGTGAAAGGCGCAGACGCAATTAGAAGATCGAAATGGGAGCTGTCTGAATTCAAAACACATGATCTCAAAGAATTGAACTTAATGCTGCGAAGAAACACGAAAGGATCAGAGTTGCACTTGGCGGCACGGGTCTAAGCCATGTTGACGAGCTGTAAAATGCGCATTGAGTTATAGCGGGCCTCTCCGATGCACTCAGTGGCCTCTGCACCTGGGTTCCAGGTTGTAACAAAACTGGTGGAAATGGGACTGTTTGTATTCTCGCAAATGCATCGGAGGAGTCGATTAATCTTCATCCTCTACGGATATCCACTATCACAACATCATAAGATTAAAGCAAAGGTCTAATTTGTCCCAATCCACTGTGGGAAAAAGAAGCAGGCCACTACGGCTGCTTTAGAAGGAAACTGCAGATAATATTATTATGATCGTGGAAAACTTCCATTTGCAATACAGAGCCTTTTTTTTTTTTTTTTTTTAGGTTTACCACAGCAACCAGATAGTTGTAATGGTTTCACTACCATTGCATTTTTACAAAACACTTGTGGCAATAATATCCAATTATTTTTTTGGTGTACATACTTACCCTAATTGAATTTGAAATATGACCAATTTACACTACTTCTAGCAATAAAAAGAAATTAGGAAGGGGACCCCAATTCATGCAATTGTAAACCTTTTTCATTGTTAGACTTACAGTAGACCTATCGATCAATATGTGGGCGCCAGCTGATCGCAGTCACGTCTCCACCTGCTTTGGATGAGCCTAAAAAGAGGAAACAGCTGTGGTGACGGCATTGGGCTGAGCAGACACGTGGCAACATGTGAAGTCATCTTGCTAATACAGGTTGATAACAACCAGGCTTTTGGCCAAAGAGTCATTGTACCGTTTGTGAAAAGACGCACGTGAGGATAAAGCTGTCACAATATAAGGTCTGCATTGTCTCTTACTTGGCAATGCAAAGTGACCTATAGTATAGATAGCTTTCTCGTGACATCATGCACCTGTGGACATGGCAACAGCTGCCGTGCTGGAGGTCGATGCTTTGTTTTGTTCTAGTGCTTATTGAGCAGGGCTGGACTGATCATCTGACATATGGGGAAGATGCCCAATGGGCCAGCGTCTTTTGGGGCCAATTTAATTATTATTTTCCCCTATTTTATCCCAAGAGACAATTTAGAGAGAACAGACAATTAATCAATTTACATTATAGACAACAAACTGAACCAAACAACATCAGTGGCAGACCTATGTGGTCGCCAAGTGTGGTCAGAAGTCTTCTCCGTATACAAATACTTATCATACTATCCACAATCATGGTTTCAAAAATCTAAATCTCATTTCCTGTGGTGAGTTATTATGCGGTTCTGACCCCCAATTATGATTCAAATAAGTTCTTCAAATCTGAGAAAATGCTTTCCTCCACCAAGCACTTGTATTAATTGCTGTTAGCCTGGCAAATTGTGAGCTCGTTAGAAGTTTCGAACCTGTCCTGTTTGTCAGCTTTGTTATGTAGTATAGTGGATCTGTATGCATAATGAGGCTGGAACAATTTTGCTGTACAACAGGAGAGTTGGGTATTCTCCCGTTGTGGAAAATTCTGTTCAACGGATCACAGTTTGAGGGGTCAGACATATAGCAAGGCAGAACTGACTATCCATATGGTGCTTTGAGGAACGGTGGTCAATGTGTCGGAGCAGATCTATTTGAGTTTCAGGTCATCTATTTAACCCTGGAAAAACCAAGAACCGTTTTCTTCTTTGGAAAATTATGAATTATACATTAAATGACTGCTATAAGTTCACCGAACACCAAAATATATGTTTTTTTAATTTTAACCCTTGTCTTTTGAACTAGCTCAGAGTTGCTAACTTATCAACATATATATATATAAAACATCAGGTTAGAAGTGGCACTCTGGACTTTTGAAGTTAAATTTGAAAAAAAAAAGGTCTTTGTTATTTGAGTAGCAGAATTTATAGGGGCCAAATTTGACCCCGTAGTTTCTCCAGGGTTAAGATTAAGTAGCCTTTGAACATTTAAATAAACACATAAATAAAAAGTTTTATTCCCTGACTCCATTTAAGACAAAATGTAATATTTGAACCTGCCTAGGAATAACAAATTCATAACATTGTGCATCCTTTATTCACCGTTAACAGTGCTGTGGGTTTACATTTTTTACTTGCTTATTTATTAGCACAAAATTGCTTCTTCTTGCAAAACATCTTTAAACCAACACTTACTCAACAGAAAGGCAAAAAAACTGTCTGCTCTCAACGTAGTATGGCAAACGTGTTCAATAGTGACCACACGCAAACAGGGTGAAGGTTGATTACTCAATAAATTGTACATAGGTTTGAACACTTGACAAGTTAACAAAATTTAGACAACTGGTTTCTGATTTATTTAATTAACTGTTTTAAACAGTGCAGAAACCCATTCTGTGCACATCCAAATCATGTGACTAGTGACTGCAGTGTGAATTTTCACATTGGCTTCATATGAAGTTGCCAGCCAGTGACAGCGAGTGAAAAGCGCTAAAAGCTTTCAGTCCTGCCTCCCCAATGTGTCAGTGGGAGGAAACTTAAGGTTTCACACTCTGTTTGCTGGGCTTCAGTGTTTTGATTCAAAGTTAAAACATCAGCCCTCAAAATGCTGGAGTGAACTAGGACACAGATGAGAACTAAGCCGATAGAATTTCTCACCGCATGATTTTAGCAAAGATTTCATCAGATATGCACTACAATAATATATACATTTGTAAGATCACTATCTTAGTTCCCATGTCCTTTATGGCCCATGCTTTTCTCTTAAGACCGTTCAGAAAGCCAACTTCAGACATTTTTATTCTACCTTTTAATCCAGCTAGGGGAAATTCTCTGCTGCCGTTCTTTTGTTGTTGCATGCATTAATCACACACAGAACCAAATCACACTTGGACGTGGCAAGCCCGGGAGATATATCAGAGTGAAGGGACGTTTGCTCCAGCGTCTACAGTATGTTTAGACACCAGGGTCGTTTGAAGGCAGATGTAGTTCCTGGCTGCATCCTTTGAACAAACTGCCTCCTGGTAATTGGCTATTACTCAAGAACTTAGAAATGCCGTCCAAAGGGCAACTACTTTTGTCTGGAAACAATCATGGACTTCGCAGGCTGGCAGGCAACTTTGTCACTGGAGCACACCTCTGCTACTGATTTGCTACTCGAAATAAAATTAGCTCAATTAGAATTGGAATGACTGAACACATTCTGAAGATTTATAGAATATTTTTGGGATGATTTTTATTGTAGTTGCTCGTAAAACCCTGGAGAACCCACGGGGTCAAATTTGGCCCCTATAAATTTTGCTGCTCAAATAACAAAGACCTTTTTTTTTTTTTTTACAAATTTAACTTCAAAAGTCCAGAGTGCCACTTCTGACCCCTGCATGGGGCCATCTAGTGGATGAATATTGCACTTACATGAGCCAGAGTGGTGGTGACAAGATGACTGGCAACATGCTGTTTTGTTGAGCTGGAAATCAACCCTAACAAAACCATCGTCTCAGAAAACCATCAGATGGTAATTTTTTTATTTTTTTTGTTAATCTATTTCATATCATGATGTCGAATGCCTAGGAGTATGTTTTCTATATATATTTTGATAAATTAGCAACTCTGAGCTAGTTCAAAAAACAAGGGTTAAAATTGAAAAAAACATATTTTGGTGTTCAGTGTACTTATAGCAGTCATTTAATGTATAATTCTTAATTTTCCAAAGAAGAAAAGGGTTCTTGGGTTCTCCAGGGTTAAACTTTGACTATGATTCTACTATAGTGATCTGTCTCTTATGCCGGGAGAGAAAAATACAGATTCACGTCCAACCCCTGATTGATAAGTTAATTAATTGTCCACATGAACAAAATAAATGTGATGCTGTTTCTCACTGAATGAGCTATTTGCTCAGAAAGGTGATGCTATGCCCTGTTGAGCCATATTAGGGGATTTTTAGTAGATTTGTAGTTATGGAAGAGCACGCAAGGTATGCTGCATGACTATCCTTGAATCCTTCATCTCTGACCAGACCCAAACATCACAGTGAGAAAATAATAATAAAAAGTGACACGTCTACCGCAAATGGATCCAGATGGAGTATTTCATAACAGTTTTAATGGAGGGGGTATCAAAGTGGTTGAGGCAACTTTCACTCTTACTCTTCACTGTAGCATTTACTATAATATATAAATTATATGGTTGCACTTGGGGGGTGAGAGAGACAAAAAGGCAAAATTTAAGTAGATTAGAATAAGTGAAAAAGCAGCTTGCAGGAGTACTACAGTCAGACCAAAAACAGGCTCAAACAGGTCTTTCCGAGATGGACCCAACCCCTTACTCATTGGAATTTGCTGACTCATTTCTTAGACAAGAGGATACCTAAGAACGTAGCTGACTGTCAGCACTGCCAAGACGTCTTTTCCTCAGGTTAAATGCAGTCTTCCCCCCCCCATCCCTTTCACCCCATCTGACATCCTTTAGCAAGAATTCGATGGCGCCTGGTTCGATTTAAATGTCTCGTTCTTCTGGAAATATACATAACTCTATATTATAATGATTAGAATATAGAGTTATGTATATTTCCAACACTTCCTTCCCAAACACTAACAAAAATACACCCAGACAATTAGAATTTCTGTCTTCTCCCATAAAGAGAACCAAGCAGGGTGTCAAAAATCACCTAGCGTTGAGTTACGAGATTTCAACAGGAAGCTGTATTATGGACTGCACAGAAACCTAACCCTGTACCCCCACAGCGTGTGGAAGCCTGATTAGATCACAGTCAGGGGTGGACAACAACAACTCCAAAAACAAGCATGTCCACTTTGATCTGAAGCCAGGAAGTTTTGCAAGACTGCCTGTGAAGGAAGCCCGGAGACAAGGCGAGAGGAATGACCTGAACCGCATCAGGTCTCGAGGCCACGTAGGAGCGTGATGCAAAGCAAATGGCACATACGAAGATGTGGAGAGTTGAACTTAAAATAATTCAAATGAGTTAAAAGAAAATATGTATTTTTAAAATGTTTGTCTGCAAGGCTCTAGATATTAGTAATATGAAAATTATAATTACTCCATGGTTAAAATTTTGGTCTGCACCAGTGGTGTCCAACCGACGGCTTGGGGGCCATTTGCAGCCCGTCGTCCATTTTCTTTCTGCTGTCCATGTCAACGTCTGATTTGTGAACATATCACATTAATGATTATTAAGATCCGCAAGTAAACAGTGCTCTAAAAGTTCTCATCTTATAACCAGAGATGTTCACATGCGTCACTTCTTAATTTGCGTCATTGACGATGCCCAGCTTTCACTAAGTGCTTCTGCATTTTCGGCGGATGCTTTATGATGCAAAGCCTCGCAAATATACAAACCCAATTCCCAAAAAGTTGGGACACTATACAAATTGTGAATAAAAATTAATGCAATTACGTGGAAGTGCCCAAGTTTAATATTTTATTCAGAATAGAACATAGAGAACAGGTCCAAAATTTAAACTGAGAAAATATATAATTTTATGGGAAAACTATGTTGATTTTAAAATTCATGGTGTCAACAAATCTCAAAAAAGTTGGGACCATGTTCACCACTGTGAGGCATCCCCTCTTCTTCTTACAACAGTCTGCAAACATCTGGGGATCGAGGGGACACGTTTCTCAAGTTTAGAAATAGGAATGCTGTCCCATTCTTGTCTAACACACGTCTCTCTAACTGTTCAACTGTCTTGGGCTTGCTTTGTTGCACCTTTCCCTTTATGAAATGTGCTCTAAAGGTGAAAGAAGTTTCAATACCAGGATCCTTTTCCTACGCAGCCATGATGTTGTGATTGGTGCTGCATGTGGTCTGGCATTATGGTGTTGAGAAATGCAAGATCTTCTCTGAAAGTGATGATGCCTGGATGGGAGCATATGTTGTTCTCCAATCTAAATATACCTTTGCGCTGGTAAACACCTTTCTGATATTTCTCCACTATCTTTCTGCGCAACATTGGAGGAATTGATGATTCTCTACCCATCTTCGCTTCTGAGAGACACTGCCACTCTGAGAAGCTCTTTTTATACTCCAATCAACTTGCCAATGGACCTCATTAGCAGTAACTAGTCTTCCAGCTTTTTTTTTGTGCAATTGAATTTTCCAGCCTCTTATTGTTACCTGTCCCAACTTTTTTTTTGACTTGTTGGCACCATGAAATTTGCAATCAACATATTTTTCCCTTAAAATTATAAATTTTCTCAGTTTAAACTTTTGACCTGTCATTTATGTTCTATTCTGAACAAATTATTGAAATTTGGCACTTCCACATAATTGCATTCAGTTTTTATTCACAATTTTTATAGTGTCCCAACTTTTTGGGAATTGGGTGTGTATACGTCATGTGAAGAAACGTCTGTACTCACCCCGAACGACGGATGTTAACCTGTTTCAGTCAGTGCTCAGTTCATGTATATTTTCGAGTCATTAAGCACGCTGAAAGGTGGACATTGACGATTCTGCTTATTACCGATGACTCTTTCTATGACTCTGAAATGGAGACAGGGCAGGGGTGGATTATTCTAGTGGGATGCAGGGATATGAACCATGGGTGTTAAAAAGAAAGAAAGAAAGAAAGAAAGAAACGATAAAATAACTATATTACATAATTGCTTGACATATTGGTTTTAGTGTGTTGAATCCTTGGATTGTTCTGTATGCCACTCTCGAAGGACAAAGTTTGGACACGCTTGGTCTGCACAATGACTTAGAAAGTGGAGATAATCCATAGCATTACTTTTATTTATTTATTTATTTTTACAATTGCCTTATTTTCATTGCGAGGACCCAATTGTAGCATTTCTTCATATCAGGAAATCGATTTTTTACTTTCACTGTTGCACCACAAGAACCCATCACACGACGGGCCTCACAAAGGATTCTCTCGTGTCCTTTTCTCTTCTTCTCAAGGGTGACACTATCTTTTTTTCCGTCAAAGGAAAAGGTGTGCTTGAGGAAAGAGAAGGTAAGGTGTCCTAAGAGGCTGATAGCATTCTGGCTCTGAGCCCACATAAACACTCAACTGTTCGCCGTTGGACCCTGAATACCATGATGTCACTGGACAAATGTGTTTTACAGCCCATGAGGCCCAAAGACTACAAGTCGTATATTCAGACACATGCACAGTAACGTTTATGGGGAATAGATTGACAGCCATTTTACAAACGTACAATTTGTATGAATTTCTTGACAGTGATTGCAGTTGCATTGCAGCAAAAAATATATGTCGTTGTAAAATAAGTTATATTATATACTGTAGACTATATTAAATCCAAAATGCTTTTGATTGATTCTCAGTCATATTTTGGTAAATTACTTAATTGTTTCAAAAAGAGACTTAAAATTAACTGGAAAGATTCCAACATGTATAAACAGGCTTAGACCACACCAGCAGTGTTGGGGCTGCATGTCTGTCATGTAAACTTCTCCTCTTTTTCCTTATAGATACATCTCTACCTGATTTAATAATACCCACTCTGATGAGTCGCACTCCCTGTAGGGACAGTCCAAATGTTCTGTGTGTTTACCAAACCTACTTTTGACACAGGCTAAAAATGGGACAGTTTTATTCATATCCAAGAATAACAGTGTGAGGCTGGTTGTTGTTTTTTTTTCCAATTGGGTATTTTCAAAGAGACAGCCAACATTGCAGTAGGTCTATTAACTTTAATGTAACAGACCAAAGGAGAAGCACAAAATATATGTCAGGGTCGTAGACATCCATATGTTTTCTCCACTAAGGATTTGACTTTGATAGACAACAAGGAGAAAATAGATGGTCAAAATTCATAGTTAAAGTGTATGAGTCTACGCTTTAGCGGACTGATGATAATGTTGCTTTGTGATGGAGAAGGGTGAAAGTGGAAGGGAGAGCCAAAATAGAGAAAATAAATGACGTTGGGCGATAGCCGTCAAATCCCGTGTAAAACCGCACTCGTGTTATTTTACTTTTTATTTCACCATTGATGTACCAAGTGAAACTGTTACTGACCAAGTTAAACTGAATACCAAATACCGATTTAGAGAAGAATAAACTGTTACTGCCTGGGGTCTGACTATATTATAATGAAGTGTCTCTGTGTCAGAGCATGTTTATATTAGGACTCCTAAAACGTAACACTGCTTGACACCCCACTCCTCCCACATACACACACAGAAAATCACTCACATGCATGCATGCTTGTGTTTATAATGATTCGGCTTTCCATGCATAAAATGACCCGCAAGTGACACGAGTGCATCCGCACTAACTCCATCTCCCACATCATCCCACAGGCGATTGGCCACTACTGCTTGTCCCTGTGCAATCAATCAAGAGAGGTGGGTACGTGTCTCACTTATCAATAGGCAAGGCTTATTATTTCAGGGGGTTTCCTCTTTCCTGGTTAGGACAGTCCTGCTGGGGGTCACCAAACTTCCTGGGGCCCACATGGACTATGAAAGTTGCATAAGGTCGAATGAAAGAGAGACACTTTTCTGATATGTAAGCATTGGATTTGATGGTTTTAAGACAAATATATTGTTCCATTCTAATTCTAAAAGTGATGCATTGGCGTTATTGGGGGTGATTTTTTAATATTTATGAGGAGAAAACGAACCAGCTTATCCCTATACACGCACTTGAGTCCCAGATTGGTAACTAATTCAATAATTCTACATCTGTTTAAACGTCCTTTATCATGCTCTCTCATTATCTCAAATAAAAGTTGTGATTCTGATACTTGCACGCATAGAAAATGTATTTGAAATATTAAGAATGTGTACAGTTGGTATGAAAATGTCTACACACACCCCCTGTTTAAATGCCAAGACAAGATGAATCATTCAATAACCTTGTGTAAATATTCACACCCTCAAACTAATACTGTGTTGCATCCGTTTAAAGCAGCTTTTATCACAGCACTCTTGTCTTTTAAGTAACAAGTCTATCTGATGTGGCAAAAGTGTTTCCACAAAGACCAACCGTGGCTGGGTTAGGGGACACTGACCAGGAATCAAACTCACACCACACATCTACATGCCGCCCGCAACCACACTGAGTGGCTCCCCGATTATTAAAAAATATATAATAAATATAATATAATAATAAAAATCTTTCTTTGAATAATATTTTTAAGAAACCCCAGAGATTCTTCAGGTTACGCTGATTAATATTCAGCATACTTTTTTTCCACAACAAAACAGGGGAAATTGGGTGAATTATTCTGGCAAACCGGGAAATAGACAAAATATGAAAAAATCTTGAAAAAATAATAAAGAAAACAATCTGTGAATATGCAAATCTACGGGTGCCGAACTGTGAATATGGATCGACTGTAATTTTAAGTTGTCATATCACTACTCCCCACTAGATGGAAGACATGTTTTAATTGCATTTACACTGGGTTTTATACTGCGCAATACCTCAACAGGAGTGAGGGCTAATAATTAGAAACATTTTAAGTGAGTAGATTTTTGGGGGGAGTGGGGGGGGGGGGTGCAAATTGAGTTCTTGCACTTAATGTCAGTTTCTTGTTCAGCACTTTTGTGTCGTCAATGAATGGTCATTTTTATGCAAGAGTCCTTTGCACTGGGAAAAAAAAATACAGTATGTGGTTATTTTGTTGTTTCCTTTCAAACCCTTTGATTTTGGGTTAAGAGAGTGGATTATTTATACGTTTATTGAAAAATTTATAATTAAAAATGATATACTGTATTTAGAGCACATATTTTGCTTGTATGCATTCATTTTGTCCATATCTAAAATTTTATTTTTGTCACATATTTGGTTAGGGACTGGGAGTGTATGGTTCAATGTGGCCCCCCTGTAGGACTGATAACAAACTATGGCCCCCGCCAGCAATTAAAATGCCCATTGCTGAAAGGAAACCGTTTGGGAGCAACAAACTGAATCACTGCCTTCTTTTGTTTTTAATGTTCTGTGAGAAAGGAAAAAAAACAGGACAATGAAAAGACACAAAAGCCACCAAGTATGGAGGAGCCTGACCACTCAAGGCTCAACACGTGACCACTAAAAATGATGTGTACTGTATGTGAAGTAATTCTCATGGCATCTTCCGACCATAAAACTAGTTGAGAATTGGTACTAAACTAAAGCAAAAGTGCTTCTGCTGACTGCAGCCAAAATGGCCAGTCACTTTTGTTTCAAATGCTTCAGACATAATTAAACATTAATCAGTTCCACACAATTATGAACATGCTTTCAGTAAGTAGTTGAAAATATAATGAGAGTTTTATTTTTTTTATCTGGGGGCACATACTTGGATTGGAGATGACCACTGCACAAGAAAAAAGGTATTTGCTCAAGTGGAGCCAATTACTGAAAATAAATTGGCCCTTCCTTGATATTTCCCTACTTCATCTTCCTCTCATCTCTCTTGTATTGGTTGTTATATGAATACAGGGTCCGATCCACAGTGAGCCCCTCCTTCCAAATAAACAGGCTAGTGATGGCTGTTTACCTAGAGTAGAAGAACCATTTTGTGCAAGAAAGTTAAACATCTGTGACAGGCAAAATAGCTGCAGACAAATCGCTGTTGCCCTTTCTCGAGGGATTGATTGGAAAAATGCTGATGTTTCTCTTAACTGTTACCAGCAGCATACGCACCTCTGATTGCTTTTCAAAACGCATAGCGACGGCATGGTGTAAGAATTCCAAAATAAAACCTTTTTAGTTGGTCTGCAATTAGTCCACAAGGAACTGCAGTCGGCCTTGTCTGGGATGAATTTTTATCACGCAGCTTGCAAGAATAACCTCTGCACTTAAGGACGATATCAGAACGGAATCTTTAACCACCTCTTAAGTTTGGGGCAGCATTATGCAGAAATATAGCTGATGAGGCTGATTTGCAGTGTGCTCATAATGTACAACGAGGCAAACTGTAATGAGTTTAAGGTCATACTGTGGAGTCTTTACAGCGTTAAAAATATAGTCAGAAGCTAACATGAAGTGGAAGGCAGCGTTCTGTGAATTGGAGTTTAATTGGAAGTGAAACGTTCGAGTAAACAGAACAATGCTTTTATGGTCCTCTATGGGCTGCATTACATCAAAGCTGGCAAACAAGGCCAGAATGGAACATCACACAATCAGGCAAAACTGAGTCTTCGCCCAAGAAATCTTTTGTTTATTAACTCACATGTTCTTGGTATAGTCAAAATATTATAAGAGTCATACAGTAAAGGAGATTTATTTTTAATGTATTCCCAAACATACTGTATCTTACCTGCCTTTTGATTTAGGCCACTAGTCTTGAAAGTTCACCCCATGTGCCTTATTTTAAGTTGGGTTTCATTTTCTAACGAACCAAATTAATTAATTATCAAGAATTTTGTGAATTGAGTGGAATCAGTTGTTGATTAATCATTTGAAGCAAATGAGGCCAAATGAAAAGCATCGCTTGCCTGCAATTAGAGGCGCTTTTACTCACTTTACTAAATCATGATGTCAATTGTGCTTTAGATCATGAGTGGGCAATTAATTTTGCTAAGGGGCCACATTAAAAAGTGAAAAACTTGCCAAGGGCCAAGCCAACATGCTAACCTCAATGTTGTCTGTATTATTATTATTAATGTATTCAGAAAAAGCATATTGACTTCGTTAGAATTACATCTTTACACTTTGAAACTTATAACATTAATTTAAACACATGAGATGTTCCTAGTCAGAGGTCACACATATAGAGATAAGTGTGATGTATATTATTGAGAGTGATGTATAGAAATGATACTTGTAAATTACATCCAATATGTACAGCATATGAAACTGTAGATTTGCGTTGCCATTCTTGCTAGTCTTAATTGAAGAAATAATTGCAAAGGCGCTAAATATAGCAAAAATATCGCTAAGTTCCAACACTTAAGACACAAGTACCGCATTTTCCGGACTATAATTCGCTCCCGGGTATAAGTTAGAGTAGGCCAAAAATACATAATTAGGTATAAAAAAAACATACCGTACATAAGTCGCGCTGGAGTATAAATCACATTAAGTATTTATAGTATAAGTCCAGAGTGCCCTCTTGTGGCTGCATGTGAAATTACATTTCCCCCGGTATATTTTTTTCATGATTAAGTCGCTCTGGAGTATAAATCGCAGGAACAGCCAACCTATGAAAAAAGTGCGACTTATAGTCCGGAAAATACGGTACACGTCCACACGTGCCCATAAAAAGCACAACTTTCCAAATAAAAGCAGTGCTTATTTTATATTTTACTTTGACTTCATGGTCACTCTGCGGGCCAGTCAGACACTGTGGGTGGGCCAGATTTGGCGCCCGGGCCATACTTTGGACCAGTCTACTTTGAATTAAGTTTTTGGACAGAATTAAATGGTTATTATATGTTATTTAGGTGTTGTTAAAAATGTTTATTGTTGATGTGAAAAAAAAATTTATACTATATGTAATGACATAAATAATATTGTAATAAATAAATGAATAAATGTTTGACCGTTTTTAGAAATGTCCTGTGAGAAATCGGCACAAACTACCTCTGGGCCAAAAGAGATGTTACTTTTTGTTTTGAGCAGACAGAGAAAAGTGTGGGCAGTAGACTTTTGGAATTGGCTCTGTTTGCGAGTCTGCTGCTCACAAGATGTTTGGATTACTCACTTGTTGCCAAAGCTTTGATTTAACTCATCATTGTGGCTCAGAGAAGTTAGAGGAAAGTTGCAAACTGACAAATCATAAAACCTGACAGGGCGACCAACAGGGTTGTACTCCTCATTCACTTTTAAATAAATGCTTGTCAGGAAGCAGCTTGTATCCGGTGGAAACAATATGACCTGTCCATGTGTATTTGAATCTCACGTGTGCCTTTTCATGGCACGATGTCTGTGCATCAATTCTTTCAAAGTGCCAGGCAGTATTCGGCACCTGGATCAACAGGTCTCTCCTTCATGCACAGCTACTCTTACACACCCCACTGATCTCCATCCTCTCGCACAGGCAGGAGTCCGCCCAGCTGCTAACTTTCCCAAGACTTTGCATATACTGTCATGCAGTGCTGAGCTACTGTAACCGAGCTCCAGTCATGTTTCACCACATTGAACAATCCCTGATCCGGTTCTTTAGTCTAGAGTTGCGTTATATCCGCCTTGTATTGTTTTACCTTACGTTTCATGTTGTATAATGTACAGTGACAGAATGGACGTTGTTTCGGGGAGATTCTATTTCTGTGTGTAGGTTGTTGACAGATGCGAGGTGTCCTGTTGCAGGGTAAGTAATGCAAAACCCTGAGGGCTGGCTTTGTTAATTTTGCCAGTAATATGTTGGAAAATACACTGTAGAAAAAAAAAAGATGTGGGAAATTACCATTGAGGTGTTTGCGTTACTACTTTGGCCTTTGTTCAGTAATGTATTCCTGATGTTGGTCCACCAAAGATTCGGTCCATTGCGTGCACTTAAGTTTACTTCCACACTGGCCTCAGGATCCCTGCCATAAATAATCACAATGTTACACTAGTGTACCTCATTTTGTAGCATATTTGCTTTAGTTCACAATAACACCCCTGCCCCTTCATCAATCTCCCGAGTGGCCTATTGCGAATGAATTCTAATGCGCATGGTTGTTGGCAGCTTATCAAAAAGTAACACTCTTCCTGCATCCCTCAGTGAATGCTCAGGGGTATGCACTGACTTCTTGCACAAAGTAACAGCTGCTATGGAAAAGAAATGCATGCCAGACATCCTAATGATTTTGCTGCTGAATATATGAAGAGTGGCACGGGCAATAATCTGTTGGGAATTAAGGCAGAAAAGACCAAAGAACATAATGCACGTACGTGGATCGTACTTACAATGATATCACACGGTGTCAGGTTAGATAGCAAGTCTGCATAATGAACGTGGTCATCATTCTGCTGCTGCAGCTCCCGAAGAAACCTTGAATACTTTGATCCAACCCACCGAGACACGCAAGTCAAAAGCAGCCCTGTAATTCGAAAAGAAGTCTTCCAGATAAAGGACTTCATTAAAGCAATAAAGTATATGTGTGCTGAATGGATATGCTTTGAAGCAACTTACTATGTGGTGTTGATGAAAAGGTCCTTAACTTATAAGATTATATCAATTAGCCATTTGAAACCAAATGAAGGCATTTTCTTTTGAAGCACACAGCCTGAAAACGGAGCACTTATTTCAGTTCGCAGCAATACGGGAGAAAAGTATGTTCATTAGAGAGTATAAGGTCTTCAGTCGCATATCAACGGAGGCCCTAAAAATAGCCTCTTTGCCATCCTGCAGCTCTTGGACGATCATAGTTAAAGGAGGCAGCTGAACGGGGCCATGCCCGGCTCTGCGGACAGATGTTTGGGAGAACAGGTGGCTGGGCTAGTCCCCTGGATTTGCATTAGCTGTGACACTCACAGCAGACCTTGCCGACTTCAAAAGGCAGCACCAGAACTGCTAATGATCTGCAGAGAGGGGAAAAAGAAAAGTGACGGCTAGCTAGCTTCATGCGGACCAACCTCTCCAACTAGAAAACTTTTTATTGCTGAGAAATGTTTGCTATAATGAGGTCATGCTATCTGCTCTTGGCAGAAGAAGCTTTTGATACTGCTGTCAATGAGAATGGTGGCATGCCTGCAGAATGTTGAGAGATGCTGTTGATGTAGGGTGACCATATGTGTCAATTTACCCAGGACAGTTTTGAGCCTTGAGTCCCGAGTCACGGGGGATTTTTATTTTTAGTCTAGTCAGCAAGTCATTTGTTTGGGCTGTGTGTATAGTTACCATAGCAACTTATACAACTAATCAAATGACATCGAATCGCTAACAGGCGTGTTTTTGTCATACAAGAACTAGTACTACGTCCTGCTTCTGTGTCTAAGAATCATGAGAACTGTATTCCTACTACAGGTAGTCTAATGCTGCGGTCAGACTGAAAGCAAACTGAGCTTTTCTGGCGGCATATTTCCAATGTTACAATGTGGGATCGGTAGACGGCACAGCTTGCTTCCAATAGCTGCCGGGACTAAGCAAAAAAGGTTGTATCATGGTGAGTTAATTGACTTTTTAGTGCTGCTGACTTGTCAACTAAGATAGCATTTAGCATTAGCTAAAGCAATAACACAACCACCGATCACCAGACTGACGAGTGATTAAATTTGAGAATTTATTTTATATTTGATTTTCAGTGAAATTGATTCTTGTTCATGAGATGGAAGTAGCATATTTCAAAATATATCATAGCCAAAAACTAACAAAAAAAAACACTAAAGTTGAAAAAAGATTTCTGTTAATGGAATCAAGTAACAATGAATGCTATTTTTTATTTTTATTTTTTTAAAGGTAAAGAAATCTAACTGAAACATTTTACATTTATCAAATTAACTAACCCTCACTATAATTACAGTGGAAATGTCCTTTGTTTTCATCTTTGTCACTAATATCATACATGAGCTTTTGGAGTACATTTTAGATGTACAGTATTTATTTTGGTATTGCTACATGTTCATACGAAAAAGGAAGGTCAAACAGTCGTTTGAGGATTGTAGTTTAATTTACAGTATTACACAATACTTAGCGATCTTTTTTGTTTTTATCTTGCACTCAACAAATACTCAATTTTTTTCTTTAGGTACAACAAATACTAAAACTAATACAAAATAAACCAAAATGAAGCATTTTCAATTAAATAAAAATAATTTAAAAAAAAAAATCCCAAACCTGCTCCAAAAAAGTAATTAAAACGAACTGAAAATACAAAATAAAATAAAAATACAATTAATCTATAATGAAAAATTCAAAATTAATCCATTATAACCCCGATCATAGCAAGGCACTTTTTTTTGTTAATAAATTCAAAACAAGCAACCTAGAGCTCGATCTCAGCTTTGTTTGGGCAAAAGGCAGAGTATACCTTAGACTGGTCGCCAGCCAATCAAATCAGTGGTACTTTAACTTTAACATACATATATAGACAAACAGACAAACAACCATTCAAAAAGCGTGTGAAAAAAGTAGCAATTTATAGCAGGGAAATGACAGTAAATGCAGCAATCCATCACTTAATCAAATATGTAAAGTTACAAGATGACATGAAGATTTCATGCAGCAAATAGTGTATTTTAAGAATTGTACTACATTTTTGAGTCAAGTCAATATATTGAAATGGCTGTACATCGAGCGACGTTCCAAATTCCAGCATTTTTTTTTCCTTCTAATTGGTGCTTTTTATTCTGGTTGTAAAATATACTGCCAGATCCTCCCTGCGACCTAATATCCAACAATAAAGTATTCCATAAATTAAAGCTACTGCATAAACTCTAAATTATATTATATGTTTTCACCCGTGTGAGTAAATATGGTCCTCCTATTTCAGTTCTGGGGGTGTTACTGAAGTAAACTGACCTCGCTCAGCAGGGGTGCTTTGACTACATCTTGATTTTATTACACCACACCTCTAAAGCCTTGCGAAACTTCCCTCTTCTCAGTGCCACATTCAAATAAACATCCAAAAATACTGTTATTGCTCCTTTTGTCTACCAACGTGTTCCGGGTTTCCCTCCTCAGCTTTCTGCCTCCTTGTTTTCGCTTCCTTCATCCTCTTATTGGAGACATTACCATCACCTGATGGGATCCAGATCATGACCTGTGCCAAGCCAACACCCGACCACACACACACACACACACACACAGATTCATCTTAGGTTATGGGTTATGCGTACCTTGCTGCCATGGTAATTAACGTTTTTATGACAAGACAACACCGTATAGTGAAACCCCTGAAGTCGAATGCCTCAAAAGTTGTACAATTTAAAGATTAGGAGTACATGCCTCAAAGGTCAAACAAAACTTGGATTTCAAATCATCATCTTAAAGTAGCACATAGGAACTTTTCAACCTTAATAAAATATTTTCATAACTCGACTTAATAGTACTTTTGCCATGTCCTGAGGGGGTCAGTATCATTTTTTTTTACTGGCACTAAACCACTTTGAGGAGGATGGTAGGAACACTGCCACACAAAAAACTACGAATGTGCTGACTGCTTTCGGACATAAATCACTTAATCCCCCTTTTCATTACAAAGTCGGAAGTCAATTTGATTAGTGTGAGCTCAAAAACGACGCAATGCGCTTGTCCTCATGGGAAATGTGGTCTTCCTTCAGTCATAACATTACCGCTTTTGTCCATATAACGCCGCCATAATCAACATAAACTGAAAGTTCCTTATTGTTGCTTTAAGGAAATCATATGAGACTGAAATTTAGTGAGCATCTGAAGGATTAACTACATATGTGTTGTTATTTATCTTTGTTTGTTTTTTACCAACCGAGAAGGTAACAAAGTATGATCAAAGGAAAGAACATGGAATTAAGTATTAACTTAATTTAGCTACACATGTTTCAATTTTTAGAGTACAGGTGTCTTCAAAGGTGGAGTAGTTTTACTTTATTTATTTATTTATTTATTTTTAGTTGTTGTTTAATTTTATTATGCAGTAGGTTTTTTTTTTAAAGAAAAGAAATGAAAAGGAAAGTCAGGAAAGAATGATGGCGGAAGTTTGAGCATAAAACAAATGAATTTACCTCATTTCCTATTGGAATAAATTTATTACAAATCCGAAAAACAGGATTGACATATATAGAACTTTTGAGATTCCAATGAACTTATTTGAGTCGACTCATATGAACCGTGCTTGCCCACAGCCTTCTAGAACATTCTGTTAATGCTATCCGATCTTGCAGTCCTGCTATTCAAGCATGACTTATAAGAAATTACATTTAGCCACAAGGTGGCCTCAGTAATGTTGGCCTTTGTAAACGCTCACATTTTTGCCCCGGCGGTCTTTCCATCTGTGCGTTTTCCATAATTGGAACATTGTCTCAAGGCTTTCAGTTAAAAAGGACCCTCAGACATAATCTTCACCATCTTGACGAAATCCAAACATAGCCGAGCCTCTCCTGAGAAGCCGCCAAGTCCAGTTTTTCCTCTTTAATAACAGATTTTTTTATTAAAGCAGGGTGAAAACAATTAGGAGTGTGTGAGTTCTGCGTCTTCAATGCAGCTTTTTATTGAATAAGCGTCCCTCTGTCCGCTGGAGGTGGGCCCATGGAAGTGACACAAGTAGTCATGCCTGATGGTTAAATGGTTGGGACGCCTGAAGGGATTGCAGGAGTAATTCGATTATGGGTTATATGCACCAAACCTCCCCAAATCTTCTGTCCAATTCCTTTTCACTGATGGGTGTTGGGTATTAACTCTTGAGGTACATTGAAAAGGGCTGTCCAAATATTTCATCCCCAAAGAAAAATAGCAAAGATCAATGCGATCACAATGGATCATCTGCTTAATTGTGTATCGTGCTATTCAGACGTGTTCAGATGTACTTGATTACAATTGGCGCTATTGTATTTCAAAACAGTCAAGCTCTATTTATTGTTTTTTTACCACCCCCAAGCCCCCACCCTGCCTTGGTGTGGCGCAGATGCGTTCACTGGAACTTTCCCTTTCTGTGGGAGTCACCCGAGTTTTCCCTGTCACTTTTCAAGCTCTTATACTGAAAGTCTCAAAACCACAGGCTTGCTGCCAAAGACCAACTCAAACATTCTTGGCCATACACAATTGAGCGCTGTGGTATAGTATAAATATAAGAACTGTATAAAGTGTGGACTCGTGCCGGCGGTATCCTGAGAAGTGTTACGGACATTTTGTGATGCTACACATAGAGTGTGCGTATCTTACTTAAAGATAACTTATTTTATTAACGGTATTGTATTTTTGAGTCTATTTCCTAATGCCAGTCTGGTTTTGAAAGAAAGGTTTTTATCCATATATTTTGAAATTAAAGCTTGGGGAGTTACATTCCCGAGTGTTGAAAACATTTCCAAGAAAATCCTGCTATCCTTCTATAATCCAAATGTGAAAACATGGAGATAAGAAAGATGAAGAAGACTTTGGCTCAGCCACAGTTTTTCCATTCATTTGAATTGTTTGCATAAGCATGCAAGAATACACAGTTTCAACATTACCAACACCAGATTTCTGATGTTTTTCTCAGCCTTGTGCAAACAGTTGGCCAACTAATTGATAGTCTAAAATTATACTTCTGAACCAAATAAAAAAAATGGGTTTGAAGTAATAAGTGTGAAGAAAAGAGAGATGAGGAAATATCCAAAGACAAAAATATCTCGACACACACAACTATTATCGCTTTATCGGGACCCTTCTAAACATCAGAACAACAAACAAGAGGATAAACTGACATGCAATATTTTTAATATTCATGCATGAAGTGATCGAAATATAAAATGAAACAATTAAAATTATACAAAAATAATAATCACGATTATTTTGGTAATAATTTAAATCTTATTCAAAATGATTATTTATTTATTTGTTCAAAACAAGAAAATGTTTAAACATTTGAAAATATTAAGACAAATAAAAAAAGTTGAAACACTTTAATTATGTAAGTTCCTTTATTTATAATAATATATATGATTTATGTTAGCCAAAATGTGGGGTGGGCTTGTGAGGTGAAAGCTAGCTTGTGGTGAAAGAACTCGTGTGGGTGTGCCTCAAAACAACTCAAAATTAATATTATTAGAGCTGCAGCTATCAAATATTTTGGTATTCAGATATTGTACTGAAAATTCTAGCAAATAATCGTGTATTTGCATAGAAATTAAAATATACCTGTATATACTTTCTTGGGTAAAGAATGCATGTAATAATTAACAACCAACTTTTTTTAATTTTTAGATAATCAACTCTTCTTTTTTTTTGCTTTAACTGTGCAAACTATTTTCCTCTGAAACTGTGAGATTTTTGACAAATCTCTCATAGATTTTGGTCAATGGAACTTAAGTGACGTCAGACCCACAATAGCGATTTTGTCGTCAAAATAAATAGCACTGTTGAGTAAGCCTGATTTGTTAATAAGTGACCAGTAGGAAGTTAGGAACGGCAAATTAGTCCGGCTGTCAGCATCAAAGTGTGCACAGTCCATCAATCCATTTTCTGAACCGCTAATCCTCATGAGGGTTGCGGGCGCGCTGAAGCCTACCTATGGCTGGAACACTTTACCGCTGCTAGCTAGCGTGGCTAGCTTGCTGCTTGGTGCTGGTAGCTTGCTGTTAGCGAGTAGTCACCTCTGAACGCTGGCAAGAGGCGCCGTACAATACAATGTCAGCATAATTATGTCTTAGCACTCTTAACTGGAGCTTGAACGTGACTTCAGGACTTTGTGTTACTGAGGTCTGTCGCAACAGTTTGGGGCATTTTATATTGTCGTTGTTCACAAACTCTGAATAGATGAGCACGTCATCAGCCCTTATACAACGACGACACGCTTCCGGAAACAATTTCAAATTAAAAGCAATACAATGCATTGATATACATATACTACTTGGTAAGTTACTTCATGCATACTGCCGTTAGCTTGACTACGACTATCTCAGCCGGTATCCGAGGCAGAAATGTCGAAGACTCGTTTCAGTCCTAGTGTTAATAATAGTTTTTTGAAATCGTAATTGAATTTCGATTAATTGCACAGTCCTAATGAGAAGTGAATGTAATGAATAGTGAATCCACTTCTGAGGACATTACAGGGATGGATCCAAAAGGTGGGAGCAGTGATATTTTTACATTGAAATCTGCATAAGCGATTTATTTGGCTACACAATGCTATTTAAAACTGAATACAATAGTACCAATATTATACCACTAAGTTATGTTGCAGTCGAACTTTTCAGTGCTTCGGGCAATCAAAAAATGGGTCGATGCTTGGCAAAGTTGCCTCATCATGTTTGCAAAGCAATCAACTGCTGAGCAAGCGGGAAGAAAGTATGTCATCCAAAGCCTAGCTCCACGCATTGCCTGTATTACTTTGTCCTAGATACTTTAAGGCTCTATTAGTATTAACTCATTCACTGCCATTGACGCCTATTAACGTCAAAAAATTATTTAAACTATTTCTATTAGTTTTAAAAACAATTCCCCACTTTTGTTAACAAGAGTATGAAAACCTAGACTTTTTTTTTAATAATCTTTTTTTTTTTTAAGATTATTAAAATGTAGGGACGTCAGGTGATTAAAATTAATAGCAAGACTTCAATAGTATATATCACAAATTGTATATCTGTTCTAAATGTACAATAATTTTTTTCTAGGTTTTCATACTCTTGTTAACAAAAGTGGGGGGAAAAAATTTAAACTCATAGAAATAGTTCAAATGAATTTTTGACGTCTATAGCCGTCAATGGCAGTAAATGAGTTAAAGAAGAAACATATCTGATGCAACATTTGGAAAATGATTGCAGGGGAGTACAAAATGTGATTATGCACACATCATCTGGGGGGGGTCTTTTGTCTCTGCTTTGATCAAAACAGAAGTACGTCTTGATGCAAGTCAAGTGTTCCCAATGGGAAACAGGTGACGTGCAAAGTGGCAAGGTGCTTTCAAAAGGAGTCGACCACTTCTCACTTTACTTAAGCGAGACGTCTCAAGAAGGACCGCGGCATCTACGGGGGTGCCTTATTTTGTTTGCACAACAAATGGCCCTATTCGGGGTGAGAGGTCAAAGCGATAATCACATATATAAACACAACTCTCTCTTAGCAGCACTTTTAAAGGCCTGCTGCTTGACCTATCTGTTTTCTCGCAGGTAAATGTCAGCTAGGCATACACAGAGACTATCAACACACATCAACATATTTTTGCAACAAGATATTCCGGCGTACCTACAGTATGCACTAAATTATTATTATTATTATTTATTAATTTTTTGGGTATAATAACAAAACTGGAGTACAACTGGCAAAAATCACTAGTTTAGGGTTATGCATCATCAACTCTTACAATTTTTTATTCCTGATATTTACATTATATAAATGATAAATAACAGATGGAATGTTAAATCTGTACATTTACCCATTTTGGAGAGAGAGAGAGAGAGAGAGAGAGAGAGAGAGAGAGAGAGAGAGAGAGAACTTGTCCTTTCAACAAAGAGATGCTGACATGCCACAATGCACTCTCGCACATGTGCACCATGAACCAATTCGTGCAGAGAATCAAACACTCTCTAATTAATAACTCCTCTGCCTTCTGAGTATATGAGGCAAATACACCACAATCCCTTGGCACTTGGCTCACAGTAATCAGCGCACAGGAAAGTCTGGCTTTGAAACATTAATTAGCATCAATGATCTCCCCCACACCCCAGACTCTGACAGCAAATAGCCTCAAAACAAAGTTACTTTTTCAAGAGACCCTGACAATAATTCTACAATATTTATTGGCGGGTCTGCTCACGCATGAGCGGATGAATTGGATTTGAAAAAATGCTGATATTTAATTAAGTGTGACAACATGGGATTGAGGCATGCGCTCGCATACGGTCTTGATTTGTAATCATCAAAAGTACTGTCACAAACAATATGAAATACAATTAATTGAAAAGGCATTTAAACATCAAAAACTTAAATTTGCTTGTCAGCCTTTGACGCCCAAATTATTGCAAAGAAGAACTGACAATGCTACACTAATTAACTTGCCCTTCTGGTGATTCAGTTCAACATTTTTTATTTTATTTCATTTTTTTATTTTTTTTATTGTGAAGTACAACATCTGAAACTTGTGATTAATTGCCTTGTCATTCAGTTCAATAAAGATTGCCACATGCTGGGTCATAATCAAATTGCATGT
This sequence comes from Vanacampus margaritifer, assembly GCF_051991255.1. Lineage (NCBI taxonomy): Eukaryota > Metazoa > Chordata > Actinopteri > Syngnathiformes > Syngnathidae > Vanacampus > Vanacampus margaritifer. Next base: position 9,554,311 of record NC_135444.1, read on the forward strand.
CAATTCTTGGGTTATGTGTTGGACTGAGTTTCAGCATAAAACGAGAAAACAATTGGAATTGGATGCTCTGGAATTACACCAGCCAAGCCATCTTTCACTTAATTGTTGCCTATTTTGGGGAAATATGACAGAAGACATAAAAGAATATGACTTTCAACTCATGACGCTAACTAAACGACACAGCCAGCATCCAATAGCTTCCGTGACCGAACAAAAATGTTGTTTACAGGTGTTGAACTGTCAACATAGAGAAGCCTCACGTAGCTATGGTTTTTTCCCGTCTGTCAGAGGATCATCTCCTCCGCTCGAAGCAACCCTGTGTAGTTGCACGGCTTAATGATCTGTAAAATACAGTACTACTGGTGGTACTAGCACCACAATTTGAGAAAATTTTCTCGTCTGATGGATGAAGTCTTGTGCTATATATGGACATCATTCAAGTGTGCAGTTGTCAAATTTTGACTTCGGCCAAGAGTTCCTACTGTACAGTACAACTAAAGTCTTCCAAACTAGGCTATTGTTGTCTACAGGGTTGGGAGGGTTACTTTTAAAATGTAATTAGTTACACTAACAAGTTACCTGCTAAACAATGTAGTTAGTAATGTAATCCAAGTACCATAATATTAAAGTAATGTAACTAGATTACTTCTGGATTAGTCCAACATTGAGTATGCTCATGAAGACAAAATAAAAATAAATATAAACACAATATATATTCCATACAATGTGCCCCTGCTATTTGCGGGTGATAGGGACCCGGGCAGCCTACAAATAGCAAAAATCCTTGTGTAATCAAAAAGCATGTAGGCTATTGATTGATTGATTGATTGATTGAAAAAATGAGCCAACAAGGAAACACAATCGAGCGCGGATGTTTCTTAGGCACCAAGGAAACATCCTAACAGCCGCAAACAAAGCATGTAGGCTATTGATTGATTGATTGATTGATTGATTGATTGATTGATTGATTGATTGATTGATTGATTGATGGCCATATGCTGTTTTCGAACGTCACTGAAAGCAACCCCACCTTACTGTTTGATAGATAGATAGATAGATAGATAGATAGATAGATAGATAGATAGATAGATAGATAGATAGATAGATAGATAGATAGATAGATAGATAGATAGATAGATAGATTTTTATCCCAGTCACAAGTTTAGCCGTGTATATGTTGTGTATGATGTTTAAAATAGTGAATTGGTGGGAGGAAGATTTGTTTGGAAGGTGTAACTCACATTATGGTTGTAGGCTAGCGGGCTAGCTAGCAAGAAGCTACAGCGCGTAGCATGCCGCTGGACTCTCAGGTCAAACTTTCGCTCCAAGTAAGTTCCAGTGAATACCGGTCGCCATATCCTCCTCCCGTCCGTGAAGCTTTTTCAAACTGCCCGCATGTGGAGGACATGACTAGTCAGTTTGTTCGTTCCCACCTCCCCGACATGTAGCAACGGTCCCAATCGCGCGCTCTCTCTCACTCTGTCCCTCTCTCTCTCTCTCTCTCTCTCTCTCTCTCTCTCTCTCTCTCTCTCTCTCTCTCTCTCTCTCTCTCTCGCCCTCTTTCGCACTGATTACGTAACGGCGGTACATGTATTCCGTTACTCCCCAAGTCTGGTTGTCTATAGCTAGAAGTCCATTTGGGATTGGGCTATTTGTGTGTTATGTGGTGACAATGTCTTAAGACTGTAATCAAGGTGACCAAAATCATCTTTCGCTTTCTTGAGAAGAGTGGGTGAAGAAACTATCACGGCTCGACAGAACCAAACCCCGCTACTGGCAAAGCCATAAAGACATGGAAGAACGAGGAATTAGGAAGATTTTTTTGTCTTCCAAGTATACACTAGCCAAACCAAATTATTGCTCTTTTTCTTTTTGTGCTCCTCTGTTTTGCTTTCTTTCCTTTACTCTGGCGCTTATAATTTTTCTCTCCCTCACAGAGCGTGATTGCATCCATATGGTCTCCCGGGATAGATGGGGTCAACACCCTACTTACTCACGCCACAGTGAGGCACTGACACTTGTGAGAAAGCCCTTACACAGGCAGGCAAACACACACACACACACGGACGGACAGACACAGACACATAATGCATTACCGCTGTGATTGCCTCCATGCGGCAGGCAACCTCAGAGGATGGGCAATAGGATTATCATGCCAATGGTTAAATAAATGCATCATGAACGCATGCAGTATGTTCCTCCGCAGTAATCCACCTCCTTCATTTACCGTTGGCCCCTGAGAAGATCTGGCTTCAATTAAGTGGCGCTCACAAGAACGGCTCTTGATGGGGCCCTATGGATCCTTCTGCCTTCAATCCACTCTTTTGTTCGACGAGGTCATAAATTTGAACCTGAAGACAGCGCGCAAATTGCAGTCACACTTGTGAGTGAAGGGAATCAAGGCCAGGAGACAGCAGAGGAATTAGGCTGCCCTCCGTCAGTGGTCCACATCCGACCCTTTTTCCATCTTGCACGCAACACACACACAATAGTGTGAGCAACCACGCAATTGTGGCTGTTTGCCCTGCGCGAGGAGCAAAAGAGGCGATAAATGAGCCAACAAGGAAACACAATCGAGCGCGGATGTTTCTTAGGCACCAAGGAAACATCCTAACAGCCGCAAACACAAACCAGATATATAAATAATTGAAGGACATCGATAAAGTCTTCTATGATGCACTCCTCCACGGGACCTTGCACGTGACCTCTGGGCATCTGATTTCCACCGCCACATCTTATCACATCTCAGCTGTCACTCATAAATTATGGCAATATAACAATAGCAGACTTGCACTGGCACCGCTTGTATGCCGCCTCCCAGTCATATACTGTATATAGATGGCACATAACTCAACTCATACTAACAGACTGGTCACCATATGGAGTTCTTACCTTTAGCTCTCTGCTTAGCTAAACAGGAAAAGCACAGACAAAGTGGTGATCCATGCTGATGCGCTCACTAGCCATCCATCCATCCATTTACTACCACTTACATGGAGTCAGATACATAAGGAAGTGCATTGCATTCACTTAAAAAAAAAAAAAAAAGAGGAAAAAAAAAACAAGGTTTTTCTGACCTTTTTTGGAGTGTGGGGGTGCGAGGGGGGGTGTTTAATTTTCAGTTTTTCAGAATTTTTGTTTCTGTCATTAAAAAATATGCAGAAAAATACGATAAAATATGTAGAAAAGCAGGAAGAAAAATTTTTAGAAAACACAAAAAAATATGCAGAAAAGAAGGGGGGGAGAATTATTTTAAAAAACATTTTTTTTTTTTAATAAATAAACAGATACATTTTTTTTTCCTGTTCTGAGTCATTAAAAATACATGTTCTAAATACTTCCCTTGCTATTGTGATTTTTAGGGAAAAAAAAGAAGTGAATCTCAATTCTCAGACTGTTCTGTAAATATTTATAAAAACTTTTTGGGAAAAATAGTTATTTTGAAATCAAAAGCATTGATTTGAATCTTTATTAGGCTGTTTTGTCAAAAGTTTTCAAATAAACAAAAAAAAATAGATTTTTTTAATCAAACCATATGAATTTAAAACTAAATTTGGGGTCGTTATTTTTTTTATTTCGTACCAAAAAATATAGTAATGTATTGATGTAAGCCACACCCATTTGTGTTAAACCACGCCCACTTCTTGTTTACGCCACGCCCACTCGGAATACAGATACAGATCATTTAGATGGTCGAACAGATACAGATAGTACTGTACTCGCTCATCCCTATACATAGATAATACCAGCAACAATAAATACGATCCAGCTGCCCCTTTCTTGAAGCTAAATAAGGTACAGTGTTCCCTTGTTACATTTCAGTTCGGTTATTGCGGATTCACTTTGTCACGGGTTTTCATTTGTGATCATAACTTCATCTATTGCAGTTTTACGTTTATTTAGCTTCCTTCTAAATCGCATCAGCCACTTTAAGAGGAATTTGTTTTAGAAAAACAAGACCTTGAACATTAGAGCTCGTACCCCCATAGTTCCCGTTCCCACATCGTGGGTGCATTCGGAAAGACGCTCCGAGCACACTGCTTCACTCAAACGGTTCGGAAACTCAGGTTGTTCACATGTTGGGTTATTCAGTGTGCCCTAAAAAAAAAAATGGCGTATCGGAGCCTAGTGTGACAGGCAGTAAAAGAAAATAAACAGTATAGGCTGCATTAAAAAATTTCCTGTGAGCGTAGTGCAACACAAGAACACAAGGAAATGTCAGCTTAAAGGCATAGTCATAGTGTGTAATAATTAGCGCCATCTAGTGATGAATTAATAATTAATTCTCTCGATTTCAATAATATCCACAAAAAAAATATTTTATATATATCAGCATAAATTGTTTCATATAATCGTAAATCTAGTCATCTGTAATTATATTACATGGCTGGAGCCTCACCTTACAAGACTGAAATGTTTCGCCGCCATCTTCCTGCTGCGGATGCCTAAAGGGGACGTAGTTAGCGCTGCTTGCAGCTAGTGTCGGACCCAATGGATCGACCGCCGCTTACCTTCCACAGCTTGGGCCTGCAAACGGTTGTCGCTGAGTTCCGTGATTTGGACTCCCGGCTCTTTGCTCTCAAAAGCTTTTACTAGCTTCTTCAACTAGATGACTTGACTTGACTGGCCGCTCTTGATAGCTGCTCCGGCTAACTCCAGCTTACTCGGTCTTTCAGCATCGCTTGCCGGTGTTCTCCTGGCAAGTCGTTATCGCTCACCGAGATGCTCCCTCACTCACGGCAAATAATAATATTGGTGGTAGGCTTGCAAAGTTTGGTCTTCCTGTAGTTTGTGTGCTTCAAAATGCATGCACTTTGGCTGTATTCTAGTCAGACCCAGAGGGAAAACTTTTCATTTGTAGATTGAATTTGAAATACAGTGGTTTCTTGAGATAGAAGTAACCCGACACGTTTGTCATTTGGAAGATTTGTCTTGCTTTAACGGACGTACTAACCACTAGTTCATCATGCTGTATCACATGATATATTGATCTGCTATGCCTCAATGTGTTTCTCCCCAATTGTAGTGATCTTTGTGACACTGCATGCGTAGTTTTAGACTGGTACCATTGATTAATGAAGACTCAGTCGCACGGTCCAAAAGCAGGCAAAACATTTCATCTGTGGGAGAAGTGGTTTGCACAAGAGGCCAGAAGGTTAAACTTCTTTTAACCAGCAGCAATTCCGGAGTCCGCTACCTCAACTCTCCAACTATGGTCACAAGATCACAGGGGGGGGAGTGGGCGAGATTAGAATGCCATCCCGTTTGACCAATTATGCGAGACGTATGAGAGAAAAAGCCCTTGACCTTGCAAAAACCATCGACTTAGCAGAAAACTTTGATTCGTCAACGATGACCACAACAAAGACGACCACAGGGGCTGCTGCCGTCATCTTTCGCATGCCATGCGAGTCCGATGACACTCGGATCACAGGGACTCCGGATTTTAACATCAACCACACAATTGGGTGTGACTACTGGGATATGATTCAGAAGCCTTAAAAAAAGATTAAAAATGATCGAAAGCACTTTTAGTAATGTGCTTATCTTTTGTCATTGAATCTAATACAGCATGGTAATTAAAAGGGTTTCCAAAATTGATTCTTATCGGCAACATTTCTCAAGGCTTTTCCATTAAACACTAGATTACAAGAAAGCGGTAATATTATGTTACACATAAAAGAAATCTCTCTATCTGAAACAGCTCCTTAAAAATGTCAACAAAATTTGGATTCCTAAGTTGTTTTTTCAGGAAAGGTTGCCAACCTGCACACAACATTTTAGTTGACTTCTATAAATATGCAAAACTGGAAATACAAGAAAGCTGTTTTTAGTTGTAGAAAAAAAATAATATTTTGCAGGCTTCAGATGTTGGCCAACAGACATCAGACGCGAGTGCGTACAGCAGCCACTTGCCAGATGAGTCTGAATTACACATTTTGAAATATGCTAGCATGATTTATCAGCATAGTTCTTTTCTTTTCTTTCCCCGGACCGAGGTCGACGGTTCCCCTCTTTGGTGGAGACTCTCATGCATGCCAGATCCACCACACCAGCATCTACTGAAACTCAAAAAGAATTTGCTCCTCCCACTTGTCACTGAATCAGTGGAGGTTGACGTTTGTGGATCTCCCTCTGCCTAATCTGTCCTTCCTTCCTTTAGTCCTTCCTCTGGTCTCTTGATGTCTCCCTAATCCTGTTGGAATTCAGATGTATCTGGGTTTGGTGAATAATTCTGGATTTGTAACTCTGTGGATGGAGGGTGATGATGCCTGGTTGGTGTTGGATTTCACTTTGCGTAATATTTTCCTTCCTTTGATCCTTCCTCTTGTCTCCTGACAACTTCACGACTCTGGTGGAACTCTGAAGTATCCGGTTTAGGTCTAGGGTTTAAGATTTCAGGTGAATTAAAGAGCGCACCCATGCACGCACACACACACGCACACATGCATGCATGCACACACAAAAACAGAGCGATGATGATGAGACGTTTACTCGGTAAGGCTGCCGAAATAACAATACTGAGCTCCCGGGTGGGAAAAATAAAAAAATAGGGGGAAAAAAATATCAGCATAGTTCTAATCTTGCACAGTAAAATGTCCAAAGGTTATCTGAACTCTTTATATATATATATATATATATATATATATATATATATATATATATATAGAGCACTCGTAGCTTTAAAAATTCATCTGCTCTGGGGAAGACTGATGGAAAATCTTGTCAATGACAAGAAAAGTCTTAGGGTGGGGAATAAAACAAGCAAAGATTGGCATTTTATTGCGTATTTTCTCCTTGTGGTGTGTAATACATGCTACTTCCTGGTGTTTAGTAGTTGGTTTATCACGACAAGGTGACAAACTGAACATGTGAGGGAACATTTGCTCTTTCATCCCGCAAATGAAATTATACTTAATCCCCTCACATACCATAAGTAAGACCTTGTGTTTTAAATACAGATGTGGGGGAAAAAAGCTGAAGTTGGCTGCCTCTATGAGAGGGATATACAGTTTTGAGGTTTGGACAAAACATGAAACTGGAAGTACTGTCACTTTAAAAGCTGCATGATAAATGGCGAAATGGTCATATTCCCATATGCGGATCCCACACCATTTCATTTTGCACTACGATGAAAGCGTAGGCTAAAGTGCCGTTCTGTTTATTGTTTCATCACCGACTCATGTTCTATTAGCAATGACTTCAACATCCACTGTGTGACATTATAAGTGAGGGGGAGATCAGATCCCAATCTTACTTTTTTCTTTACATCAACAGTATCAAGTAATGGGAAGAGGATGGGTTAAATCTAACAAAGCCCAGAGCCAATTTCTAAAAGAGGAAAAGTGATATAGGTTAGTGGTTAGCACAGGATAGTATAAAAAGGATGAAGTCATATATTAAGTGTTATGAAAATTCAATGCGGCTGTGTTTATACCGTATGGGGCATTTGACTTACAACATTGACTTCTCAAATTATACATCCAGCCATCCGTCCAGGTGCTAAACCGCTTGTACCGTACAGAGATGTGGGTGGGGCTGACATTGACCAAGAGGCGGGGTCCCTCCTAATAGGACACCAGTCAATCACAGGCCTCAGGCTTTAAAAGGAATGGGCTTTCCTTGTCAAGTCTGTACCTCCACTCTGAGAGACATACTCACACACTCATGCCAGCTAAGCACAAGAGAATCTGACGAAAACCAAACCATGCTGCTGACGTTCTCAAGGGGAATGAGGAACGCCACACACCAATGCGACTCTGGTTACCCGGTAACCTAATCCACAAAAAAGTGGCGAGGCGGAGAGGCTCCCACAGAGTGAGAGAGACACTATGTGCAACGACACACCATCATGCAGGCCTGCATCGACTACTTTATCTTCAAATAAGTGTCAATATTTACGTCAAACAGCAGATGCTACCAGATGGACACGATCGTTCTTGACCACCCTGCCAATGTCATATAATATCAGCTAAAAGGAACTTCAAGGAAAGGCATTTAAATATGCATCAATCCATCATCATTATTGACATGTGAAGGCTAAGAGGTAACTTAAGTAATGCCACTGATCAAAAGTGATTAAATCAAGAGTTGTCATGTTGCAGTGAAATTAGTAGGATATAATAAATAGGCCACAATTACACATGCAATTGACTACGTAATGACAGTGTTTAGAGATGTGTTCCTATGGCAGCAACCAAACTCTAATTTGTACATATTTTGTACATCATAATGAACCGTAGTTCATCAGTAACCAACCTTAATGCAGTAGTAAAGTCATTATTACAGGAAATATTTATATTTTTAAACATACAACAATCAAATGAAAAACAGTAATTTCGGGAGTATACGTGGAATTAACCACAAAAAAAAAGGATGGGTGGATATTTGCTCTTTTCATCCTAAAATATTTGGGTGACATCCCAAAATGCTGATTTAAAGTACTTGAACTTAATGCAGACATATAAATGGACTACAGAAACGATGTTCTCTAACACCGTACATCTACAAGCAAGCCTAAGGAAAAGAAAACGAAGAGTTGACATGCAGTGAAATAGATAAAATGTGTATCTTTGAGTTCAAGTTTCAAGAGGCACTCATCATTAAGGGAGCTATTTGCTACAACAAGCAGGGAGCTGAACTCAAGCTTTAAGGCACATCTTCATTAAATGAGGTAAGCTTGAGAATATGAGTGAGCAAGATGAAGAGAGAGAAGTTAAGGACATAGCAGATAAAATCTCTTTTATGCATTAATCATATTCATCCAATCCCAAAGCAAAAAAAAAAAAAAGCATCTTCCTAATTGCTCCCTTTTATTGTGTATTTGGTTGTATTATTTCACTGTAGTGTAGTGGATGAGACAGTAGGAGAAGTAATACTGGAGAGTGAATGGGGCCAACTCTGGGTAATGATGATTGCTTGAGCCTGAGGTGAACAAACAAAACCATAAAATCCAGCTCTCAGCCCGTGAACCCGGGGTCTTTGTTATCGTTCTGATGAAATGACCCCATTTAACCTTCTCATAATATTTGATAAGGTGAGAAGAGGCCAAATAATATGAATCACACAGCGAAGGAATAAAATGTCTACATTCTCACTCTGATAAATGCAACAACATATACCGTATTTTTCTGACCTAAAGGCGTACTTAAAATCCTTTCATTTGATCAAAAACCGATAGTGCACCTTATGTATGGATGTCATCTTTTCAGTTTATCATTAATTCAAACACCTTTCTATGATGTTTGCCGTCTCTTCTCTAACCCTCGCTAATTGCTAGCAGGTGTCTATGTTTTCGTCATGCAGGAACTATCCTGTTCCCATGTGGGACGAGGACTAGCATGAGGTACACAACTTGCCATTGCTGCTGAGACCGAGCAGGAAAAAAAATATTATGGCAAGTGCATTGTGTGTTTTACAGCTGTTGAACTGTTGAACAAGATAGCAATTAGCATAAGCCAAAGGACACAATTACTGCAAGGTTGAGATCAGGACTTTGGAGTCTTCCACATCATGCATGTTTTTACGACCGTATCCCACTGAGGGGTGAACGTTTGCGAAGCTAGCGAATGTTAAGTTTCATTCAAGGTCGCAATATTCTTCAAACGTTCTCTATACGTTTGTCAGACGTTCACCAACAGTTTTGATGTTTTACCTTGTCATGAGGACGTCTTTAAAACATAACATTTAGCGAATGTTGCGACCTTGAACAAACCCTGACGACAAATCAACATTTGCTAGCTTCGCAAACGTTCAGTGGTATACAGTACCGGCTTTAGGGACTATGTTCCCCAATCAGTTACCACAAAGTCAAAGCCAACTTTTCTTGACAAGAACTATTAAGATTATGAATAATAAATGTAACCTCTGACTGATAAATTAATTGTGTAAGAAGTGTGCTTAATACTTGAGTCTACTGTATATCCTTTATGTCTTATCTCTTGCCAGCACAAAAGCTATAATCCATATCAGGTTGTTATGAGACAACAAAGGCCTTACGCACATGTGAGTGGTACTGAAGGGTCCAAAGAAATGTGCGAGTTGTTTCTGTAAGATCACAAACATTTAAACAACACCTCAGCCCAACAAAACAAAACTAATCCCAGGCACGCCATGTCCAACTCTGCTCCAGACTCCTCAGTTCTCCTGTGATGATGCTGCGCTCCTGTTTCTCCTCGCCTCTGAACAGGCTTCATCGACGTGACATGCGTGTCACGGGTGCCAACACCGTGAAGCAAGCTGAGCAAATGCAGAACCAATGAGTCTCGAGGCATCCTTTAGGGAGCTAACTTGGGGTCTGGGGCATGTTTGAACTCCCTGGCCTCGGCTTTTGGAGCCTGGAAATGTTAACCAACAGAAGTATACAGTTCATCCCTTGGGGCATTCACAGACCTGGGAGGTGAGCGTGGATTTGAACACTAAGGTTGGGTTGTACCATCGAGGTTTAATTAGCTTTAATCAGAGATTAGTAAAATTGTTTAAAATGCGTTAATTTAGTTTTTAAATTTAGTAGAGCTCTGTTGCACTATTCAGTCATCTCAGTTCAGTAAAACTCAATTTAACTGAATTTAAACTTATTTAAATTAATAGGGATAATTGTGGATGTTCAAATTAAAATGAATTAATTATGCAATTAAATATATAGACTACGCCACCGGAAGTGTGCTGTCAGGACCCCAAGCCTGTTTCAAAGAGTGCTTGTTCGACTCAACGTTGCATTGTTGCTAGCTCGCAAAAATGTTAAGGCCTAGATGCACCAATCCGATATCGGGAGTCGGACAGCGTTGGGCCGATGGCATGCGCCATTTGATCAGTATATAAATTACATTATTATTATTATTAGTCGAGTTGGAATACGCTGAGGGGACGTTTTCAGCAAATTGGACATCTTGAATCGGCTTCGAGGTATTTGATCACGCTGTTACCTAGCGAATCAGCGCATGGGGCAAGAAGAGGAAGTGATGAAAGCGGATAAACAATACTGATGGAAAGCCTGGACCTTTTTTTTTTTTAAGTCGGCGGTTTCCTGCAATTCCAGCTCTCGACAAAGGTTCGGGTATCCAGGATTTTGCCCATTTTGTGCGGTTTCTCCTTATCTTATCTTTGCTGCCTTAATCTTCGTACAATCACAAGAGCGAGGGTTGACAATGACAGAAAAAGTCACCGGTATGCATTGTTTACGTTTTTATTTCCCTCCCCCGTAAAAAGGTTTCCGGTTGCCTTGAGGAATAATGACTACCGCCGCTGATGGTATAGAGGGGAATTACTTCTCGCGCATGCGCCTAAGGTACATAATAGTCGGGGTCGTTGCGGTGTGTATTTACATAATTTTTCCACGCGACGTGCCGACGTGGGATTGGTGTATCTAGGCCTTTAGCCAAACGTTACTTGTTAGCTTGATAGGCTACGTTATAGTGGCTCAGCAGAAAAGCTCAAACTTTTTCTACAGCACGGTGAAAAAGAAAGATACTGCTTGGCAACTGGCTAACAGTTTTAAGGGATCGACTGAAATGAAAGAGAAACAAGACATCGCTCAGCTTGCTGGAAAAACAAAAGATAGCTACGAATTGAGTTGGTTCAGCTCCAAAACTGTTTTCTTGGTTAATCGGTATTTTACCAAAAATTCCTCTTCATATTAAAATTCAAGAGAATTGAGCCTGTCTCTCCATTTTCTTCTAACAACAATGATAGAAAGTTAGCTGGTGAATGAACAGTTAATTAGATGCTTTATTTTATCAAATCAAAAAAAAACACACACACAAATGCATCTGTTTTTCAGCCACAAAAAAAAACCTCACAAACGTTGCGAAATGTACTAAGCAACAATGATTTTAATATTATTATAATCAAGCCTGCATTCACATACACTGAACGCATGGCTTCACCTTTTGCAAAAATGCCAGAAGCAGACAAGCATTGGCAAAGAACATTTGTTCTGCCTTCTCTAACTTTCCATCGACTCAAATTCAAAAGCAGAATAGTTCATCTGCCCGATGTCTTCACTTAAAGTACTTTCCGGCCACAAATCAAAATGCAAATAGCGTAGGCAAAAAAATAAGAGTTTCAAATTGTTGTTACTGGTCGCTAGGAGATAGTTGCCCTCTGAGTTTAGTGGCCGTTAATGTAATGCTCCTAATTTTTGTGGGAGAGCAACATCCGTGTAATTACAACAATCTTGTGCGTCCCAAGGTTGGCTGGAGATGTTGCGTCATGCCATTGGTCATGGAGAAAAGCAACAGGGAGGAGACTTATAGAGATAGTGCAGACAGAACACACATGTTGTCCAAGTTGGAGTTTTAAACCTTTGTTTTTTTGGCATCTGAATGTTGGCAATTCATTTCGGATAAAGTTTGTGATTGCAATCAGATCGGCAGATTGTTGCATCCATGTGTGCATCATTAAAATTTGAGGCGACCACACAAACTCCCCACAATTTACACTATGGCACAAACAAGCACAATGCAAGACCTCACTGAGCATATGGCTAATATCCGCAAGCAGTTTACAGACTGAGAGTAGAACGTAGCTTCAAATCAGGCACCAAATAATCACGATGCTATTTGAAAGGCCGGTGACCACCATGTAACAGAATTATAATGGCATTTTAAAGCAGCTTTACTGTGAAACGTTTGAGGCTGAACACAATCTGTTCTGGGCCACCGGTCCACCTCCAATTTGCTCGGATTTACAATAAATTGTTTCCCATGGAGAATAATCAAAACAAAAATAATCCAGGGTCTATTTGTCTTGTCTTTACCTATACAGGCAATTATTCTTAACTGTCATGCACGGAAGCGTGGAACTGGAGTAAGCATTTTTGATGGGCAAACATGTTTGAACGTATTTGCAAATACCTTTTAAAAGTATTGGATTGGGGGAAAAAAATTACCATATTACTTACCAAGATACATTTTGTTTGCCTTAGAGGTGGATCTGTTTCGTGCAAAAAACTACCTCTCATCCCACCCTATAAACTGTTGAGCCGATGGCGAGCTAGGTTTGTGGGATGAATTTTGCCATTTGGTTCCGACTCCTCCGCCCCATCCCGCCCAGCATGTTTTCTGTGGCCAGCTGTTTGCTTCTACTTGCGGAAGCAGAGGTCAAAACCTGGAAAACAAGCCAACGCCCAAGACAATGCAAGCATTGTTGTGGTGCATGGACACAATCACCAAACACAAACACTCACGCACCCACCCCCAAACCGCCAACAACTTTACCGAGCAATCAAGTAATTGCCGTTTATCTAACGCTAATCTGTGAACCCCGAAAGCTCAATGCAGCTCTGTTGACTCCGTTGACCACCACTGGCTAATTGAGTCATATCCCTCAAAACACACTCTTAAAGACAGAGCAAGGGTGTCCGAATTGTGGCCTGGGGGCCATTTGCAGCCCGCTGTCTTTTTTTCTAGCGGCCCTCAGCATATAATATAAAATTAATAACTTTTGACACATTTTTAAAAAATTATTTAATTTCATTTCCTTTCATTTATCTTTGCAATTGAATGAATGAATGAAGCTATTTCAGTTTCAGAAGCAAAAATATTTTCCTCCACTTTCTGCTGTGTGTGTGCCAAGGTCTGATTTGAGAGCATATCACAATGATTAATTAAGATCCTCAAGTAAACACTGCTTTAAAAAGTGTCACGTTATTACTGATTACTCGTGCTTTTGCGTGGATATCTGCTCAGGGCAGGGCCGCATCTAATCTAGTGGGACATGAGTATGGACCACCCAAAAATTGAAACAAAACAAACCTGCTAAAATAATTATAATACATAATGGCTTGCTTGATTGATTTTAGCGTCTTGGTCGGACTGTTGCACCCCTCTGGATTTTGCATGTTCTCCCTTTTCCAGGTACTCTGCCCCCCCAACCCCCAAAAAAAAACACACACTCATGAATGTGAGTGTGAATGGTTGTATGTTTATACAGTATGTGCTTTGGATTACCAAGCCTCTCACCCGCAGTCAGCCAAGAGAGGCTGCAGCTCACCCACAACCCTAATGAGGACAAGTCGTATAGAGAATGGATGTATAATTTATCACCACAGTGAGAAGATACAGAGGCATGCCAATTGCATAATTTCAACACACGGTAATGAGTTACTACGCATTCTGTATATGAAGGTATCATGGTTTACAAAATACATAGCGAGACCATTGATAAGTATGAACGTCATAGCGTGTTGGCGAATGAGCCAAAGATATTGCCTCCTTCTGATGGGTAATTACTCTCCTCTATATAAGGAAGCCTACAAGAGACATCTATCACTCATTTGCTGAGGAGGAAAAAAAAATCTTCTCGGTTCACAATGGCACTCAAGAGCCAAATGCAATTAATTGATAAACGCCAGGACGTGATGTCCTGTCGGATAATGTGCAAGTGCTGCAAAAGAGTGCACTGGCTGTGAATCAAAGTCAGAAATGTGAATTAAGACAAATTTAGTGGAATACCATTAACCTAGAAAAGCCCTCAACTGATAGAGGAGGGCAGTATAGAGAGTTTTAGCCCTTGAGCTTAGGGCAAAGTCTGCAAGACTTCCATGACGATTTCCAAAAGCAATTATGATCGCTTCTGACAGTGACTCCTGACATTCCAACGACAAGATGTGGAATTTGAAAACCATCATAAGGGGTGCGGTACATGTGTTTTGACTGCATGATTACTGTATATACATGTCATGATTTATTGTCATGATGACATTTTGGGCAGACTTTTATGGCACTTTTCTTGGTTGTATTGTAAATAATGTTCACATGCCAGCATGACATTATGTTTTTCCATAATGTTCAAATGCATTCATCCCAAGGAACGCCATCAATGACCTGGCAAAGGCTAGGATCTCTCGATATAGAGAAATGGGAGCATAGGTTCGATAAACCATTCCCATCATTCCCCCCGCCCCTCCACACACACACACACACAAAACCCGCACACAAAGGAACACACACATCCTATGCCTCCATCTTGCTGTACAGATTCCCCTGCTTTTGATTAATCTCCGCCGTCAAGGGGGGAAGTTCCTGTGTTTGGTTCCCGACAGGCAGGTTGCCCATTCCACATCTGGAAGCGTTAGCCCTGTCGGCTATCTCCAGACAAACACACACACTCGCACACACACACAAACACTCACACTTGTGCTAAAAGACTGCACCCCCCCCCTCCCCCCAACACATACACTACACCATTTACCTCAACGGCAGCTTTGTTCTTAATTCTCTAACCTAACTGTCTGTGTTTTAATTGTATGATGCAAATTTGCCATCACTTTCTTCTACAATTACCTTTTGTACTTCTTACACCAGCGTGCGTCTCCTTTTTCGTAATTCCCGTGACATTAAATCAGTCAGCAACAAATGTGTTTTAACTGGCAATTTCTTGAGAGAGAAACTTTGTGAGGCTGTCACCAAAAACTAAATTATAAAGGTTAACGTCCGGTTTAACTGAGGAAAGAAATAAAATGGAGGCACCGGGTAATATATCATCTATGTGTTCTCGCAAGAATTTAGCAGGAAATAGCACAAAAATACAAGCACTGAATTATGCTCAAACTGGACGGTTTCCCAACAAAATGAGAATGGCAGGAAAATGTGATCGTTTGCCAACATTATCAAATAGGATCTGGAGGGAGGCTTATTACTGTACAGGATTTTCAAAGCAGTCATTCAACAAAAGCCATAGCCATTAGTAGTAGCAGCAGTAGCATTGATATTATGTTATAGTATTACAAATATTATACTTATAGTGAGTTACTTTTCAAATTTCTAGATTTCTAGATTTCTAGATTTCTAGATAGATAGATAGATAGATAGATAGATAGATAGATAGATAATATGCATACATTGTATGTATTTTACGCATTGAAAGTCATACAAGTTTCGTGGCATGAGGCATGAATATGGATGATATTATAGACAGTGCCAGTATGTTAATATTCATGTGTTCAGGGGTCAGGTGTATACCAGAAAAATTATAGTGCCCTCCCTCTTATTGCCGAAATGCTGTAAATTTCTCATTCAATGCTAAAGTATAACACATACAATGCATATTAGAAGGAAAGAAAAATGAGCAAGAAAAAATGGAAGACTGATATTTAAAAATTTAAAAGCCAAGACAAATACTATTTGCTGCAAGTGTTATTTAGAAACTCATCCCACAACTGACAGGCTGCGTGAGTCCTTGTATGCACAACTCAGACAATAACTTTCACCAAATACAATGTCGTCAATGCAATAAATCACTATGTAAACACAGACAGCAGCTGGGATTCAGCACAGCTCTGTAACTTACAGACACACAACTTTTAAGGAGGCGGACTGCACTCAATGTATACACAGTGTGTGTCATGGAACGTAATTACGAATGCAACTAACATATGGAATTATATTCTGTGCATATCCCAATGAAACACTTCATTAAAACAAATATAATATCAAACACAGTCTTGCTTTCAAGGGTAAGTTAGAAGATAAATGTGTTCTACTTTTTGGGACTGTAAAGTCTATTTTGGAAATTAATTCAATATTTTGGAGGAAATGTATGGTTTCTATAACATCCATTCATTTTCTATAGCTCCTCATTTGGGTTGCTGTAGCTGGAGACTTTATCAGCTGACTTTGGGTGAGAGGTGACTCAGGTGAGGTACACCCGGGGCTAGCCGCCAGCCATTTGCAGGACACGTATAGACAATTTAGAGTCTGAAATTAACCAAACATGGATGCTTTTGTAATGTCAGAGGAAGCCCGAGAACCCGTACAAACACACACAAGAGGGACTAACCACAAGTCCGCCAGACTGCTACAATATACCACTCCAAATTAGGATTCATTGAAATTTGTAGCTAATGATTAAAAACGTGCAGAGTATCATTTTTTTTTGAGGGACAACGAAACAGGAGTTTAATTCCCACAGATTTCATAAAGTCAACTTCCTTTGCTACCAGCCAAGTGTTATTGTTAGTCTCACTTTTACGACCAAAGGTAGTCAACAAGCTGTCTTTCACAGATTCTTTGTGTGTGACTGTGTCTGTATGTGTGTGTCCAACATTCTTTCCTTTCCTGCTTTGTAGGTCGTTCCAAATTGTGTAACGGCACTGAACACGCGCATATGCTTGTTTATGTGACCAGAGGCGACTCGTGCCTGAACTTCAGCGATGATGTAACACTGCCGCTTAGTGGACAGACATCAGAATGCACCCCATTGCCATTACTAATCTCTCACAAGGGGAAATTTTATTTACGCTCTGCTGCATATATAGTCTTTCGGACGTCACACAAATAAACCCAAGTCATACACAGGCAGACGCGCAAGGAGAGAGGCAGTGTGAAAGCAAACTGTGTTGAACTTTTTTTTTTTACTGTGACGTCACCCCAGACTGTTCCTTGGGCACGTTGGCTGGAAAAGGATTGTAAAGAGCGGGCGAAATGGTGAACAATTGAAGGTGATGACACAGATGTGCGGAGCAAGTGGGACAGACGCAGCGGGGGAACAATGCAGTAAAAGCAGAGTACGATGTCGATAAAGTGAAATTGGAGATCAAGGCGGCAGCAGATGGAGGAGCAAAAGAATGTGACCTGCCAAGTTGCTCGTGGCACCACCAGCCTGGGTCGACGGAAATGTACAGTTGGGAGATAAAAAGAGGATGGAGGCTGTGGCAGATGTATCGCGGGGAAGAGCTGGCGAGATGAGAAAGAGAGGAAGTGAGGCCGGCGTGAAGAGGAAATAAGTAGGCGATGAATGAGCAAGCTAAAGAAGGAATTCAGTGAAATTTAGGAGACAGCGAGACTGTAATACAGTAATGACAAAGAGAGTGAGCACAAATCTAAAAAAATATATAAATAAATAAAAAATAAAAAGAAGGGAAGCAGGAGAGCAAGGGAAAGGCCACAGCTTGCCTTCCTCCGATTCAGCTGTGGAACAATCGTTGCCCATCAGTCTGTCAGCACCTACAGGCACAGAGGGAGTGCGAAGCCAGGAGTGACAGGCCTCTGACATCAATAAGCTATTGTCTGTGCATGCGAGTGCGCCATCTCATTAAGAAGTTTGTATATGAGCAATAGCTGCAACCCAAGGAACCTTAACGTCTGTACACAAGGAATGCTCACATGCATTGACTCTTTTGTCACGCCGATGATTACAGTATGTCAAAGGTGGCAACACAAATGCATAACACATATTGATAGCTGTTAGTGTACCGCACAAAAGAGGAAGGCTGATGAAATAAATGCACACTATACTGTATACACAAATTCCTGTGAATAACACGCACTTGTGTATAACAGCCAGCCAACCCCCGCCATCGAAATCATCCTTAAATAGCAGTTTATTTTCTGTTCTTTTGTTTAATAAGGTCCCCTAATTTGCTAGTATCCTTTATTAACAGAGGTGAATGATATGAATGAATATTCAAAACATATCAATAATGTGTAAACGCTTAAAAATCTAGGTTTGAAACAACGCTAAATCTTTCGAGCTCTGTAAATGCTTTTAAATGTTGTACTTTTAATGAGAGTATGCACTCTAAAAACAAAAGAAACCCAATTATGGATTTATTTATGTTTAAAAAGGGACTGATCCACTTTATGGATCAATTTGACCCAATTTTCTGTATTGTTTTATACAGAATGACCCCATTTTTTGACCCAAGTAAAGGATCTGACCAATATTCATGAGTTATTTTACACTAAAAGACCCATTTCTTACCTCAAAGTTGAGTCAAATCAACCCAGGTAGAGGATTGGTCCATTGTTGACACATAGTTGGGTTATTTTTGACTGAACTGTATTAAGAGTGTGTGACGCATATTGAGTTACGCTGTGTAGACACTAGACAGTAAATTTTATTCTATACAGAGTCGATTTGGTCCCACTCTAAACAGAGTAAAATTTACACTTGGAAGAGAGTAAAATAGTCAGAGTAAATTTTACTCTAAATATTTTTACACTGTATGAGAGAATTGGCCCTAGTTTTTTCACTCGGAAATTCTAAGTAAATTTTGCAAGGAGAGATTTTGACTAAATGTTACTAGTTTATTATTATATAAAATTTTTTTTTTAAAAGGTTACACCAGGGTTGAGAAAATAACTCACGACTTTCAGCTTGGGAAACTGCCACACTCCATCTGAGGTATGCCTCTCCTACTGTCTGCTAGTGTCCAAAAGGAGCTCAAAAACAACTCTTAAGAGGTACAAAGATTCCAGCTGACGAGTGATATACTAACACACAGTAAGCGGCATGGCTCAGGGAGTAGATTGGCTGTCTCCCAACCTGAAGTGGAGGGTTTGTTCCTCAACCCTTGAGTGACTTTATTTATTTATTTCCCCAAATAGTTTTATAAACTAGTAACATTTTGTCAAAATCTCTTCTTACAAAATTTACTTAGAATTGCTGAGTGAAAAATCTTTAACAGATTTTTTTCATGGGATAGGCAAATTTTCTTGTACAGAGAAAAATATTTTGAGTAGAATTTACTTTGAATATTTTACTCTCTTGCAAGTGTAAATTTTACTTATTTTGTTTAGTGGGGCAAAAAAAAATGGGACCAAATAGACTGTTTAGAGTAAAATTAATTGTTTTACTGTGTATGAAATGTACTGTAAATTAGTGAGATTTTTTCTTTTTTACAACTCCATAGGCTACTGCATATGTACTGGTAAGTGACACAATATGAAAAATAATATTTCTTATTTAAACCCCCTGTATAATACTGCCCCTAGATTTTTTTTTTTGTTGTTTTTTTGTTTATTAGTTACATATTTTCTTTCAAGTGCACTACCGTGGTCCAATTTTAATTTAGCAATGAATTGGATGATTCATATAAAGAATCAGGAACTCAAAATTTGGATGGATGGATGGATTTACCTATAGGATGACAGTAGATGTTACCACAACACTCGGAACAGATCGTGTTTGACTTTGAAAAGGCAGAAAATTTTAATATACTACTGATATAATAAATACAAAAATAAATATAAATCACTGGGAAGTCACTGTATGCTGACACTATACTCACAGTCTCTCATACCTTTATGCAACCTGGTGTTGACTTAACTTCCTAACATGAGTAGAAAGCTCTGCGGAGGTCTGTGTTTGCACTCAGGAAGCATTGAGGATGCTTGAGTTTCAATCACTCAACACGTTCTAGCAGTACAAATGTGGCTGGAGGTCGCAGTCAAGGACATCCCAGTCTGTCCATGTTGTCTTAAGAAATGAACTTAAGGGCTTGCGGCACGTTGGTCGTTTGTCTGTCCAGTGGTTATTTGCCTACAATTGCAAATGTCAAAAAGGAATAGATAGATAGATAGTACGATTCGAAGTATGGAATTCCATGGTAGTGTTGATTATAATTGTAGTTTGACAGAAAACTATAAAGCAAAGCTACACAACAACATTCAACCTTGGCAAAGATAATGATGTTGAAGTTTTAAATAACACTCTCAGAGTTATTAGTTCAGATTGTTTTCAGTGGTGTAGCACTGCACTGCATTGCACTGTATTATGAAGGGTCTAATGTTTGTCCCATTCCTATAAACGAAAATATAAGAAATAAATCATCTCAGTTTAGACGCAGTGCATTTCTTCACCAATTAGAAGCACACACACTGCACATATTGTTTGTAAAAGAAGATTATTTTCTGTTGTTTTAGATCCAATTAGGGTATGCATGTGTACCAAATTACCCGACGACGTACCTAAGTGGTCAGTCACTGCTTCATGTTTAGTCTCCGGCATTTGGTGTTTGTATGTACGGATGTGAAGTAAACATTTTTGATTGGTAAATACATGCAAGTATGTTCAAATGTATTTACAAATACTTTTAAACATATAAGTACATTCTTATGTACTTTTAGGTGAAATACAAAAAATTGGGCATTTGAGTAGATGTTCGAATGTACTTGCGACAAACATAGCATAGGATATTTTCCTGTAATATAAAGTGGCAACGTAAAATGGCTGCCATTAAGGCACTTTTGGTGGCCTCACTTTGGAGTAAGAGTAAGAGGCATTGACAGTCCATTTATTTGTAAGTCTTGCGAGTACGTTCAAATTTATTTGCGGGTACATTCTAAATTGCTTGCTAGAACTTCTTTGTGAGTACATTAGAACGTATTTGAACCAAGGTTATTTTAGTCAACTAAAACAAACTAAATAACTAAAACTGAAATTCAAAAAACATTTGTATTAACGAAATAAAATAAAACCGAAAATGTCCTCACTTTTCATCTTTGGTAATTAATTTTTATACATGAGGCTTTGGGGTCGATTTTAAATGTGATGTCAGTATATTTATTTCAGTATTAACCGGAATAAAGATGTTTGATAGTGTGTCGCACAAAAGTGATGTCATCTAGCAGCGGCCAATAGAAAAGCATCTTCGGATGACATCGCTCTCAGGTGCCAATTTTGCGTGTTTGCCTTTTGGCTCCAATGACTCGCCTTGCCTGCTTTTTCATTTAATTCAGCCGAAATGCAATACTAGGTAAGAAGGGCGTTGCTTTTTTCATTTTACCTTGGTGTTTATTAAATATTGCATTCAAGTAATACATAAAAAAATAAAATAAAATAAAACTAATACTAACACTAAACTAAAACTAAGCATTTTTGAAATAACTAAAACAAATAAAAACTAACACAGCTGCCCTGAAAACTAACTACATTCAAAAAACAAAACTCAAAAATGAAATAAAAACTAACTTGATGAAAATTCCAAAACTATAATAACCCTGAATTGAACATACCGTAATTGCAAATACGTTCAAACATACTCGCCAGTCAAAAATATTCACTCCGTGTTGGCAGTTCCACGCTTCTGTACGCTTCTGAACGTACTTTTATGATTAAAAATGTATTTGCAGATACATTCGAAAATATCTACAAGTATGTTTGCATATATTTACAGGTTCGTTTGAACGTGCAGTTGACTGTATTGTAGATTTGCATAACATACATTAAATTTGGGTGCAAACCTCAAAACAGGGCCTTCCATTTTTTGGGGTTAAAAGCTGAATTTATACATTTAGCAAGTCATTTTGAAAGGGAAACTCAAAGCTTAAGAGGCACCGCGGATTTAATTGACTTAAGCCAACTGCATGAAAACATGGCTTTTCTATGACCTGTGAATACAGTAGAGTTATTTGTCTGGCTTGGTGGAGCCACTCGGTTCATTTCTACATGGAAAGCTCTCCCCAATGCCGCCGCGTTCAAAGGCAAGGTCAGTGTGGTTCTGGTTAGGGAGGGGGGGAAACATCCAGACAAAGAGGTAAGAGGAAGGAGAGCAGCTATGTAAATGTTCTCTTATATCAACATGTTAGAGCACACTTTCCCTGATGATGATTTAGACACCGAGAACTATAAACACTGTAAAATAAATACTTGCAAATGATAAAAGAGCACTTTTGGCCTTTATCAGTCCTGTGCGAGTGGTGAGTGAGGAGAGCGTGGTATGTTGATGTGTACTTGTATTTGAAAAGAATGTATGCATGTGTCTGGAAGGGTGCTGGGGAAGTAATGTACGCCAGTGTCTTAACCGTTTTCTTAAGAATTACATCCTCTAAAATGCATAAAAGCCAACCGTTTAATGCCCCGCATTCCTCTTCAAAAGCAGTAACCATCTGCAATTCCGTAGGTGTTAAGTCCATCCAGTCGTTTTCTTTACTGCTTATCCTGTTCAGGGTCGCTGGAGCCTCTCCCAGCTGATTTTGGGGCAAAAGGCATTTGACACACTGGCCTGGTAGCCAGTCAATCACGAGGCACACATAAAAACAGACAACCACTGATGGGAACTGAGCTCACGCTGCCTCGACGAAAGTCGGGCGGGCTACTAAACCATCCGTGAATTATGTGTGAAGTCTCACAGGTAAATTGAAACTATGACAGGCACTCACTGCAGCAGATTCAGCGTGACTTTGATTCTTGGAAGCAAAATACCCCTTACACTATTTTAGACCTTTTTTTTTTGTCAGATAAACCCCCGAATGCACAATTAATTGCACTTAGATTAATTATCATTTGTTCTGTCTTTTGTCTTCTAAACTATAGTTATCATTTATGTCCTAAAGATTTTGGTTTGATGGCATCAGATTGCTGGAAAATTGTCAAAATGTCAAAATTAATACCAACATAGCTACTGCACAATTGTTAGTATTATGGGCGAGTATTGATACCCGTAGCCGGTATTGGTATCAGGCTGTTATTTCAAGATATCGGTACTTGACTGGCTGTTATATGGTGAGGAACAATAAATTAGAGGGATAGAAAATTGCCATTAATTTATATTGTATTGATTTTTGTTTCCCAGCCTGATATCGATTCATAAAACCATGAATCAATTATTTTAATATCCCTTTTTTGAAAAATTAATGCGAAAATAGAATTTTAAAGACTTTCTTTAATCTTACTGTTTTCTTGAATTTTACTGTTCACATGAATTTTAAATTATTTTTTTTACATTTATGAAAGACCTAACTTATTGCACTTTAAGACAATTTAGAATCTTTTTAATTTATATTTACAAATATTGAATTAGAATTGTGAAAATGTTTTCATCACATCCTTGCTAATACCAAAGCTTGTGTAACACTTTTTATTATAACACGTGTTACTTTCATTAATAAACTAAATCATTTAACCAGTTACTGCCTCTGCAAAATTTTATTTGGAATTTAATGTTTGTGGAGTTGTTATCATGCCCTTGATATTTAAGATTAGAAGAATTGGTGTTCCATAATTAATCAATATCGGATTGAATTGAAGTGAATTGAATCAAATAAAAACAAATTTGAATTGAACTGAACTCTTGTGAGTCGTAATTGAATCCATTGAGGAAATTAGAATTGATACCCAGCCCTATTTAAAAGTACTGCTGGTATCAGTGCTTGGTATCGGTATCGCTCAGTCAGCTAATATTGGCGCCAGCTCACCTGCGACCCTATTACAGACCAGCACAGTAGAAAATGGATGATGTAATCTCAAATTTAGAAGATCTATTTCAACAGCAAATGTTACATTACATATGATTTAACGAATACATCACAGAAATATATTAAGGATTATTTTTATTTGTGAAAAGTCCGTTTGAAAATGCACAGCGCTCATAAGTCAGTCATCCGTACTGTGCTGCCTTTTTGGCCTTTCCAGCCACATCATCTCCTCAATCTGACTGAGACAAGAAGAGCATTCAAGAGCAACTGTGGTTTTCACGGTCGCAAACCGCAGTACAGGACCCCGGTGGGAAGAGGACAAAGTTGAGACTCCCGAAACAGGATCACCCAAGCAATGATGTGTTCCGCAGACAATCCACTGTGACCACCCGCAGGTTTGAATCAAATTCCTCCATTTTTGCAAAAGAGTATTGTTATAGAAAGAATTTGAGCTGTGAAAGTCATGAGGTCAAACTCAGTATGCCATCGTTTACATTGAAGCACACCTCTAATTTGAGGATATGCGGTGGAGAGACAAGGACTATTGCTGGGTTTGCTTCCGAGGAACGGTTTCTCCTGAGGAATATGGTTTCAAACCACATAAGTGTCGCTCTTCCATCTTGCGGGCAGCCCTCGTCTGGTTAGTGTTGGTCATAATTACAGCTAGCAGCAATCACACTTAGGCAGGAACCTTAGGAAGATAACCTGACGTAGTTGCAGCAATGGGAGAATTGGAGTTTTCATTCTGGAAATGTCAAGTGTATATCAGGTTTGGGTTTGTCGAGATGTCTCGTGAGCTAAACAGCGCATATAGGAAACATTTGAATCATCATTCAGTGTGATTTATGGCTGCTTCAACGCTGGGCAACATTGCTCTGACAGAATATAAGGTTGTACTTTTTAAGTGGTTGAATTATCCCAGGAATGATTAAAAAAATAATTAAATACAGTGTTCCCTCACTTTTCATCATTTCTAAACACTTGTCAACTTAGTAAAATTAACTTAACTTAGTAAATGTAATAAGAAAAACAACTGTACAGTACACTAGTTGTGTTGTCTTTAATGCCTTTTTTATATGAATAAGGCTTTAAATAATTAGGTTAAAAATATTTCTAATTGTTTGGATGGATAATTATTCATTTTATTTATGTTTAAAAGAAAAGTGTTATCGATAAACGTACGTCCGGTTTTTAATGACGTATTTCCGGTTTCCGCCGGCACAATTCCAGTTCTCAACGAAACAACATGTCCGCCTTCACCAAAGAGTATGGAAATGCATCCACTGCTATCCACGTTGAATTATCAGGCAGGAATGCCCAACGTTTCGTGTTATTATACTTTATGCATATGAGTGTGAATATGAATGCTTATATTCATCGAAATGTAGTTATAAATAATTCAATGCATTTTCATTTGCAATTGCGCTACAGTGTATGTAGTGATTGACTTATGTTATGGACCCAAATAAAAATATGTGATGGAGCGAATCCGTAATAAGTGAACTGCGAAGTAGCGAGGGGCCCATTGTATAAAGTTTTAAATTTAAAATTGTATCTCATTTTGTAAGTCATTTATGTGGCATTAAGCATTTAAGTGGAAAAAGGGCTTGTAGATATGCAAAATTAATCGACTGTGTTTTAAACAATTACTAAAGGTTGGGGAACACTTAAAAAATAATAATTAAAAGCATTTGAAAAAACTCCTAAAAGTTCAGCAGTTCTAGTAGGCTTTTCCTGACATTTTTTCCCCATCACATCTTACAAAACAAGCCATGATCCGCAGAGAGCAACCACAACATTAAATGGATTTCATTGTCCAAAGGTATACTCAAAAGTAAATTAAAAAAAGAAAAGAAAAAAAGTCAGAAAAAAGCCTCCTAGAACATCTGAACTTTAATTTTCATTCAGGTGACCGTTGTGTGTTATAACCAAGGTTATTTTAGTTAACGAAAACTAACTAAACTAAAACAAAAATTCAAAAAACTATTTCATTAACGAAATAAAATAAAAAACAAAATGCTTTTTAAAAAAACAAAAACTAACTGAAACTACATTTTATGTGTACAAAACTAACTAGAACTAGAACTATACCGAAAATGTCCTTTTAGTCTTTAGTACCATTATTCATTGAATTCATGAGCCTTTAGGGATATTTTAAATGTGATTTTAAGAAAATGTATTTCAATATTAGCCAGAATAAGGACGCTTGAAAGTGTGTCACACAGAATTGACGTCATCTAGCAGCAGCCAATAGAAAAGCACCTTTAGATGACGTTGCTCCGAGGCGTCAACTTTGCGCGCTCGACTTTTGCCTCCAATGGCTCGGCTTGTCTGCTTTTTCATTTAATTCAGCCGAAATGCAACGCTGGGTAAGAAATGCGTTACTTTTTTCATTTTAACCATGGTGTTTAGTAAATATTGCGCACAAGTAATACACTTTTTTTTTTTTTACTAATACTGAAACTAAAACTAAGCATTTTTAGCAATCAATTTGAAAACAAATTAAAACTAACTAAATTAAGAAAACAAAACTCAAAACGAAATGAAAACTATAACCATCCTTGTTATAACCCATTTAATTGAGTTTGAATGTGATTGGTTAATACTGGATACAGACAAATCTAAGTTATAAGAGGGTGTGCACACTTTTGCAAACATATTGTCTCAATTGTGTATTTTTCTCCCTATTTTTTTTCTTTTTTTTCAATTGAGTTGCACATGCTTTTGGTCACATTTAGGGTGGAAAAAGAAATTATTTTTATTTTATTTTTTATCTGGTTCACCTTTTTTTTATATCACAAAAACCTGACATTTGAACAGGGGAGTGTAGACTTATTTTTATAGCCACTGTAATTTCTTTAAGCACCACACGAAAACAGACAACGTTAACTGGAGTCTAGCGGGACTAATCCAAACAGCAGGACCTCTCGCTTGGCTTCCTCAAGCGATGCTGGTGTTAGTGGCCCGTTGCCCCGAGGGCGCCAACCAATCATTCTGCCTCCAGGGCCCGACTAGACCTCTGCCCTGAGGGCAGATGTTCCTCTTCACTATTCCCAGGCTTCAGCTACTCTCAGCTGCATTATTTATGAGGCTCCTCTAGCCAGCACAGCACAGCTCTCTAACAGGCGATACGCTACTGGTACATTCTGCTCTAACTGCAGCTGGGAGGAGTTAGATTGGCCTTGAAGAATTATAGCAATGGACGGTAAGTATGTAAGGTGGTATGAATGTATGTACATTATGGAGGTGTGGGCCAGCGGAAGAGCTCGTCAGAATAAGAATGCATGAGTGCCTTTTTGGCCGGTGTATGATTCCCAATGTGCACTTTGGATCATAGGTAAATTATGCTGATATGTAACCTGTCTGAAAAACTCAGAAGACTTGGAGAAAATTCTTGCTCGGGTTGAACTGGATAAATAAACAACGTTTTTCTTCATTGCTGTCTGAGAAGGGAGGAATTAGATGCATATTCGGTAGACTGGTCTGGGAAAGTGAATGTCAAAATATTACAAGTAATGGTCTTGTCTGAGAGACAACAGCCTCCAAGGTAAAGAGTCTGCAACTTCCAAATCCTTCAACTGGCATGGATACTATAAACCTTCCTCTCTTAAAAGCCATAAATCAAGAGGTGTCGACGCTACTTTTCAAATAAATTCTAACCTCAGGAGTTAGCGAGGGGATGCTGGGAGTACGAGTTTATATTCTGGGCATTCAAATACTGGCAACGGTTTATAATCAAGCGGTGGCCAGAGTTTGAGGTTGAAAATTCACCAACACAACATGCAGTTAGATGCTTTTGTGAAAGTTGTTTTAAAGTGCAAGGTTAATACAACATTTTTGCTTAGCTTGCTGTTTTGCTAAGTGACGACTTACAGCTGTTAAAATTATCATGTTGACACAGCAAGTCGGTGAGTACTAGGGTGGTCAGACGTCCCTCTGTCTCAGAGACAGTCTAACAGGACAGATTACCCCCCCCCCCCCCCTCCCACACACACACACACACACACACACACACACACACGCTTTAACCTGGGTGTTAAAGCGTCCTAGGACAGATTAATCCCCGTGGGTTAAAGTGTCCAAAAGTGTCCTAGGATAGATAAATCCCCAGGGGTTAAAGGGTCCTAGGACAGATTATACCACTCTAGGACATACAAAGACCCCCTAACCTACTTTTATTTATAGAAACATACAATAAAAAAGTAAATAACACATCTGTAAAAAGTCTAGAGGGGTGTAGAGAAAAAAAATATATATATATTTTTTTTAAATTATTATTATTTTTATTTTTTTTTAATATAGCAGATAATTAATTGCAAAATATTTGGAGGGGGATTATTTGTCCAAAAGTGTCCTAGAACAGATAAATCCCCATGGGTTAAAGGGTCCTAGGACAGATTATACCCCTCTAGGACATACGAAGACCCCCTAACCTACCTTTATTTATAGAAACATACAATAAAAAAGTAAATAACACATCTGTAAAAAGTCTAGAGGGGTGTAGAGAAAAAATATATATATATATATTTTTTTTAATTATTATTATTTATTTATTTATTTTAATATAGCAGATAATTAATTGCAAAATATTTGGAGGGGGATTATTTGTCCAAAAGTGTCCTAGAACAGATAAATCCCCATGGGTTAAAGGGTCCTAGGACAGATTATACCCCTCTAGGACATACGAAGACCCCCTAACCTACCTTTATTTATAGAAACATACAATAAAAAAGTAAATAACACATCTGTAAAAAGTCTGGAGGGGTGTAGAGAAAAAAAAAATATATATATATTTTTTTAATTATTATTATTTATTTATTTATTTTAATATAGCAGATAATTAATTGCAAAATATTTGGAGGGGGATTATTTGTCCAAAAGTGTCCTAGAACAGATAAATCCCCATGGGTTAAAGGGTCCTAGGACAGATTATACCCCTCTAGGACATACGAAGACCCCCTAACCTACTTTTATTTATAGAAACATACAATAAAAAAGTAAATAACACATCTGTAAAAAGTCTAGAGATGGTGTAGAGAAAAAAAAATATATATATATTTTTTAAATTATTATTATTATTATTATTTTTTTAATATAGCAGATAATTAATTGCAAAATATTTGGAGGGGGATTATTTGTCCAAAAGTGTCCTAGAACAGATAAATCCCCATGGGTTAAAGGGTCCTAGGACAGATTATACCCCTCTAGGACATACGAAGACCCCCTAACCTACCTTTATTTATAGAAACATACGATAAAAAAAAAAAGATTAAAAAAAAAACACATCTTTAGAAATTCGAGAGGGGTGTAGAAAAAATACATATATTTTTTTTTCTGATTTAAATTTAATATAGCAGATAATTAATTGCAAAATATTAAGT
Source organism: Vanacampus margaritifer (assembly GCF_051991255.1). Classification (NCBI taxonomy): domain Eukaryota; kingdom Metazoa; phylum Chordata; class Actinopteri; order Syngnathiformes; family Syngnathidae; genus Vanacampus; species Vanacampus margaritifer. The sequence goes on from NC_135444.1 coordinate 9,583,610, forward strand.
GTGTGTGTGGGGGGGGGGGGGTATCCTAGAGGGGTATAATCTGTCCTAGGACACTTTACTTCTGTTACACCATCAAATTTCACCAGCTGCACTATTTTGTCCAACTTTTATGCAAATCCCATCCCGGTGTCTCGTTTTTTGTTTTATTGTTTTTAAATTGAGTCAGCAAGACAATTGTTTGGGCTGTGTGTGTGTCAATCACAGTTGTCATAGCGATTCATTCAATAAACCAACTAAAAAATAATTTAATTGTGAAATTCCTTCCTATTTACGTTCACATTCACGCTCTCATTTTCATCCGCATGTCATCACTAGCAGGCGTGTTTTCATCATATCGGAACAAGAACTACTTCCTGCTTTTGTGTCTAAGAATCATAGGAAATGTAGTCCTACTAACCTAATGCTGCGGTCGCCGGTCAGACCCAACAATAACTGCCGGGACCAAGCAAAAAAAAGTTGGATAATGGTGAGTGCATTGCATTGTTTAGTGTTGTTGAACTGTCAACCAAGATAACATTTAGCATTTGCTTAAGTAATAACAACCCCTGGTCATCAGATTGAATAGCAATAAAATTTGTTAAAAATAGTTCCTGGTGAGAATTTATTGTATATTTAATTTTCAGTTAAATTGTAGTATCCCTTTTTTTTTCATTTTGAAAATCTGGTTATCCTAGTGAGTATTCTATTGTAGTTAGCATTTTGTTTAATAGCACATCCTTCATTCATACTGCTCCCATCGGGGAACGTTCCAGCTGCAAGAAAAGGTAATGTTGAACTTTGCTTCTCCATGTGGTGTCCAGATACTTCTGTCTCTTCAGCGTGCACGCCAATAAACCGACTTAACACTTTCCAATTGTGCACAGTGCATCTGCCAAAGTCAAATGTTGCATGCATGCAGTACACGCCGCAATGAGCACAGAAAATGAGTTAAACAGATTTTTGTCTTTATGTATTCACAAGCTCCAAGTGGGCCGATCAGGTGTGGAGTTTTGATGTTCCAAACCAACACCAGATTCCCATTTGCAATCACCGCAATCACAAATGTGGGTCATTTTTACAGTGAAAAGTGTTATCATTTAAACCATGGAATTCTATTTCCAATCTAGACCTTGGCCATAAATTGTGATGTTGACACATCGTAAAACATTGGAATTTTTTGCTGCTTTATGAATGAAACATAGCTCAGGTCCGTATAGGCTTGCCAAAATCCTATCCATCACAGATACCGTTTTTCTCCATCATTCTGTCCATTTGACGGTTCAGTCGGGATATTTTGGCCCGAGTCCTCGAGGTGTGCAATCTCAGTGTGATGTGTAAAAGGGTTTAAAAGTTACTCGTGTTCCGCTTGAATGGCCTGTTGGAGGGAAAGTAGAAACTTCAGAGACCTTCCGTAGACCACCATCGAATCTGAGGCGGACAACCACCCCATAAGTGAGGGGGTTTATCAAGTGGAAAAAATACTTTGGGAGCTTATGGTGAAACGATTATAGAAAAACATTTAAGTTAAAGAAATGTGAAAACTGGAAAAGCTTTTTTTTTTTAAAGACAAACATTTTTCAATCTAATCTCAAGCCACTAAAGGCCAAATTTAAAGCAGTAAGATTCACAAACAAGCGGAAACTGACAGAGCCTACAGCGAAGATCTGGCAAGCATTTCCAAAGATGAACTTAAGGCTTTGCTTACACGAGACAATTCTTGAATAAAACCCTGATGAAAACAGTGTAGTGTCGTGAGAGTAAAATGTGTTACTGTTTTGAATTTCTAGAGTGCTTGCAATGCATCCATGAATGGCAGAAAATGGGGCTGTCGCCGCATGTGTGACAATCGACCTCATAATGTTTCACAAACAAAGTTGACGCTTACTGTGGCCACCGTAACTGTAAAAAACAACCAAGAGTCTTAAAAATACACTTTTGGATAAGACTAGGGTAAACACATTATGAAAATGATCGCGTCTTCGGGCATTTATGCAGCTCTTTGTAGCACCAATTATGCAAAGAAACAAAAACAAAATAATTATTCAGTTGTTCGTGTGTAAATGTACACCCAAATGTGGTGTCTTCCACTTGTTCCAGACTCCAAACAAATGTTTCTTCAAGTCTTGAAAATGAGTATATTTATATTAGGGGTGTCAGGCGATAAACATTTGTAATCGTAATTAATTGCATGACTTTAATAGTTAACTCACAATTAATTGCAAATGTTATATTTGTTCTAAATTAGTGCTGTCAAAGTTAAAACGTTAACTGATTAATTAATCACCAAAAAATATCGCATTAATCATGAATTAACGCAGATTAATCGCAGTATTAATTTTGACCCCTATCCTTTAGCTTGACAGCGTTTGTCTATGTTTAAGGTAGCACAGGTTGTGTTTGAGCAATAAACATAATTACATGCATTAAAGTAAAGAATTTAATAAATGTTTGCATATCACATTTAGAATATTTGTCAAAATAAGTCAAAATATTGGGGTCATTTTTTTCTATTTTAAATTATGCAAGTAATTAACTGATTAGAAAAAGAGGAGGATGAGTTTAAGACGTCCTCATAACATTAAATGTCAAAATGATCAACACAACCTGGTGCTCTTCAAATTTGGCGGGGAAAATGTTTATTAAAAAAGCCGTTTTGGTTAAGCGACTAATCATGATTAATCAAAATTCTAAGATGTGATTAATCTGATTTAAAAATGTAATCGTTTGACAGCTCTATTCTAAATGTACAATAAAATATTTTTTCTAAGTTTCATACTCTTGTTAACATAAAAGTGGAAAAAAATGTTTAGCTATTACAAATATGGCTGCATCTTTTAGTCATTGATACAGTAATTTCATAACAATTCATAAAATTGAGTTTAAAAAGATGTGCTGTACTGTAAAAAACGAGTGTGATCTTGATTTGTATTGGTCATTCCTCTGCCACTAGATGGCATAATTGCATTTGTAAGACATTGGTGACAGCTCAGTGCATTTTTCTTCTCATATTAAGAGCTATAAAAGCTTTTTATTGGACCATTTATGACTGAAATGCCTTCTAATTATTAGATTAACACCTTAGCTGTCTTGCAATCCTCTGGCCAATAGTTTTCAGACTGGATTCGGGTTAGAATTTCCAGAGCCCTGTCTGCGGATGTGACGAACAGTATGTGCAGTTTCATTTTTCGTCAGCAGGTGGCAGTAGCGATTTGAAATGGAATATTCTACTGTACGTTCAGTAGTTTTAAGTAACTTGTGAAATTCTGCACATTTTTAAAATTGTAAAATACAACTTGATCCCTGTCTCCACAAATATACGCATTATTATTACATTTATCACTGCTAAATTTTCACGTGTATGTTGCGTTGCAACTGGCTTTCCCCGGGTACAGGCTTTCTAAGTAAGGGGCGGTCATTAATCGCGCGTTTAAAAATATGTGCCGTTGAAGGAACTTTAAATTACCGCACTAATTTTGACACCCCTAATTTATATGTTTCTGTTTATTTGATTATATATAATTCTTGTTACGTCAATTTCACAGCTAAAACTGAGCTCCTCAAAATCAATATAAGCTGCTTAAAAAAAAACTCTTGGTCACATCCTATTTCCAAGTACGTTTTAAACGTATTTACCAGTTAAAAATGTTCACTCCACATCAACAGTTCTGCCCTTCCGTACTTTTGGACCTAACTGTATGTCATACGTGGGAGAGAGATTACATTTGGACAGCAAGCTCACATTTACATACTTCAGTTAGCTCCACGCAAGCTCGTCCAACGCTTCCTGCCTTTCAGGTTTCCGATTCTGCTCGTGGGAGTCTGGAAACTGGAACTACCAGTGCCTTTCCTGAGACATTACAGGATCACTCCCATTCAATTGCCCACCCACCATTTCACTAAGCAAACCATGTCACTCCAACACACACACACACACCATGCCTCAACCTACCCCAACATCTTACAAAAACTCCTCTTTTGACAAATGCTTTTGATTGTAATGTCACAGGAAACTCCCCCATCCCACAAGAAATGCTAACAAACCTTGACACTAATTAGTCAACTGGAGAATAAGGTTAGAAATTGTTTCTTATTGAGTGAGCAACAATGTTGGCAGTCATAGTGGTGAGATTTATGAAGGGAAAAAAAGAAGCAAGATGTCTAGAAAGGCTTTTAGAGGGTGGCTTGAGTTTCAAGTTTTCTATCCATGGGGTGTTCCTTGCCTGGTTATCACTCAGGCGATCAGTTTTAGTGGGGTTATGTCGCTCATAACGGTTTCATCGCCTTTTCCCCTAGATGTTTGAAATTCAAATAAATCCTCGCACTTATTACTACTTAGAGGTTTCTTTTCTGGTCGACGTTGACAGCGAGAGTAAGACCAAATTGTTGAAAAAAAAAGGTAGCTGCAGGATTCAAGTTGGATTGATTCATATCCGTGAATTTATGATGGTTTACAAAGAGCTTACACTCTCCTTTTTCAAATGTATCCATCAGGAAGAGGTTACCCCAAAAAAATAATCCAAGGCAGTGGAACTCAGTGCAGACAGTCATCATCAAGTGGAGAAAATATGGCACAACAGTGACATTACAAAGAACTGACTAGAAAACGGAGTCAGGGAGACAGAAAAGGCCAGTAGAAACATTGAAGGACCTGCTGGAATTTCTGGCAAGTACTGGCTGTTGATTACAGGTGACAACAATCAACATATTTCTAGGATATGGTTTAGGGTGCCAAGATGGAAGCCTTATCTTTAAAAGGAAAAAAGAAAAAACTTGTGTAAAAGTGAGTAATGGGCCGATCAAAGCCAGGTTGAACTTTGTGGCCATATTTCCAAAAGAACACCATAATAGGTGCGTTCCCATTACAGTTTTTCGCAAAAATAAAAGCAATATTGTATTTCGATAAAGTACTATTTCAACTTGCCGGTGTTTCCATTGAAAAGCGTTTCGCTTCCGAGGCGCAATTCTCGTAATGTCCCGTCTCGCGGGATCTCACCGTTCCGTAGGAGGTGGTCATGATGTTTACGGAAGGCAGACGGCCGAAGTTCTTAATATTACTTTAAAGCCATCTCCCTCCCCTCATCGGGCGGGTTCGGGTATTTGGTGTTGTGTGTGTGCGCACGCTTATTACTCGTGTTATGGTGCGGACGGATGGATTTCAACGACGACGTGCGCTGTATGTCGCTCGTTGCCCGGAGTAACGGCCATTGAACGGCGGCTTATTGGCTTCATAGCTGAATCGCTTCGTGCTTAAAAAGACTTGTTGTCTCCTCCGAAGGCAGATCCGACACGAAAGCGAGTGACCCCGTACTTCCTACTTCCTTTCCTCCGTGCTGGGCGGGGGTCACATGACTACAAGGTAATGCGCAAAAAGTGTTTCCATTACACTTTTGCGAAATACTTCTATTTCGACACGTCTTAAAAACCATCTCATGAGAGCGTAAAAACTTGTTTTTTCGAAAATCACGTGTTTCCATTACCAGCTTGCTTTTGCGCAAAACTGAGGGTAATGAAAACTCACCTACTGACATGCAAGCAAGCAAGAAAAAGCTATTTCATGCTTATTTAGATGAAAAATAATTCAACTGGAATGCCAATGAGCGCTTTAAGTGAATGACAAGCAAGCAAGTTTGATCCATTAATCACTTTCATACACACACAAAAACACTTCTATATATACACAGTTAATAATCACAGTAAAGTTAATAACAGGCTATCAACCATAAGAGCTAATGTTGCTTTCTTCACCCTCCAACTGCTAGCGGCAAGACGGTTGATTGAATTAAACAATTAGCTTTTAACAATTAGCTAAATAAATTGCTGTGCGCTGAGGGGGAACATGAAACTGAATCCATTTTTCCCTGGTATGCCTCAAATCCAAGAAAAGTATATTTAGGGCATTTTAATTTAAAACAACAAAACACACAGACAATAAAATAAACTTCTTCTTTTTTCTACTAACAAAAATTAAAACTTTAATAATAATAAAAAAGTCGTGTGTGCGCTGACGGCACTGATCCGCATATAAACAGATCAGCGGCTGACAGTCCGTGCTTGTGTGACGTAAGGTTAAGTGATGAGCAGTATTTGGCTCACTACTGCCACCTAGAGGATTGGCATGCATCTCATTGTAGGCCCAATTTGTGGAAGTTGCCTCGCCCTGACGGAGGCATACTCTGATTGGATAGGATTTGGGGAACTGTTGCCACCTTAAGGTCTGGAATTGTTATGAACGTACTTAAAAACGCTGTGGATGTTTTCTTTTCTACAAACGTGGTGGTGTGGACACTATTTTTTTCTACACCCAGAGGAAGGAAATATCCTTTTTTTAAATACCCTGCTACGTGTGTATATGGCCTCAGAAAACGGAGGTACCACAGATCATTTTTTGCTCTACATATTTATTCACAAATTAATCACAGTGGCCGACTGTGATGTTTTTTTGTGACCACAGTCTTGTTATGCGTGGCGTGAGATGCATAGTGGTTGATCGTTAATGCACAAGAATCATCTGGGTTATTTGCACAATTGAGTGTCCTATTTCAAAAAGAGTCTCCAACATGTCGCAAATGGTGACGGATGGAGGTTAGACGAAAGTCATACTCCCTTCTAGCTGGCTCTTAAACTAAATATTTTCATTTAGCTGTTAACTTGGTTGGAAGCCAACGTTATTAGTTATCAAGTAACAATTTTCGAATAAAGGAGGTCAACAAAGCCCTTGTACTGAGATCACATCTTTTGCTCATACTCTTCTCGGGCTTGGCTATGACTGTGGTCATAGTGACATTTCTACAGCTTAATTATTTTCTCCATAATTGAAAGCACGTGGTAAAGGAGCTGAAAGATCAAATGTGTGGCCCAGGGTCATGCCCATAGTACAATTAAGTTAGTATATTACCTGTTGAACTACTGGTTGGATGAAGACATTTGAGAGAGTGATATTTAGTTCCCTTTAATGGGTCACATGCAACTGACTAGTTTAAACAACAAGGAACAACAAAGTACCAAAAATTAATTTCCACAAAACCTTTTTGTAAATAATTATCGCTCACTTGTAAAACACGAGACACAACGTAACCACGCACCATTTTCCCACGCATTTTCACCAAAGGCATTTTTTGACTAGGGCTGCCCACAACTGCCTGCATGGGTTCCTATCCTGAGTGACTAAAACTGTTTAAACAGTTCTTGTTAATGTCCAACAAAAATTAGGCAGCATGCAATAAACTGAAATAATAATTTACATTTGAATTGTCTTTTAAAATGATGCAAAAATTACTGTGTATCCCACACAATCTTGAGAAATCAATAAAAGAGGAGCATGGGTATCCCTGCATGTGATTTGTTTGTTTTTGTTTCATTTTCGTCACAACAAATATAAAGTGTAAAGCAAGGGAAGATTACCTCAAAACAGAAGCTAAAATGGCTTTTCACCTGCCTTCTTTCCACTTACCCGCCAAGGACAAGTAGGCCTACTGTCTGCAAAATAAATGAAAAGAAAATGTTTTTGTTTTTGTTCCGCCTTAACACAATGAATCAGTAGTTTAACTGGCAAGCTCGTGTAAACCTCAATAAGGATAAAGTACAGTATGGTTCATTGATTCTGGTCCCCGCTCAAGTAAAATAAACCATCGCCGGAAAACTGTAAAAACCAGAGCGCAATGAACAAATCAGTGAGAAAGAGACACACAATAATAAACAACAGCAATGAAAGAGGGTAGACTATCGTATGTAGTTTTCTGCATGTGGCTGTTGGCAACTGTTATGAGATGCATTTCATTGAAGGAACGCTAGGTACAGTAACGGGGTAAGCTAATGTTAGCAAGCAGACAGGTTTATTGCTGTTATTGCTAGCTAGGTATCGCCAAATGTTACAATGACGAATATGCTCAGCTAATAAACAACTAGCAGTGATTTATGACACAGCAGGTGTTCAAGTACTAGAAACATACTAGTACATATTTTTGTAATGTGTGTGTGTGTGTGTGGGGGGGGGGGGGGGGGGGGGTACTCTCAAAAACATGTAATCAACATGTAAACACACAGAGAATGGCATAAGACACAATTCTTGTTGTGAGTCAGCTAAGCTAACGACTGGGCTTAGATGAACAAACATTTCTCACATTTCTCATTTTCTTTCCTCAAAACAACTTGGCCACCACGATGCGGTATTACATCATTCTGTTTGTTGTTTGTCCAGTAAAACACTACTGGTTTAAGTCTGCTTATAAATCTCAGCAACGCACTTCTTAAATAGATTTATATAATTTCGTCCGAGTCAGAAATCCAAATCTACATGAACCAAACAGATGTGGCCATACAAACAGACCCATAAAACATAGACTCGTCTGCAGACATGCACAACAAAAACACACGCTCATTACACATGTAAAAGATAAACCAAGCTGAGATTTCATTTTCCCGGAGGGAAGATTTAGCACAGTTACGTAAACGTACAAACATCTTTAAACATACTCATATAATTCAATAGTTCTCATGAGTCTTTGCCTGCTTCTGATCCCACAGGCCGGCCGACGCCTCTGTGTCTTTTTCTCAACTGCAGCCTCTGATTCATGAGCTCAGCATGGAGCAAAAAAAGCGCCTCTGACCTCTTTAACAGCAGTTTGCTAGATCAAAATCCTTTGTAGTCCCCCCAGTGTGAGGGTTAGATTATTTAGTTCTTTATTTATATGTTGACGATTCAACCCAACATTTTATGTTTGCATGGCAAATAAATATTTTTTCAGAGGTGGCAAATCCAGGTCCAGAAAGTAAAATCCCTGCCACAGTTTGGCTTTCGCCTCTGATGCTAGCTAGCATGCTAGCAGTTAAACAAGCACCATGGGAGCTACCTAGGAAGCTAGCTAGCACCTGAAAGTAAAAACCCTGCCACAGTTTCGCTTTAAACCCTGATGCTACCTAGCTAGCTAGCTCCCTTAGCAGGCAAACGAGCACCATGGGAGCTACCTAGCAACTGGGGTAAATCCAAACTGTGGCAGGGTTTTTACTTTCAGGTGTTAGCTAGCTCCCATGGTGCTCGTTTACCTGTTAGGGAGCTAGCTAGCTAGCATCAGGGGCTAAAGACAAACTGTGGCAGGGATTTTACTTTCTGGACCTGGATTTGCCACCTCTGTATTTTTTTATTATCATTTTATTTCACTCTTAATGACATATCCTGTCTTGTTTGACATTACTGCCACCTAATGGACGCAATGTGAACACAGTAAAGTGTTACTGGCCACTATTCACAAACGTCAGCAGGGTATGGTGCTTTTGTTTGTTTTAATTTGTATTTACAGATTAACAAGTTTACACACCTCAACATTTGTTTACTTACAAGAATCTTGTCAAGATGTTTTGTGGATACTTTAAAACACTTGAAAGTCTAACTCGCTTTCTTCCATGACATTGGTCGACCTCTAATATTTAAAGGTTCCTCTATATTTTCTTCTACTCTGTCTATACTTCCTCCACATGTTTAAACTTTTTTCAAATAGGGAAATCTCAAAGTACCCAAGCAATAGTAAAGCTTTGGACAGAAAGTAAAAAAAGGTTGACTGATTTGGATACAGTTTGCGACAGAGCGAGCCTATTGCAATATCTTGTGTTGCTGGCCAAAAAGAAAATGAATGAGGCCAATGATGCATCTCATAGGGATTTTGGCCGATGAGGTTAAGATGTTATAAGACGTGGGAGGGTCACGCCAACACCCGCGATCCCTTCCAATGTTTCACAAAGGAGACATCAGCATCGCCCACCCACTCACCTCTTTTTTCCTCCTCATCTTTTCCCCATTTGTGATGGGTTCTTTTCTTCCCACTTGCAGTCTCGTAACCACATACGTGTGCACAATTGCGCATATATAAACACCTTAGCACTCTTATCAGAAACACATGTCCTCTAGTTCCTTAGATCTCAGAGAGCGACGCAAATATTATGGTGATTACTCTGCTGTGCAGAAGAGTCATGAGCAACAATGGCCAGAATTAAATCTTAATTCTCTTCTTTCTTTTTTTATCTTGCCAACAGCAAGCAAACAAACAGCAACCCAAAGTCACCCCAATTTCTCCCTTCTGAGAGAAAGATGATTTGGCTGAATTACTGGAAATGACATACTGGCGTCTGTTTTATCTAAAAACAGCGGGCCTGTGAGAGACACAAGATTACTGTTGGAAAACAGCTCCTTTGTTGACTTAACTTGTGCTGCCACCCCGCACAATGTTATATGACTTCATGTTTTAGTGAAACAACTTTACCAGAGTTCGCCTTAATTCCTTGACTTTCTTTTCAAAGGATACAATTTGCTAAAAAATAAAAATAAAAAAGAGAGAGATTACAAACTCTTCCGCAGGGATTTAATTCTCCTTTGTCCTCCTCCCAGGCCAACTTTTGGGTTTCTGTCCTATACGACCAATTTGTAAAACAAAACAAAACCAATTAAAAAAACTAACAAACATGTTTTATTATGCTATGTTTGGAATAAAATAGCAATAGGCCTACATTAAATGTATTCCGTTCCCCCTCATTTTTTACATACATACAGTACATACAGCAGAAGTATGTTTCTCTTCATTAATTTGTCTAATAAATTTGTCATAATACTTTGTTGTTCTATAGCTCTTGATAAAAGCAGCATGCATGGTTTTCATCGAACAGTGACATATGCTGGGAAAGAGAGAGGATGAAGTCGATTTGAAGTGTAATTTAGGACACTGTGAAACCGGGCGAGTTTCAGTGTATCTTTATGTTGGTATTAATGACATATTGTAAAGTTTGCAATTGCACCGAAAAAATTAAGAGACCACCTTGTTGCTTTAATTTCCTGTTCCTTTTTAAATGCCTATAGTGCAAGTAAAAGTACATTTGTTTGGACCAGTATATCAATGAAAACAAAAACAGCTCATTGAATTTAAAAGCTGATAGAGGAATTTTCCAAAGCTTTTCTTGATATACTGACCAAAATCACTTCCTAAGATCTTAGGGATGAGTATCAAGTGTCAGTATCAGGTCGATAACTGGCCTTATTTCAAGGTATCTGTACTTGCGACAATTGCAGCTAATACTGCCCTCTTGTGGCCATTGTATGATCAAGAACTAAAACATTGCTATATATCAAAAGTATTGTATGTTTTTCTTGCTATCGGTATCTGTGAACAATCAAGAGTTTAGTAGGCTACTCGTATTGATCATTCTGAATTAAAAAAAAAAAAACTGTAGTATTAAACATCCCCTAGTTCATAAATATATAGCTAGGACATGTACTGCCAAAACAGTGCTTTTAGGCATTCCATGTTTTCTTTTTGTGTCCGTGTCAGTCACTTTTAGGTGGCACCAGACGTTAAAATGAACAAGCAATTGAAGAAAACAAGGTGGTCTCTTCATTTTTTCCACAGCTGTACATCAGACATTGAACTAACCGGTATAAAGAAGTACAGTTAGACAAGCTAGCTAGCAAGTTAGCTTGCGGCAATTGACTCAATGCAAACTGAGGTTTACTTACTTTTTTTTTTTTTTATAGAGGAACCTATCTGCTTGCTCTACATTTATCTTAACATGTCTATTATTTCACAACTCTGTTGCGATGGCGATGAGCAAATATAGGATGCAGCATATTTGGCAACGTTAGCCTAATAGCTTAAGTCATATTTAATCATCGGGAAACCAAGATAAAACCACAAGTACAACAAGTTTATTGGTATTTATTTAATTTGATAACAGAAAGTTAAAAATGACTGGTAATTATGTCGTTAGGCTGACAATATAGTTTTCATTATAACTACATAATATGCAATCCAGAAACACTTTAATTAGCCGGCATGTAAATCAAATGCCAAAGGAATAACACCCTTTATGTTATTATAAGGACTCTTGGTTCTTTGTCAACTCTTTTCTTTAATTTAGATTAAGTGTTGTGGCTTTTATTATGTGCACAGGCCGCTGACACTCGTGACACAGGCCAGATGCAGACCATTGTGTTTAATATTACAAAAAAATAGCGAATAGCAAGAGGTAACGGGAAAATAAAATGTGCTTGTCGAGGCGAAGGCAAAGCAGCTGTTTCAACACTGCTCATAATGTAGACTTTGCCAAGTTAAATTAATCTACCCAAGTAAAAACAACAGTCCTCCATCCTCTTGTTACATGTAGTGTGTTATTAACATGGAGCACATTGTCAAACACTTAAAGGTTCTGTGCCATAACCTTGAGAACGGTATTCACTAATCAAACACAGTGACAATCAAATGGATCTGCTGTTAATTTACTTTATGAAAGGCCAACAGAATGTCAGAGAGGAAGTCGACTTCTCTGGAATAAAAACTCCCGATGATCAGACGTCTTTATTCTGTCGTGTGCTGTGCATTGCGTGTCTGCACTGATATCACGTTTTGGATTGTTGTTTTGGGACTGTCACAGTGGAGCAGTTCTCAACCTGACCTGACCTGTGCTGTCCATGACATCAACATCAGTTGGACAAATTAGTGACGCTTGGAAAATATTGCAGCCAAGCTCTTACTGGATACTTTTGTCTACACATAATAGAGTTCAACACCTTTCAAAATTTAAAAGAAGCCCGGACTCTGCTCTTCCGATTCAAGCAACAACAAAAAACTCAACGATGAAAACGTTGTAAGTGTAATACAAGTATTTTAATTAGGAGTGTCAAAATTAGTGTGTTAATTTTGAGTTAATTTATACGGAAGAGGATTAAGGGAAAATGAAGAGAGAAAACAAAGTTTGGCAGGATTCTCACTTTAATCTCAAAATTCTGTCTTTAAAGTCAAAATTCTCAGTTTATTCTCTGAATTCTGACTTTAAAGTCAGAATTCTAACTTTATTTTCTGAATTCTGACTTTAAAGTCAGAATCCTGACTTTATTAGTGCTACAGAATTCTGACTTTAAAGTCATAATAATAGTAGCACTAATAAAGTTAGAATTCTCACTTAAAAATCAGAATTCTGACTTTAAAGTCAGAATAATAATAATAGAATAATAATTTGGCAGAATTCTGAGAATAAAGTCAGAATTGTGATTTTAAAGTAAGAATTCTGAGATTGAATTTAAAGTCAGAATTCTGAGATTAAAGGCAGAATTCTCACTTTAAAGTGAGAATTCTGAGATTAAAGGCAGAATTCTCACTTTAAAGTGAGAATTCTGAGAGTAAAGTCAGAATCCTGCAAAACTTTTTTTTTCTCTCTTCATTGGCCCTTATCCTCTTCCGTAAATTTGAAGTTCCTTTAACACCACTAATTTTTTAAACTCGTGATTCATGGTCGCCCAAAACTTGGGTGAGGTTGTATTTTACAATTTTAAAAATGTGCAGAATTTCACAAGTTACTTCATGTTAAAGATTAGATAGCTCTTAATATGAAAAGAAAAATGCACTGAGCTGTCACCAACGGCTTACAAATGCAATTATGCCATTTAGTGGCAAAAAAAAAATTACCTCTACACAAATCAATATCACACTCATTTTTCACATTACAGTACATCTTTTTAATTTTAACTAAATTTTATGAATAATTATAAAATTACTGTATCAATGACTAAAAGATGCAGCCATATTTCTATTAGTTTAACATTTTTCCCACTTTTGTTAAAAAGAGTATCAAAACTTAGACAAAAATATTTTATATTACATTCTATTGTACATTTTAGTGCAGATATAATAATTTGCGATTAATCGAAAGTTAACTATTGAAGTCATGCGATTAATTGTACGATTAAAACATTTAATCGGCTGGCACCCCTAATTTTTAATTATGGGCAGCTTTTAAATGAATAGTTGAGCCTCTGTCAGTAAAGAGAGAAATAAACTAAAAGGTACACAATTACAGAAGTTACATATCACCTGCAGGGTATGAGAGTGAGTGCATAAAATTGTGTGAGCTCTTGTGACATTAGCCTGTTTGAGTATATGAAAAAAAAGATTTCATTTCCAAACAAAATTGTTTACACTTTTTTTTGTCTAAACATTAACTACAAATAAAGTTCCTAGAAAATCAATAGATGGACAGTATCTACTTGTGGCTGCCGGGTATGAGGGGGTGTGTGAGACTTTACTGTCAAGTGTCAGATATCAATTTTATACTAAGAGCTCAAACTATCTTTTTTTTTTTTTGGTGTGTGGGTGGATTGGGATCATCACTGTGCAGTCAAAAAATAGAGCGGAGAATGTGTGAAGAAAAGTCTGGAGAAGTACATCAAACTTGCAGTGCACTCTACTCGATGCCATTGGCAATTAATTAGCTGTCGTTTTTTTTTTAACCGGCTGATATATTATCCGTTGACAGTGAAAAATAATATAGTATTTAAAATAAAAAAAACTTTTTTTGTATATTGCATGAAACTCATTTCACATTCTATTGTCAATACTGTAGTATTGTAATTGTTTTATTTATTGTTTTATAATTAATTTTATCTATACACATGCCTTCTGTAGTAACAAGAAGTGGCAATGTGCGACACTCATTTAAGGATGTACTTATTTTCTTTCTTTGGGAGTTTTGTAGGTCAAAAGGTCGAAAGTCCATGACTGAGGTCAACATTCAGTTAGGCTCTGAAAACAAAGTGATCCGACTGGAAGAACCAGCTTGTTAGAGTGGCGCGTGACTTTTTTGTTTTTACATGCTCCTTTCAGGTGTTTGTTAAGTGACATCGAAAATCAACATTTGGCACAATAATCAAAATGCAGCTGGCTGCGCATTACGTTTTTCTTAACGTGCAGGAAAGAGTTTTTCTGTTGTTATCGATTTCCTTCGTTTTCCTCTTCACTGTTGCATTTTGTTGAAGAAGTAAACAAATGGAAATATACAAACTGTGCACAATACAAAGAAAATAAAAATGCATTCAAAATAACCTAATTATAGCTGAAAGCTTTTTTTTCCTTCCTTTTTAGGTATAAATTAGAGTCCTCTGCTCAGTCTGCTGTATTTAAAATAAGTGCCGTATGAAAAAGAGCGCTTGCTATTTTCAAATGCCAAGAGGATTAATGGCACTTTTGAGTGGGGTTGGTATATTCAACTAAGTCCTCAGAGTTGCCATTTGTATTCCAGCCATCATTTATGGATTGTGGATTACAAAGGCGAGGAGGAAAGGGATGGGGGGGTCTTCAAGGCACGTGAGAAGAGGCAGATAAGGCAGTGAAGAGGAGATATGCCTTCAGCAGCATCAGGACAACATCGAGAGTCAGATAAACGCCCTTGCAGAGCAGATTCACTGTGTTTGGATTCAAGGGAACTATACAGTGAATTAAAAATAGTACACCATGAACAAAGAAAGTTGTTACTTTTCATTATGGCTTCAGGCTACACTGGAATTGTGTTGTTATTTCTGTACTTAAAAAAAAAGACATGTAAAGATTTTTTTTTTTTTTACAATTAATATTAAAATATTAAGAATCTGCATTTCTTCCTGAGCTAAATATTGCGTGCTATTGAGCTCATAGCAAAATCAAATATGTCAGTCACAATATTGTGTTCACTTTGTTCTTACAGGTCCACATTTTGGTTTCCGAAAAACTTTTACATACTGTTCTCCGTTTATTAAATGAATACACTGTATTCTACTACTGTACACCGTCCATCATTCAAAAGTATACAAATCGAATAGGACATTTGGAGAAAAAAAAAACAAAGGGCACCATTGCCTGCAAAGTAGGATGGGAGTGTACATGGAACGATGTCGCCATCTAGTGTTCAACCCAGCTCATGGCAGCATTGTAAAAATCAAAATCAAGGCAGTCCGTCAAATCGGTCAAATTACCGAATGAACAATACTAAGCTCTCCAGAAGAAAGAAAAAAAAGAAGAAATAAAATAAAAATAAAATTAATTAATTAATTAAAAATTTAAAAATCAAGGCAGTCTTTGCATGACTACTGCATTATATAATTCCCACGTGCTTTGTTTAGGGAAGTAGTAATATTTCAATCAGAACTGTATCTTCCAGACAGAAAGTTAGATAATCATTATAATTCTATTTATCGATGACAGCAATGCATTCCCATTTAACGCATCACACATACTGTACAATCAAGCTTTCATGCACACATACAGTTTCCAAATTTATGATGAAATATACAAATATTTAAAGTTGGGTATTTTTTCCATGTACAGAAACAGAAATCAGTACAAAAGTATCAAAGTTACTGACATTTGAAATGAGGTCAGACCAATGATTTTACATAACAAGTATTTACCAACCGTTTTGAGAAACACGAAGAAATGTCGTTTTCAAAACAACACCTGATCATTCATTCGTGTGTATGATTGTACGTGTAGATTAGTAATCCTTTACGTTGATCATTTTTAGCTACACTCCAACCTTGACTTCAACCAATTGTGCACTCTCCAAAACGTTCATGAGCGCGTTATCTTTTTTAAAAAAAAATTATTGGTCTAAAACGTCTATCTTTTTGTATGCTTATAAACTAAGTTATACTTGGAAAATAACAATCTTAGCTCAAGTGGAAAGGTTTTAGCGTAAAATATCAAACACTCTTTTTAATGGACAGTCTCAACTCAAACTCAGGAAGGTCCATCAAAGCCGATCAAATATGCTGACAAATCATCCAAAATACATAACAACATATTGTTTGTCGCGAATGAATCTAAGAAAATCTTGCCTCACTTACTTCCCGTCACTGAACTGAGCAGCACTTTGGAACCACTCTTTCTCCACTTGCTCCTTTCCCATCTCAAAGAGCTTGCGTAAAATGGGAATGCCTTTCTTGGATGAAATCATCAGATACTCTTCGTTTTCAGGTTGCAAAGTCACGGAATGACGAGCAATCACTACTGACTGGCAGAGGCGTGACAGGACCAGCCAAAAGAGGCAGTCTCTCTCTGCCGCGTTGAGTGGGAAGACGCTTTCCCAGCCGGCAAGGATGGCTCCGCCCACCTCGATGGCGTTGGGGTGTTCCAGCATCATGTACGCGATGGTGATGGCCAGCTCGTAGACGTAGCAACCAAAGTTCATATCCCCAAAATCGATGATGCCAGAAATCTTGTAGCCGTTGCTTTCATTAGCTTCCACCAGCACATTGAGATCGTTAAAGTCTCCGTGAATGAGGCCTGAGGAAAGACAAAACCATGTATATATATATATATATATATATATATATATATATCAACACTTACACTTGCGGAAACTGGAGTTTTGGGGCGCCACGGTGGTTTTGTACTGATGAAGGACGGACTTCACAACCTCCAGAAGAGGGTCTCCTTCGAGTACTTTCATATATTTCTCCAGAAGGGGAATACTTGACAAACTCCATATGAAGTCCTCCCTCTCCAGTACGTTAAGTTGAGGATGTTTCATCTGGGGGGGGGGGGGGGGGGGAGTCAATAGAAATAGGAAATACACAATAATATTAAATTAGAGCAAAGCAGTATATTTTCGTTGTTTTAACTACTGCAACCAACCAAAGGAAATCAAATGCATATCAACAGAATTGTTTGAACCTCATTGAGGGCGACGTCCATTTTGGCTGCTGTCCGGCCGACTTCATAAAGTAGCTGTGGTGAGGAAGGCACCTCGGAAATATGGATTCCTGGCAAATAAGTCAACAGGCGCACCAGGTACTTCTGTAAACCGGAGCCACAATCTGCCACAATGAAACAATTCCACAATTAGTATGATAGCTTTCGTCTTTTTCTGATAATATTGGGTGAGGGATGACAAAAATAAAAAAAAGGATAAACTTGACATATGGATCTAATTGGCCCATAACTTTAATGTAATACTGTATGTGACATGAGCAAGGCCAATAAATGGGATCTGCAAACATTCTGATTATATATATATATATATATATATATATATATATATTAGGGGTGTTGAAAAACATTTATTTGGCAATTTAGCGCGATATTACAACACACAATTCTCGTATCGATTCATATGCAGCCGAATTGATTTTGAAAGATCAATTTTTTATGGATTTTTTTTTTTTTTAAAGTTTTACTTAGGGTTAGGTTTCACACTTTAAGCATAGAAGAATGCTATATTAATAGAACATTAAGCCTTAATAATTTACTTCAATGCTGTTCAAACATGAAACAGATTCCAACCTGTTTGCTAAATACAGTGGCTCACAGTTATAAGCCTGAAGTACATTTTCATACAAACCTTACAGTGTACATGTACAAAATTACTGATAAGTATTTTCTAAATTTTTGTTTAAAAAAAATCACAATAATTGACTTATCGATTCGTATCAAGATTAATCGGTATCGAATCGTGACCTATGAATCGTGATACAGATCGAATCGCAAGGTACTAGGCAATTCACACCCCTAATATATATATATATATATATATATATATATATATATATATATATATATATATCACTACTTTTTCTACAAGGAGCTGAAATGCATTCCCTCTGTGTCTTTGTTGCCTGCTGCTGAGCGCTCAGTGGCCACTTTCCTCCGAGATCAGCTCGTTTTGTCATCATTGAATTGAGCAATCCATCAGTCTAATCTAACTGCCAAAGAAAGTAAAGAAGAGGTCTAGACTATAATAACAAATACATCTGAAGGTGTGTTTAATGCAGGTGTGATGTGATGCAACACGTGTAAGCAGAATGTGAGGGCTGACTATCAGCAAGACGGGTCGATCATTAACTGGGCTGGGGAGGTTTTATAGCATCACAGTATACACCTTAACTACCTTTTTTGCTTAATTTATTTTGTGACGTGAACCACTAATAAGTTGTGTCACATGATCCTCGGATGTAACGATGGCACATGACGGCCATTGTTTCCGCCTGTAAACTATAATTGGACATTTGTATCCGTTTTTTAACTGAATATCTTACTATGAAGGTAGTGAAGCTGTTCAAGTGGAAAATAATACATTTAAAATTAATTTGGGACTTGAGTGGTCAGTGTTTGCTCGCCATGTAACAACTGCAACACTGTCTATCTATATACCGACCTACCTTACAGTATCTATTCATCTATTTAACTCTCAGTCAATAGTGGATCCTACCAATGCGTTTGAGGAACATGGGGTACCCCATGGCTGTTTTCTGGGCTGTTTGGGTAGGAAGTCCATTATCGTGCAGAAAGTTCATTGCATACGTCTGAAGTTCAATCATTGTGGGTTCCTGAGTGTGCACTGAGTTCATAATCTTCAGCACATACGCGCCACCTTCGGCAGCCGCAATGCAAAAGTTCTGGTCATCGTAGCTGGGCAGACTGCGGAGTTTAGAGGGAGTCAGATTGTAGTATTTCTTGACAATGTATTCTGCCTGAGACTGGCTGAGGTTGGGTTTGGCAGGGTTGTCTGCCATCTTCCTGTACACAACACAAATAAATATGTTTCGGTTATGTACAGTACAGCAGTGCTTTGGTTTATCCACCCATCCAACACCGGTTGTCCGGATCAGGGTCACAAGTGAGTGGAGCCTATCCTGGAGTGGTTGCCGGTCAGAGTATAGACAACCATTCACACTCACACCTACAAACAATGAAGACAAGACTTTTCTGTATGAGTGTTGTGGGTGTGGGAACATAGTACAGTAGAATCTAAATTTAATAAGCTTCCTAGTCTTATAAAACTATCTCCACTTATAGAATCGAATGTAATATTTACTCTATGGCAGTGATTCTCAAAGTGTGGTAAAGAGAATATATATATTCATTCTTCTTTTTTTTTTTGCTTAACGTTTACATGCAATTTAATATATTAGTAAAATGTTAATATTCCAACTCTGTATAATGTTACAGTTGCCTGACTGCAATAATATTAAATATGCATATTAGGGTGGGAAACTTCTCTTGTTTTTGACTAACATTAAAGGTCCTCCACGCTACTGTATTTAATTGGTTGTTTTTATTCTGAACACGTAAACAAAAATCAAAACAAAGCAAAAATAACAATAATCAAAAAAAATTATTTTAATGGACCTGAGTCTGTCAATAAAGATATTCATTTACGCCTTCCATAAGATCCTACTTATTTTATATAATAATAATAATAATAATGTTTTTTTTATATTATTATTAACATGTCAGTATTCATAAAAACAAAGCAAAAAAACCTGTACTTACGCTACAATTATACAATACTTCTAAAATATGTAGATATAAATACTATAACCATATATAAAATTACAAATAATAATACAATAGTTCTAAGCAGTGACTGCATAAATAACATTCTAGTTTAACGTCAGTTTTTATTGTTAGTTTAATGTTCATTTTAATGTTAGTATTGATGGTGGTATTTGGAGCACTAAATATTTATTTAGACTGTACTCGGTCTTAAAAAAATTAAAAATTAAAAAGCGATAAATGCCCTAGCCCATGAATGTAAATCAGGTGCTTCCTAACGTATGCAGCATTGATGACACAATTACGAAACTGTAACAGCTCCAACATAGTGTAGTCGCAAGCAGCAGTTTCGGGTAATAATAACGGGATTGCTTCAAACCCGCTTTACAAAACCGCGAGCGTGACTATTAAATAACGTATCTACTTGAGAAACTGTTTTGAAAAAGGTGTTCAAATTGTGGTCTGTTGCAATTTCCATTTTTGTTTGCGGTCCCTTTCTTTTTGCGAGAGAACTTCCCACGACAAGAATTAAGGCAAACATCATAAAAAAAGTGTGTAACACTTAACCCGTGGGCAGTATTTTATTTTGAAATGGCTGGGTCAGAACCAACAAAAAGCAAAAAAAAATGGTCACAATAAAGCCTAGAGGTTAAACTTACCTCGTAATGCGTGGCAATGAGCCGTGTCTATGACCTTTGAATTGCTGAATGCTAACCAGTTTACTTCATGTCCGAAAATGTTCGTGTTTATAAAAAAAATAAAAAAATATCCACATCCGGGATATCTTTTCAAAATAAAACGACTACGTGGCTGTTATCTTCTGGTTTTAATATGAAATGAATGTTAGAAAAGCATTATTATATCTCAAATATCGCCCGGCCACGCATACAAATAAGTTTTCACACTCAATAGACAGTTTTGAGCCTTCAAAAATCTATGCATGATATGTTTGCAATGTGGGAGGAATTCAGCTGCGTGGCCGTAATATAAGTTTGTTCAAATTCCACGCCCCAGGCTCTCATTTAACAGTAGTCTGCCACTTCTGTAACCCAAGGTCTACAGTTTCACAGGAAAACCATTGCAACAAGGAAAATGTCGCAATGTGTACAATTAATAATTAAAATAGTAGCCACGAAATTATGTTGCTAAACCTTCTCATTGGAGCATTAAAAAATGTTTTTGTTGTAATGCTGATAACGTGTTTTCATACTTTTGTAAAAACAAATTTGAGTAAGGAGAAATCAAATTATGGGAGTTATCATGATTGGCCACAGGGTGTCACCATAGAGTTAATATAATGTCCATTTTCGGAGAAGGAATTTAGGACATTCAAATAGGCCAGTGGTGGGCAAACTCGGTCCTCAAGGGCCGGCATCCTGCAGGTTTTGGAGGTTTCCCTGCTGCAACGCAGCTGATTCCAATCAACAGGGTCGTTGCCAAGCTTATGCAGAACTTGCTGATGAGCTGATCATATATCAGTTGTGTTGAAGAAGGGAAACATCCAAAACCTGCAGGACTCCGGCCCTCGAGGACCGAGTGTGTCCACCCCTGAAATAGGCCTACTCACATTTATTGTATTGGTTCACAAAATAATCATGTATTTGTAAATTACATCATACTGCACATTGACACAATTTAAATGGCTTGTTCACAGCCTGTCTTTCAGGAAATATGCAGCTCATTAAGGGTTGGATTTAATTTTCCCATTTGATGGGTGGTACCCTCGATGTTTTCAGGATGTAAAATACTTTAAGAATTTAAGAAAATCAGTAGTGTAACTCTGAAATTTTTGGAGATTTTTTCCTCAATTTAGGCCCCATTACTTTGGAATGGAGTTGCTACCTCTGTCACTACTTTTTACACTCTTTGTGATTTTGGTATGGTTAGGTTATGCAACTAGTCTTACACTCTGCTTCACCCCGATATCTGAATTTCGGCCTGTCTGGCTGCCGCTTCTCTTTGCTCTGCTGCTGTCCTTCATTATATTATGTCGACGCTCGTGCTGAGTGGCTCGTATTGGGTGCAAATTGAAAAACGGGAACAATTTCATCATGCTATAATAAATTGTCTTGAGCCTCCATCTGTTCTTTTTGTTTTGATGTCATGACATTTAGTCAGTTCACTTGTTGCCCTCATCGCCTCTTAACTGAAGCAGTTTTCATTTAACGTGGCAGCTGTGAAACAGATGTCAATGAAAACGATCTTGGTTCAGTTTGCATGAATATTTTCCAGCTCCGAGGATCATGTTGCATGGCTGCTAGGGATATGAGTTGGAACTTCGGTTACAAGAATTAAAAAAACATTTCCTACAAACTCTCCATGTGACCAGTACTACATAATTCTCAAACTTTGCACATTTTTGTAAATGCATAATGTTTTCTTGTCACAATCATAGCATCTGTGGATGCAAATCTCGAGTATTCCCCAAATTTACCTTGCGCGGTTTATAATCAGGTGTGCCTCGTAGTCCAGAAATTACTGTAATTATCTTGGTGACACAGAAAGCTTGACAGGCTTAATTGCTTTCACTAGTCAGGTTTCCATCCAAATGTTTCGAATTTGTTATGCAAATTTTGTGAAAATGCGCAAAACGGACATGTGACTTTTGCCCGTTTCTATCCACTTTTCTTTTGCGAATATGCGTCGTGAGATGACGTTGGAGTGACGGAACTTTGGGACAATGGGGAGTTCCAGGTGGGAATGTTGGTTTCGACGGACTGAACGGAAGTAGTTTGTCTCGTTGGCTTCCCACCCGCATGTAATTGAAGTGTGTTGTGACATTGAGAGCTGATGTTAATAAAGCCATCTAAACATGCATTAATATTTTTTCCTTTAATTATTTATAAAAAGAATCGTGTTTTCCTCGTCTCCCCTAAACATATCTTAATTTATCATCCGCCATTTCTTGTGACTACAAACGTGCGTGTGACGTAGTATCGGTCAAATCATGCGACGTATATCCGGTCTTGTAGTCGTTTATTCGCAAAACCTGTTTCCATCGCCAAAATGCGCTTTTTCCTTTTTTAGATACGCTTCAAAAACCACCCCCTCCAAGCGTAAAAACTTCTTTTTTTTCGAATTTTGGGCCTTTTTTTTGAATTTCTGGCGTTCCCATTCAGTTTCTTTTTCGCAATTCTTGAAAATTCAAATAAAAATAGGTGGATGGAAGTGGTTAACATTTTTAATGCTTTATTTTATATTTTAACCATTTTGAATTTAGTTATAGATGTGTAGAATGCAGGTGTAATAATGTCAAACTCAATATAACTCGACCTTAACCTATCTGTTATCTTGTTTTGTCTAAATTCCCTGTTTTGTCCTTTTTGTGAAAATTCAAGTTCAATCTAGCATACTGAGATTCTGTTTTGTCTAAATGTGAAAGTTCAATCTAGCATACTGAGATTCTGTTTTGTCTAAATGTGAAAGATCAACCTAGCATACTGTGAGAATGTAATCTGATTTTCGTATTTGAAGGGAGGAGAGAGGCGTTTTTCTGTACAAACTCTGGGACACACATTCTTGGATGACACTGCTTGGGTGATATGCAATTGTGTGACCAGAGATCTCTGTAATAAATCAACCTTGCAAGGACCCTCTTCACAGGAATCTCATCTTTGATTTATTTGAACATGCAAAAGATTACAAAACATATTATAATCTTTCAAAACCCACCAATTGTCTTTTTCGGTCAAATTTTTCCAAGGCAAATTAGGGACTGCGGATGATGACCCACATTTGAATCACTTCAAAAAGAGAACGATAAGGATTATGGCACGTTTATTCCTACACATTAATTTTGCAGTTTAATTACTACTCTGTCGAAGAAAAAAATGTGACACCTGTTGTACCTGCTGAGTTTAATAGCTCAATGATGGCATATTTTACTGTACCTCACTCGTGCAACAAATAAAAGCCAACTGACTCTCATTAATTCAAAACATGGTCTTCTACCTGCTGTAATTGACTCAAACATCCATCTACCCTCACAAAACAAAGAGTGAGCCATTGGGCCTGAAAAGCACCTGCTGATAATCAATCAAAGTCATCTGTGGTCGGATTGCTCCAATTTTCACTTTGCAGGCAATCCTCAGTGGGCAGATGTGTTTTCCAAACGCCCATCTTAATCTGATCAATGAGGTTTTCCCGCAATTCTCTGCGGCCACGTTTAACACTTAATTAATCAACCCCCCCCCCCCCCCCCCCCCCCCCCCCCCCCGAAGTTATGAGAGGATGCGTGTGCTAGAAACGCAGAGATTTGCATATGAATGCAACAGCAAAAAATAAGTTCCAAGATAACCTAAGACAGGTAGTCTACTTTGAAACATTAAGACAAATAGCCTACATCTGAGCTGTAATTACCATATGTTTGCAGGAATGTGTCTCCACTTTATGAAATCATAATTCCACAATAGTGAATGCAAAACATCAGCACACGGTTACCATGCGAGTGTCAGGCACGCACGGCTCCCACAATTAGCATTAAGGCAATTATGTAATTACACTGGACATAATTATGAATTTGAATGCCCGGGCGGCGTGTGCGCATATAATACGTGGAGGGTGGATGTTGACGACAAAGGGTGGCATGTGGCGATGGCGAGGGAGGCTGGAGGAGAGAGCTACTGATCAGATGCAGGAGCCAGAGACGAGCGAGCAGCATTTTGTTCACGCTCCATTCAAGACACACATCTCCAACACGCAAGGGACAAGGTAAGACATGTCTTGCAACTTTTTCTGCTTATTGGTAGTGTACAGTTTAAATAATCATCTGATCTCTATTGGGGCAAAAGTAAAAAAAAATATGATTTATTATCAACATATAGGAACAGGAAATACATTTAGCTATTTTGAAATATGCTCACAAGAAAACAGAAAATCACTCCGAAACGTCAACTGATTAGAAAATGTTTCTGTAACATTTCAACCCTTTTAACATTCAAGTGTAAAAATGTAAGAAGAAGAGGAAATTATGCAATATTGAACAGCGCAGACACCTACATTTGTGATTCTATGGTTATCATCACATTTTTCCCTGTTTGCCAATATTTGGTTTTTTTTTCTGTGATGGTATGAAAAAAAACTAGGGATGGGCAAGTACCGGTATCAGGGGTCTTTTTTTCCAAGGTATCGGTACTCGCAAAGGTGGCCGATACCAGTATCAGTGTACCAGTATGGATCTGTTGTGGCCATTTTACAATCAAGAATTAGAAATTAGAAGAATAAAATAAAAATATAAATTTAATAAAAAATTTAAATAAAAAATTTAAAAATAAAAAAGAGAGCAATGATGATGACATGTCAAATTGGTAAAATTACCGAATGAACAATACTGAGCTCTCCAGAAAAAAAAAAAGAAATTAGAAGAATAGAAAATTGCTATACATTTTATGAAATTTTAAGGAAAACAATTAAATCAAATATACAGGTGGTATCAGTACTTGGTATCAGTAATGGTGACTACTGGTATTGGTCTGGGAAAAAAAAGGTGAACAACTGGAATGTATTTTTATTGAACAGTGTTGCTAGTGAATCCGCAGCTTAGGAATAGAAAGTTATGCCTCACTAAATGCATAAAAGTCACATTTGTTTTCGTGCGCCAACTTTTTTCCCACACTATCAAACCTAAAGCCAGCCCAGCACCCCTGAGGAAAAAAATGACTTGCCTTTGGGTAATTTGTTCTCCCTCACATGATAACTAGCTGTTTTTTTTTTTTTTACTGCACAGCTCTATGAGGATGGGGGGAAAGTATTGTAGGGTTCGGAACGGGAGCATTTCCACTTTGCACCTC
Organism: Vanacampus margaritifer; assembly: GCF_051991255.1. Classification (NCBI taxonomy): domain Eukaryota; kingdom Metazoa; phylum Chordata; class Actinopteri; order Syngnathiformes; family Syngnathidae; genus Vanacampus; species Vanacampus margaritifer. Next base: position 9,609,438 of record NC_135444.1, read on the forward strand.
CAGCCCTGCCTTTTTTAAAAAAAAAAATTACATTTTCAGTTTCTGCCCACTACTTTGCCTATAACTTTTTTTTTGTATGGTATTTGCAATTTCCTTTTTTTCTTTGCATGCCAGTGACCTTCATCTACACAAAGGTCTGAATTTATATGCAAGCGGTACCAGGTTTTATAAATTAGATTTTAGGGGGAACAGATAATCGAACCCCCCCCGCCCACACACACACACACAAAACAGCCTGAAAATGAATTAGAGTTCAAACTGTGCAAAAGAAAATATAAAAAACTATCAATTATAAGCCATCCCTTACACTATACCTATTTACATTTTCAATTTGGCAGGGTGCCCGGAAGGCAAAAGTAAAATATGTAACCAAAGCATAATACTTATGAATCCTTGTCTATGTTAAATAATTTGATCCAATATCACATGTGCAAATATAATTAATAATAATAATAATAATATAGCGAATCCCATGGCTTCATGGTGCGCCACAAAATTGAAGGAAAATACACTGTGATTATATTAAAACTACTATTAACTTGGAACCGCTAATTTGAACAAATTAAAATACGTAATCAATATTGAAGAGTGTGTGCGCTGCACAGATTTAAATATCCTGCGCACAGTCAGATGTTCAAGGCATTTTCGGAAAAGGTTCCTTTTGTTATCTCTTTCTTTCAAATAATCAGAAAAATTTAGTTAAGTAGCATTATATCGGCAGCAATCAAATGGCTGCAATCTTTTCAAGTCACCCTGTAATTCAACGACACCGTTAAAAACAATGCCATTTGATTTCCTTTGTAAGCATATGCACCTTACATCGCAGATGAAGTGGGGCGACTAATAAAATCTCACCAAAGATGTCACGCTGAGTAAAGTCTAGGGTCTACGAGTGCAAATAAAAATCAATGAAGGGTAAAATGGCAAGCAAGTCATGCACAGAAGATTTTAATGAGTCATAGCTCAAGTGACGTGCAATCACACAGGGTTTTGCTCTTTGTTCAACGTTTGCAAAGCTCGGCACTACAGTACATGAATCCATCAGACTGATCAAATAACATGCAACAATTTAAATAAAATAAAAATGAAATACAATTTGACTTTATGATTCAGCATTATGAAATGAATGGTAAAAAAACAATATTCAACAAGGAAGCATACTCCACAAATTGCATGCCAGCAACAAACAAAAACACATCAGTGGCATCAAAAATAAATCATTTAAAAAGGAATTCATGAATGAAGGGAAATTGAACATTTTCAAAAAATTCCACTGCTGCTCTTGCTTGGTGAATGAAATCTGGAGAATTCATCCTGGTCCAGATTAAACCGAGAGCAGATGATCTGTGACAGATCACGTTTGTCCTTCACCAACCTGGCAACCACACTAAAAATGGTTATCTCCCTGAACGCACACTTCAATTTAAGAATAGACAAATCGCTCAACACCTCATGAACGGCGTTGCTGAGTTCATCCCATGCATTAACACCACAAAACCATCTGGAATAATCTAGTTTGAGACACCTGACTGCACATTTATCAGTCACTGTTAAGTGGCTGAAGAATGTACGAATGGCGAGGATCGTTATGCTTCACTGTAAAACGGCATTACTTACAAAAGCAGATATGATGGAAGTTTCTCCATCAGAGAAACTTAGCCAGCAACCCTTCACTAAATTCAGTTTGCTCACAAAACTCGCAGTACCCAAACTGTCAATGCAGTCCTCATTTCTAATCAACCAATAGGAATCGGTGACAACATTAAGCCTTTGCAAGTGAGTGATGAAACTTGGGGCCCCATCTGGCTTAATCTGATATACAATAAAGACAGCACAATAGGTTAAATAGGTTTCAAGACACGTGGGCGCGCAGGCCCGAGCCTCCAGCTCATTTGGCTCAATTTCTTTCACTTCAAGCTCAATGCCTTGTGCCCTTTCTCCATCCAGAAACGAGCATGGCGTACCTTGAAGCGAGCGGACTCCACTAAGGCTAAACCGCTACATAGCAGGGGTCAAATTGTCAAGCACCAGTCTTCTCGGCCAACTCTCTTTACTCCCAAATGCAGCAGCTGAAGGCTCACTCTCACACACACTCTCTGTCTCACACACATTCTCTCGCACAAACTCTCTCTCTTTCTCTCTGAGATCTAAAATAACCTAAATTCGGTCAAAGAGGGATCGACCCACTTTTTGGGGGTTAAATAAATAACCCACACTTGGTTCTATCCAAATTGGGTCAAAAAGGGACCGACACTACTTTTTGAGTTATTTAGTTAACCCCAAAAACCGTGTCAAATGAATAACCCACAAAACAACATACATGGGTTATAGTCATTTGATCCAACTTTTTGCACCCTTAAAACTGCTGGGTCAAAAGTAACCCATTTTACTCTCTAAAACTACAAAATTGAGCTGACCCACTACTTGGGTCAATTTGACCTAACTTTTCTGGGCTTTTTTTATTTTTTAATCAAAACAGCCCTTTATCTAAATTATTGTTTTGTACAAAAAAACGGTTTCCTTTGAGCAAAACAACATAGAAAACTGGGTCAAGTTGACCCAAGTAGTGGGTCAGATCAATTTTGTAGTTTTAGAGAGTAAAATGGGGTTAGTTTTGACCCAGCAGTTTTAAAGGTGCAAAAAGTTGGATCAAATGACTATAACCCATTTTTGTGTGTGTGTTGTTTTGTGGGTTATTCATTTGACACGGTTTTTGGGGTTAACTAAATAACTCAAAAAGTTGGGTCGGTCCCTTTTTCACCCAATTTGGATAGAACCAACTTTTAAGGGCGCTGGCAACAATCAACTAAAACAGCCAACGGGCATATCAGGAAACCCTGAAATATAGTTCTAAATTTGACTCCGTTGTGCAACATGTGTCATGCTTATTTTCTCAGCAGGAACCACACAAAACACAAGTGAATAATGGTTGTCAGCATTAAACGAAAACTCATTTTTGCTGCTCGTTGTGTTTCATCACAATGGAGATCAATGGAGAGTGATTGCCAGCATGTAGTTATAATAATGTTTCCCTATAAGGACAAAAATTATATTAGTATAGTTTTAAAATACTGAATTCTAATTGATCAGCAATCAATAATACAAAAATGGCAGAAAATTGTTTACAGTTTTTCCGATATGCCTCACCCGTATGCTCTCATTAAAAAAAAAAAAACGTAAGGTTTGTTCATTGAATCGTAATTTCACTTAATACCCCAAATGCCACAAATGCATATAAGTTATTTTATAATCACAAGTTTGAACTCAGTTCACGCTGGAATTATCAATGCGACTTTCATCTAGTGGAGGCCCTAATGACCACTATAATCCCAATGACCAAATTGCTTCCTCCTTAACCAGAACTTCTGAGAGATGCATCGCTTCATTCGCCATTGTGCTGCAGGTTTGTCATATACCTTCAAGATAAAGTGGTCGCTGGTACAAGTCAAAATAAATGAGCATGAAGTATCATTAGAGTCACTGTTATCCTTGAGCAAAGCACGGTGGAGCTGCAGTTGATTAAAAATAACCCAATACATGGCAAAGCACAATAGTATATTAAAAAAAAACACACACACACACTTTGCGAGAAAAAATTATATTGCCTGGAGCGGCGTGCTCAGGGGCCTAAAATAGAATACATTTAAATTGCCAATCATGGACCAATTTAACCTTAACTCTAGATTTATATGTTCAGGACACTGAATTGGCTGATTGAATTTCCCAAATGGAACAGGCTGCATGATTAGACTGCAGTCAACATCACAAATGCAAGCTCCAAAACGTACAAATCATTAGAAAGGCAAAGACATTATATTGCTGTTTTGTCTTTTGTCAAAATAAAGTCTGCATATTAGAGGCAATCAGGAGAAAAATCTTTGAAAGCATTTCAACATTTTTAGCCCTACATACAAAGAAGTGGTCTTCATCATCAACAAAGAAAAGTTGTCTGTTGAGGAAAGCTACATTTAAGATCATCAGGTCACATGATTTGGAGCTCTTATTCAACCACAGATCGTAATTTGATCTCATTCATTCCGTCTGCTCCTCACTGTCACACTTGATATAAGATTTCAACAAGAGAAGTGGAAAATTGGGAGTTTTGGAGATTGCTTGGCAAATGTGTTATAACTTATTTACATCTGGGCTGTTTGAAGGAAATCGTTGCGTCCGCGTCGAACAGCTAGCCATAGCGCTGTTTTTCCCGTTGCATGGGAACTATCAGAGTAATGGTAAGCTAGGGTGACCACACGTTCTCTTTTGCCTGGACACATTCACTTTTTAACATCCTGTCTGTGCATCCGGTGGTGTTTATAAATTCATGAAAATGTGCACTTTTCATTGTGCGGCAAATGGTAGGCAGAGTGCACCGTGTTACGGAAACTGGTAGACCGTGGACTGCTCCCAAGTTGATCGTGAGGGTTGTAAGGAAAATGATGGTTTTTTTTATTGTTATACAATATTTTAAAAAATTACTTCTTTTTTTTTAAAGAAAAAAGTAGGTCAGCGCTTTACCCACGTTTTACACACTACAGCAAATTAGCTGGTTTATTAACACATGTCTATAGAGAAAATAAGGCAGCAGCTCCAAAAACAGAAATTAATTACCTACCAGGGTTAAGCAAAATTCTGAAATGAACTGAGAAAGACTCCTAAATTCCAATTTGACTCTTGAATTTGAATTGAGGTGAAAGCCTACTCAGATAAAACTGCTTTAAGTAAATCTATAATCTAAAATGTTCTCCAAACTACGTTACAGCTTTGTTTGTTTTTTATTGTAGGTTTTTTATGTTTTTATTTTTAATCAATTTATTTTTGCTAAGGAACTATACAGTATAACCCATTCAGCAATACCTCAATTATTTAACTAGTGCTGTCAAAGTTAAAGCTATACTCAACAAAAATATAAACACAAACACTTCTGGTTTTGCTCCCATTTTTAACTCAAAGATCTAAAACTTTTTCCACATACACAATATCACCATTTATCTCAAATATTGTTCACAAACCAGTCTAAATTTGATAGTGAGCACTTCTCCTTTGCCGAGATAATCCATCCCACCTCGCAGGTGTGCCACATCAAGATGCTGATTTGACACCATGATTAGTGCACAGGTTTGCCTTCGATTGCTGACAGTAAAAAGCCACTCTAAAAGGTGCGGTTTTGTTTTATTGGTGGGGGGAAGGGTGGGGGGGGGGGTCACTGTGGGGAAAAAACAGTCACTGTTGTGTATGTTGTAAACGTTTTAGATCTTTGAGTTTATCTTATAAAAAAAATGGGAGCAAAAACAAAAGAGTTGCGTTTATATTTTTGTTGAGTATATACATCTTTAACTCCTGAATTAAAGCTTCAACTCTTTAAAGACTCTTTAAACTTTACAGAGTTAACTGCAGAGTTAAAGTTTTAACTAAAGAGTTAAAGATTGAAAGCACTATTTTAAACTTATGTTTATATTGCGATAAACATGTTACCATGAAGGGATTGATTTTATTCTGTGATATTTCAGGCCATAATGCCCAGCTCGGGTACAGGTTTTCCAATATAGTAAGTGAAGGCATTATTTGATTACTTTATTAAGTGTAATCTTTTGCGTGTTCAAATAAATAAGAATTGAGATCGTATGAAAAAGTTCCTTGCAAGGATTTTATTAAGAGCTCTTAAGACACAGGAAAAAAAGCTTACATTCGAAAGGTGATGTTAAGCTTCCAGTGTGTCGAATATGGAAACACACAGTTGCTTTATACTAGTACAAAAGACTCCCCCCCCCCCCTTAGACTTGACAAAGAATTAGTGTTCTTAATAAGTAGACATGATGATACTGATACGATTATCTCAGCTCCCCACCAGCCTCGGAGAAATGATGTAGACAGGCTTTGACCTTCAGTTTTTACGACCAAATGACTAATGACATGAGAACTTGACAACTTTTAAAACATACACATTCTTATCTCAAGAGCCGGCAGGGAGTGAGAGGTTCCAATATATTTCACAAAAACATTATCACAGTGTTATTCATTTAACTACACATAGTTATATGGCATCTATATACCTATAAGTAAATTCAAAAACAGTAAAAATATAAATTGAAAATGTTAAATGTCAACAGAAGTTAAAGTAAAAACAAATAATCAAGTACTAATAACCGGAAAAATCTATTTGGGTAATGCAATGAATATTCAAAGCTTTGTCTGTACTAATCAACTGTGTATCCGTCTCTATTAATGTAACGCAGAACGACGTTTCAAATGTCATTCTTCGTAGGTGTTCTCACCACTCGAACAAGATGCCACCTGACACCAATGGCAGTTACGCGCACGTGGAGAACGCGAGCGAGACGTTGGACGAGCTTCTGGAGAAATACCTGGGGCCCCGACGCTCACCCATGTTGCTTCCCATCTTCATTAATTACATGGTCATATTTCTGGTGGGCGTGTTTGGCAACGTGCTGACTTGCACCGTCATCGCACGCAACAAAGTCATGTGGACGCCGACAAACTACTACCTGTTCAGCCTGGCCGTGTCGGACCTGCTGGTGCTGCTGCTGGGGATGCCGCTGGAGCTGTACGACCTGTGGCAGAACTACCCGTTTCTGTTTGGGAAGGGAGGCTGCTACTTTAAGGTTTTCCTTTTCGAGACGGTCTGCTTGGCCTCCATCCTCAATGTAACGGCGTTGAGCGTGGAGCGCTACATCGCCGTGGTGCACCCGCTACGCGCGAAATACGTCGTGACCCGCACCCACGCCAGGAGGGTCATCCTGACGGTGTGGGGTATGTCGGTGTTGTGCGCTCTTCCCAACACAAGTCTGCACGGGATTGCCTACCTGACCAGTAACTTCACCAGCCCCGACGGGCCGCACGTCGTGGACATCCCCGACTCGGCCATGTGTACGCTGGTGAAGCCGCAGTGGATTTATAACCTGATCATCCAAGTGACCACCTTGCTATTTTTCTTCCTGCCCATGCTCACCATTAGTGTTTTATACACGCTTATTGGGCTGCAGCTCAAACAGGAGAGGATGCGCCAAACAATGGAAGCAAAGTCGGGCGCCGGCCAGGACAGCTTCTGTAGTGTCCGCACTCAACAACAAAAAGCCAGACGACGGCAGGTCACCAAAATGTTGTGTACGTTTCCCTTGATTTTCTTCTTTGTTGTGTCATTAATTGTGTGAATGTTGTTTCTAACCTGTATTTATAGGTACGTATTATTCTCCACGCTTTTTCGGCATGCAAAAAATCTCCATATAATGCTTCCGATTTACACCGTTCAAATTTCTTGCTTCCAAAATTCGGGCCATCCTGGGAATGACCTTTGCCTTTCATTAAATGACAATTTTTTATATAAATACATCACTGGATAGTGCACTTGCCTGGCATTGTGCAGGTATGCCAGTGTGTGGGTTCAAACCCTGGTTAGAACACTTTTTTTTTTTCGATTTCAGAAATAGTCATTATCCAACGAGTTAACATCCATTTTATTAAATGTCATTTGATAATCCTTATTTTCAGATGTATTGATTTTTAAATACAATTACGTACAATGTCACAGACACTTCCGTATCCACAATAGTGCAGTGGTTAAAGCACATGACTGGCAAATAATGATAGTTAGCTTTTGAGAAAACGGTAAAATGGTAATAATGTAAATTGAGAATTTGCTTATGAGTTTACTAATATCCTAAAACATTTCCAGAGATTTACAATTTACAAACCAGCATCCAAAACATCAAAGGCACACATGTCGTCACTGTCTTGCTTGTGACGTAACTCCAACCAGCGTGTCTTGATGAACAATAATGTGTGCAAATATTGTTTGGTTATTAATCTATAAATACTGTATATATATTTTTTTCTATACATGTTTTATGAACAGCATTCTCCACCATAAATTCTGAGTTAATTAAGTAAGTAACTGACATTATGTTATATGTTGCTAGGTTCTTTGTACAGCAAGTTTTTTGATCACATGAACCATTTGAAAATAAGAAAAAGATTGAGAACGTTTTTGGGGAAATATAGGCACGGTTTATGTAAATGAGTATCCACTAACAATTTCAATTGCATCACTTTAAACTTTTTTGCACCAGGGGTGCTCTCCCGCTTTTAAATAGAGCGTCCTTAACCACTTTTACCTTGGGGGAGAGACAACTCCTACCAGGCGCGTCCCCCGGATGGCGGATGGGGGAACCCCTAACGAGAGTGATCTCGTCGGGGCTGTCTTGAATATACTGAAGAGATGGTCCCAAATTAAAAAAATATTTAAAAAAAAAAGCTAAATGATACAATGCTAATAGCGGCTTCAGAGGAGAACTTGCAACTGATGGTTAACATCTTGAATAAAGCATGTAATAGAAGGAAGCTTAAAATAAATACAAGAAATACTGAAGAAATGGCAATTGTGAAAGGAGATAAAAACGTTTGGAAGCAAACAGCCGATTGAAAAACAGAAGGATTAAACGGTCAGAAACGTTTACATATCTAGGAGGTGTAGGAGCAGAAGATGGCAGGAGCGAGAAACAGATAAGGAGGATCGGAATGGCAAAGACCGCATATCTTAGGATGAGGCTGTTACTTTCTAATATAAATATGAAAATAAAATTGAGGGTAAGGCTATTAACTCATTAATTCACTGCCATTGACGGCTATATACGTCAAAAATTAATTTAAACTATTTCTATTAGTTACTTTTTTTTCCACTTTTGAATATGAAAACCTAGGAAAAAAATGTTTATTGTACATTTACAACAGATGTAAAATGTGTGATTAATCGTGAGTTAACTATTGAAGTAATGCAGTTAATTACCGTAAAAATTTTAAATCTCTTGACACGATTTAAAAAAAAAAGAAAAAAAGAAAAGATTATTAAAAAATTAGGCACGTCATGCGATTAAATTTTTTTATCGTAATTAATCGCATGACTTCACTAGTTAACTCACCATTAATCACAAATTGTATCTGTTCTAAATGTACAATTTAAAAAAATCTAGGTTTTCATGCCCTTGTTAACAAAAGTGAATAAAAAAATGTTAAACTAATAGAAATAGTTTTCACTTAGTAGTTTTCACTTAGTAGTTTTCACTTTCCTTCCTTTTCTTTGGTCCTTCCTCGGGTCTCCTGACGGCCTCACGGCTCTGGCTGGGTTCTGAAGTGTTCGGTTTAGGTGAACGGTATGGGATTTTTTAATAGGTTTTAGGTGAACTAATGAATACACACTCACACGCACGCACACACGCACATGCACATGCACCTACTCACCCACATATAAAATAAAAATTAATAAAAAAAAATATATATTTTTTTTTTATTAAAAAAGAGAGAGCAATGATGATGACATGTCAAATCAGTAAAATTACTGAATGAACAATACTGAGCTCTCCCAAAAAAATAAAAATAAAAATAAAAAATAGTTTAAATGAATTTTTTACATCTATAGCCGTCAATGGCAGTGAATGAGTTCAAATGTTATGTGCGGTTGGTCCTATTGTATGGCTCTGAAAGGACCATCTTGGCTGATTCGAGACGGAGGATTGATCCCGCAGAAATCTGGTTTTATAGAAGAATGATGAGAATATCCTGGGTGTCGCTGAGAAGGATTGGTAGCCCGAGGGAGCTAATGACGATTCCTCGGACATATCATTAGCGAAGACGATCTTGAAAAGACTGTGATAATGGGGAGAGTGGAGGGAAGTAGAGCGAGAGGTAGACAAAGGACAAAATACATGGACAGCCTGCTGATGGGTGTGAGGGGAGTGCAGACAGTAGACGAGTTGATACGATTGACAGAAGACAGGGAACGATGGCGCAACGTGATCGCCGACGTCAGAAGAGACGTGGCACCTGATTTGTTGGAATTTGGATGTTTCTGGGGTTGGTGAATGACTCTGGTTGGTGGCCCGGTGGGTGGTGGGTGGTGTCTGGTCGGTGCTGGATTTCACTTTCCTTTCTTTTCTTTGGTCCTTCCTCGGATCCTGACGGCCTCACGGCTCTGGCTGGGTTCTGAAGTGTTCGGTTTAGGTGAACGGTGTGGGATTTTTTTAATAGGTTTTAGGTGAACTAATGAATACACACTCTCACACACAAACAAAATAAAATAAATAAAAATAAAAAAAAAGAGAGAGCAATGATGATGACATGTCAAATCGGTAAAATTACCGAATGAACAATACTGAGCTCTCCAGAAAAAAATAAAAGAAGAGACGTGGCACTTCGGCAAGGCATGGTAACCACTTTTACGCGTGGTGCCGAGTGCATGGCATTCCTCATGGAGACGCTAGTATCGTATGTAATCTGTTTGTGACCTGCTATTTGGGATCTTCGTAACTAAATCACATACATAAAAAAAAAAAAATAGCCATTTAAAAAAAATATTTTAAGCAATTTCAAAGGAAATAATCAATAGTCTCATATTAAATATTGAAAATGCTAATGCATCATCTTTTTTCTTGTTTGCAGTTGTTTTGGTGGTGGTTTTTGGGATCTGCTGGGCCCCATTCCACACTGACCGCCTAGTATGGAGTTTCATCACCGAGTGGACCGACAGCCGTCGGCAAGTCTTTGAGTATGTGCACATCATCTCCGGAGTGTTCTTCTATCTCAGCTCAGCAGTCAACCCAATCCTGTACAACCTCATGTCCACACGTTTTCGAGAAATGTTCAAGGATGTCATGTGCCATCGGCCGCACAACGCCATCCCAAGAAATTATTCTTTAAGTGTCACTCGAGTGACGCTACGCAGTACCCTAAATGAAGCGCCGCTCAGCAGCGGAGCAATTGCTACGGAAGGGGAGGCAGAGGATGGAGAGCAGGCGGTGAAAGGAGAGACCACTTTCACATGTTAGGCATCTGTTTGCTGTCCTTCACAATGAGACTGATTCAAAATTACTGCAGCATGAGGCCAAATTATGAAAACAGAATTGGAAGGAAGGTTGGATTTTATTTTCTGTGGTTATGCTTGTCCTAATATAATGTTGTGGTTATTGTTTGGGGTTGTCTATTTTAAGCATTTGTATTTGTCCTCAATTTATTTGTCAGACATCCACAAGCACAGTACAGTGGACCCCTGATATTTGCGGGGGGGGGGGCACACCAGACTACGAATAGTGAATTTACGCTCAAAGTTCAAAATCCTCTAGGCATTACATAATTTCACATTTAAATCAGCATAACGTCGTTGCTATGCGAAAAACACTTATTTCCATTTTTTGTCCTCTTTTTTTTTTTTTTACGTTTTGGGGATGTCTGCATTCAGTTTTATCCCAAAAACGTAAAAATAAAAATATATTTTTTTAATTGGCAGAAGTGTTTTTCATTGAATTCAGTTTCATCCCATAAACGTAAAAAAATAAAATAATAAATGGGCGTAAGTGTTTTTCACATATTAATCAATAATTATATGACAAATGAAGTCACCCATTTTGGCCTGGACACATCAACCAGATTCTGTTTAGCTGTCAAAAAAAAAAACTACGCCCAAAATCCAAAGTGATTAACATTGGTTATGTTGTCAGCTAAAACGCAGTAATCATTTTTCCAAATCAGAAGAACCGAATCCTGTTTCAAAAGATCGTTTGGGGTCTTTCTTGTTGATGCAACAATAAGGATCTAAAATATGTTTCCAATGTTTTTTCTTGGCTCCAGCATTCAAATTCTTACAACCACAGCTAGTGCTGCACTTGTATTGATCATGTCTTTAAAAAAATATTTGAGAATCTTTCATTTACCAGATAGTTTACTGCAGTTTTTAGGTTTGAATTTAAATGTTATCTGTTTGTGTTGAACAAAAATATAAGCAGTCATGTCTATTAATCAGTTCCCCTGCTGTACTGAATGTGAACCAAGCTGTGACCTTAAAACTCATGTATTTGGTGTACCCTTTAAATGACACAAATGCTTCACAATATTTTTACAAGGTTCTGCATTGACCTGTGTACGGTGTATCGCTTACAATGGCTTTAATGTGAACTCATTGAAACTGTAGCTAAATGTTTTGTTTTTGTGCTATTGTGGATGTAACTATTAATAATGTCATACAATCATGGACAGTTCAGAAATACATTTGAAATTGTGTTGTTTCAAACCAGTAAAAGGAAAGCCGTTCACCTAAATTTGTCAAATTTACATCTATTAAATTACTGTCCTCACATCTGTGTACGAGTTTGCCTCTCTAATGTTTTAATTCATTGTACATTCCAAACAATACAGCATCAAACTGGCAACATTTTGTTTTGGGCAAAATGCCATTCATTTCATTTGACTTTTCTCACATTATTAAGTTGTGATCCAAAACAATATTGTCAATTTGAAATAAACACATTAGCGATGTACTGATATAATATTGTACTAGCCAACCTGTAACTAAACTCAAAGCTCTAACTGATCATTGTAAACATTCTTTAAATAATTGGCCTTCCAAATGATACGGCACCAAGATTCGTAAGGTTTTGGCTCATAAAAGTCAAGCAATGGTAAGCATTTATAGTTTATAGGTTTGTGACCTCGTGATGCACGGATAACTAAAATCTCTAGTTTCTTGGTTTGGTGAACTACAAAGAGTAAAGTGATCGGTGGAGATCCTGGGGTGTAAGTGGATACTTTTGCATATTCATGAAGAAGTAACATTAGATATTCAATCTTCAGTCCTATAGAGTACTGTGGCCAAGCAGGGAAGGTTTGTGGGTCTTGCACTCTTTTGTACTTCCTTTAAAAAAATAAATAAAAAAAATGTTTTAATAATTTTATATAAAAAAAATTGTACTTCCTTAGTCACAAGCTTGTTATCAAAATAAAACCAGATTGAATATAATAACAAATCAGGTAAATTTCTTGCAAACCAACTTCAACGCAATCGGGAAAAATCTCTTATAACGGCTATCAAAGGGACAACTGGTGAATGTACACAGTCACCAGAAGAAATTAATCAAATTTTTTATAACTATTATCGCAACCTATACTCAGAAACTAACAAGCCTGACCCTGAGCATATTGAGGCATTCCTCAGTAGCTTAAATATGCCTCAGTTAACTACTGAATATAAAGATATGTTAGAGGCGCCACTTACTATAAACGAGTTGTACAGTGCTCTAGATAGTATGCCTAATGGCAAGGCACCTGGCCCAGATGGTTATCCGGCTATATTTTTTAAGCACTACTGGTTAATGCTTGCTCCGCTATTCTTAAGAGTAGTAACAGAAATGAAAACTAATGGTTACATACGTCCACACATGAATACAGCAGCAATTAAACTTTTATTAAAGCCAGAAAAAGACCCCACCCTTCCATCAAGTTACCGTCCGATTTCACTAATTAACACTGATATTAAAATTATTACTAAGGCTTTCACATCTAGACTAGAAACAGTAATCTCGACAATTATTCATAGCGACCAAACAGGCTTTATTAAAGATCGTCACTCTACTAATAATATTAGGAGGCTCTTTAACCTTATTAGCATGTCACAGCGGCATGATAAGATGGCAGTTATTATATCGTTGGATGCAGAAAAAGCTTTCGACAAAGTTAACTGGTCCTTCCTCTTTGCTGTTTTAAATAAATTTGGCTTTGGGAAATCATTGATCCACTGGGTGTCAGTATTATATGATTCTCCCAAAGCTACAGTTACTACTAATGGGATTATATCTCAGAGCTTTATTTTACAGAGAGGCACAAGACAGGGATGCCCACTATTCCCTTTATTATTTGCAATATTTATTGAGCCACTTGCAATAGCCATACGCCAGGAAAGAAGGATTCAAGGAATTCACTCTGGGGTAACAGAACATAAAATTAATTTATATGCCGATGATATTTTACTTTATTTAGAAAACCCGGCGATTTCGTTAGGGGAAGTATTTAACTTAATAACTAAATTCTCACAGTTATCAGATTATTCTATTAACTGGACAAAATCAACACTTCTACCTATTACAGAAAATTCATGGAACCCTGCAAGCCAGGACCCACATTACTCATTTCCTATAGGTAATTTAAAATACTTAGGCATAAAAATCTCACCTAAATTAACTGATTTAATTCATTTAAACTTTTCTCCACTTCTGGATAACATTCATAGTGACTTGGAATGCTGGAATAATCTTCCTATTTCTCTAATAGGACGAATAGCCACCATTAAAATGAAAGTTTTACCTAAAATAAACTATTTTTTCTCAATGATTCCATTTAAACCTACGGCTAACTGGTTCCAGTTGTTGGACTCAGCCGTTACAAAATTTTACTGGAATAAAAAAAAAGCAAAGATTAGTCTATCTACTCTTCAGAAAAGTAAATCCAAAGGTGGTCTAGAGGCACCAAATTTTATGTACTACTATATAGCCAACCAGCTACAATATATCGTTCTATGGGCACAACCCAACAGAGACACTAACTGTTGGTTGGAACTAGAACAGAAGGATTGTAATAACCTCAGACTTCTACATTTACTCTTTATTACAACATCAATTAAGCGACATAATTGTTTTAAAAACCCAATGATTTCCGCCACCCTGACTGCTTGGTGGAAGGCACTAGAAATTACAAAAGCCCAAGTGGAGCCCTGTGGGCTTTCTCCCCTATGGCATAACCCTGACTTTCGAATTAACAACCAATCGTTTTATTTAGGTGTGTGGGAGCAGAAAGGAATTACACATCTCCACCATCTCTTCTCAGATAATATGTTTATATCATATACATCCTTGCTCCAAAAATACAAAATAACAAACGGAAATTTTTTACATTATCTGCAAGTTAAAAATATGATAAAGAAACAAATTCCAACACTTCAGGGTACGCTCCAACCGCCGGTTTTAGCTAAAGATATTACCAAGCTTTCTCCGACAACAACAAAAAAACTTTCAAAAATATATGTTACTTTCATATACGGATAAAATGTCTTTACCCATCTTAAAATGGGAGACAGACTTGTCTATAGCTCCGGAATCTGACTTTTGGATTCAAGTTTGTGAAAATGCATTTAAAAGGACAAAACACACAAATTTACAACTTAGCCAATATAAAATTATCCATAGAACATACATTACTCAATATATGATGAAGAAAACGGGACTCTCCGACTCCGACATTTGTCTCCAATGTTTACAAAACACTACAGACACTTATTTTCATGCTTTATGGTTATGCACTCCGGTTATGTATTTCTGGACTAAAGTCTTAGAAAAACTTTCCGCTATCTTGGACTGTAGGATACCTTTATCTCCAAACTTGTGTTTGCTAGGTGACTTAACAACAACTGACCTACCACATTAACAATTTCAATCTACACTTGTAGCCCTTACTATCGCAAAAAAAAACAATTCTTGTTAACTGGAAAAATAAACAAACTCTGAATATCGACCAATGGTCTAACCTCCTCATAAATCACATTTTAATGGAAAAAATATCGGCCTCAAATAAAAAACAAATATCAAAATTCATAGAAATATGGTCTACGTATATAGAATATTTTAACCTAATTCTGGTTATTTAATTCTGCCTGTTAGCGAGAGCCACCACATCGTGATAATTTACATTGATGTCTCTGCATTTGGCAGTTTGTCTAATGGTCTAATGGTCTAATGTCTAACTAATGGTTGTGTTTTTATAGTCAGGAACCCAGTTGCTGCCAACAGGATCGAGCAGATTCACCTCCAATGGGCACTAAGGGCTAATATTCGAATTCACTGCATGCCAGGGGACTAACTCTACAGGTGCTGTCCCCCTCTGGCTGGGCGTGGGCGGGTCTGCCCCTCTGTTGGCTGCTGGGTGGCGGCTGCGTCTTGATCGTTCCCTGGGTCTCGTGGGGGGTGCTGTGTTGCGGGGCTCTCCCTGGTGTTCGGGGCGGCGCCGCCCCGGCGCGGTCCGTCGCTCTGGGCCCGGCGACGCGGTTCGGGGCCTGTGGGCCGCCGGGGTGCCCCGTGGTTCCCTCTACCCTCCCCTTCCTCCCCCTTGCTTCATCTCCCTCTTCGCCTCTCCCCGCCCGTCCTCCACCTCCCTGTCCCTTCTCCCTCGTCGCCCTTCCTCCTCCTCTCCCCCTCTCTCTGCGGCCCTGCCGCTGCCTCCTGCCCTTCCTGTCGTCTCCTTCCCCCGTCCCCTCCCCCTCCCCTGTCCGTCCTCCTCCCCCTCCCCTGGGCCGGGGGTTCCATCCGTGGCCCGGGTCTCGGCGCTCCGGGGGCCGGGGGGTGGGCGGCGTTGGTGTTGTACCCGCCCCGCTCCGGTGGGCCTCCGGGCACTTCGGGCGGGCCCCAGTATCCGGGGAGCGAGCCGGGGTCCCGGGGTCCTGCTCCTGGGTTTGCTCTCCGGCCGGTGGCCCCTGCGGGGCCCGGGGGTCGTCTTTTGGCGCTGCCGCGGCCTGGGGGGCCCTGAGGTGTTGCGCTTGCTCTGTCCTGGCGGGGGTCGACGCCTCCCCTCTTTGGTGGAGATTTTCATGCATGCCAGATCCACCACACCAGCATCTATCGAGACTCAGACACAATCTTCCTCAGGTCATTGAATCGGTGGAGGCTGGTGTCTGTGGATCTCACTCTGCTTCGTCTGTCCTTTCTACCTTTCCTCAGTTTCTCCTTTGGGCCCTTGAGGTCTCCCTGATTTGTTGGAATTTAGATGTCTCTGGGGTTGGTGAAGGACTCTGGTTAGTGGCCCGGTGGGTGGTGTCTGGTCGGTGCTGGGCTTCGCTTTTCTTTGGTCCCTCTTCGGGTCTCCTGGCGGCCCCACGACTCTGGCTGGATTTTGAAGTGTTCGGTTTAGGTGAACAGTATGGGATTTTTTTTTTACACGCACGCACGCACGCACAAACACACATCCACATACAAAAAAAAAAAAAGGGAGAACAATGATGATGAAATGTCAAATGATCAATACTGAGCTCTCCCAAGAAAAAAAATAAAATAAAATAAATAAATAAATAAATAAAACCAGATCAACCCTAGACATGTATTACTCAAGCCCACCTTTAGCATTGCGCTAGCCGCTTCAACTCTACCTTTCATGCGTCCTATAACCAAAGTTGCACGAGGGTTTTTATATAAGAGTACAAGTGTGCAACATGTTTGTTTTAATTTCAATTTAATTTCAACATATTTGATATACAAATTACACTCAGTGTCATTTTGAGTGTGTGAAATAGAGCACAATTGCATCTTCAATTTCAGATACAAACGAATGGAACCCAATCCAGCATAGGGGGGAGATAACTGCTAATAAATGACGCATATAAACCTACTACTTACTGATAATGACCAGGGAGCAGATAATGGAATTGGAATATGTGAGCAGATGGAAGATGGGTGATGAGGTTTGAAAGTCATAGAGCAGCTGTGAACAGTCAGAATGACATCTCTGGTGGGGGCACGCTATTAAATGAAACTCTTCACAAGTATAAATGTCATCACAAACTTCAGGATTGATGGAGCTTGATGGAATTTGATGGAATTCACATCTCAGGAAAATCATTCCCTTAAATAATGCAAGTTTTGATTTGAAATAAGTTTTTCATGATATTGTAGTTTATTGAGGTGCAATTGCATGTGCAGGTGTAGCTCACCTCTCGCTAAAAGTCAGCCGAATAGGATTCAGCTCATCATTTTGGACATCTGATCTCATCTCTCAAGGTCCTTACAAGTGTTCTGAATTGAAGTCATGGCTTACATACTGACAGATGCTTAAAGCCCTTCAACCGATTTGCACAAAAAAAAAAAAGATGAAGCAATGTGCAAAGTCTAGAGGCAACTTGACACATATGAAGTGACTACCTCGCTTGGAAACAACAGCTAGTAATCACCACATTGCTCCGACATAAGGACTGGAAAATCTCTCCGCATTAATGCACAGGCACAACCTTGTCCATGAGAGGACAGCCTTCTTGTTAGACCCTTCTGGAAGAACACATGAAGCTCTGAAAAACTGATTGCTTAACCAAGATTTATGTCTAATCATCCAGCCAGCCATCTTTTTCCGCATATCCAAGGGGGTATCTATCAGTGATGGGCAGACGGAAAAAACGGTGCCCACCTCTGCATACAAGCTGCTTGCATCTTCAAAAATACCAAAGTCCAGTCTAACCCACCCCTGTGTCGATTTAGACCGTGCCTTACGCTAGACATCCACTGGGCAGAAAATTCGAGCCCTTCGTCTACATGCTTCTATATACGTACGTGACCATGAGACCAATCACATTTCTATAGAATATATACAGTATCTATGTACTGTGTGATGCAAACATTCAATTCATATACGGCAACAGATTTGGCAATGTCATGGCAGCACCTGACAGGGATTCCTGCTTGATTACAAGTGTGAGCAAATTTAGCAATGACAGCTTTGCATAAATCGTTGTTTGGATTTGGACTTTCCGTTTCAAGAGGTTCCGTTGAAGCACCTGAAGTACAGCAAAAACAGCAGGAGAAAGACTCCCCTGCCATGTTTATGTAATCAGTACGAGTCATTTCCGTAATTGATACCTGAGCATATTCAGTCAATTGCTTCTGCCTTGTTAGATGTCATCAACGGTGGAGAGGTTCACTTGCCTGACTTGCACCTGCAGGCAGCATGGGGTCAGTTCCCCGCTCAGTGACAGACGGGAGTATGAATCGTCTGCTTCTATGTGTGCGCTGTCATTGACTGGCAACAAGTCCTGGGTGCAGGATTAGCGGTATCGTAAATGGATGGTTGGAAGGATGGCTCATTCGTCTAATTAGTCTAATGTGGTCTGAGTGGGAATGGAAAGCCTAACATTTTCCAACTGGTGAAACTGGCAAACGACCAGCCCAAGCAATTCCGAAAGCGCCCAGGGACACCAGAAAGAAGACATTGTGGTCACATTTTCCACAGACAAGTTATTCTTGACAAATTCTTATCTAATCATTCATTTTAAATCCTCTTCATTTTTTCAAGATAAAGGCTGAGGATACATTTTTCAGGCCCCGTCCACACAATTTCAATGTATCCTCACAAGCTTCTTACCGTTTAAGCCGTTCGTCCACATGACAGCGGGGTTTCAGAACTTGAAACCAATCAATTTTGAAAGCGGGCTCCAGAGTGGAAAGATTTCAAAACGCGCCCCGTACGCGTCCGTCTGGACACCATATGCAGGATACTCCTCCAGCGGTGACGTAATGGTCGCAGCTCGATGACGACGCATTGTCGCAGATTGATGACGTATGCGCCAATTCTTGCGTGACTGACAACAACAATGGCGGATAGCCGTGTCGTAGTCGTTTTGCGCAGTCTCCTTAGCTTGCTTATACTTTTACAGCAAAATATTTTGCTTGTTTATTCCCACATTCAACAAGCGGTGTCGCACTTGAATCAGCCGCCATTGTCATTTGTTTCTGTTGTTTCGATACAGGCAAAGCCATGTTTGTTCTGTAGATTCCAATAAAGTTAGGGGGGGAAAAAAAGTGTGATTCTTCTTCTACGCTTACCGTTAACTCCCTGTGGCTGCGCTACAGCGCCACTCCAGACTTGGCATATACGTTACAGCCGTTAAAACGTCTTCAGCGTCTTCTTTTGGACACACGCAAGTCTTGAAATGCTTCTGTGTGTACGAGATTTGTTTGAGGAACGAAGCCGGCTTTGCTTCCGTCTGGACGGGGCCTAAGACTGCGCAACCTTTAATTTAATGATCGGATGTAAATGCAACTGCATATTGAAATGTGATAGTACAGTTTGGCTTCATTTTATGTCACTGTAATCAACTATAAACATTATTATAACTTTGAGTATTAAGTATTCCTATCTGAGGTGGATTGTGTGGTACCGACTGTGATAAGCAAGGATGCATGGAAATCATTGATTATTTATTTACATTTGCAAGTTAATAATAGATGGCTGTTGTGGTTGAACATTTAGAAATCCAAACAACAAAATAACTGTAATTTGTTGACAATACACATTTCTTTACTAAAAAAATAATAATAATCACAAATCAGGGCACCATAATATAGATGTGTACGAGTCATTGTTTTATGAAGGTTTACTGCTACCTAGGGCTTGTGAAAATGGTGAACTTTCATTCCAATATAATCTTAAATGCTAAAATGTATATATATTAAAAAAAAAAAAACATATTTCTCTAATCACCATGAATCACAGAACATCGCAGTGCTGCCATTTTGTATCAGTCACCACGTCATAACACAAACTTAACACAGCAGCGTCTTCGATTACTAGACAGCAAGAAACACTAACCAATGTAAGAAACTTTGTGCACGTATGTAATTATAATTCTTTCGACAAAGTCACTGCTTCCATACAAGTAACTAATAGTGTTATCAGTGCATGCACAAGCACAACAGAGCAAAGCAAGCACTTTCTGCTTTTTTTTTGTTTGTTAGGCGCATCTGCAAAGACAGGCTAGGTTTACTTCAGAGAACTTTTAAATTTATTTGAAAAACCCAATACAAATTACAATGTGGAAAATACTCAATTTTTTGACATGGATACCATGTTAACGGCAATGCAAAACAGCTAAACAGAAGTGAAATCAGCCCAGCGCAAGTCATTTTAAATCCAGATTAAAAACTGCATTTTTTTCCCATGCCTCTGATTAAATCTATTAAAGCATTTTTTTTAGATACAATTTTAGAAAATATTTTTCTTGCACTGTCAGTTCTTATAGTAATTTTAAGAAACTACTTTTTATTTATTTACTTTGTTTTAGAATGACTTTAGTTATTTTGCTTGTAAATGCTTTTAAATGTTGTATTGCTGACTATGTGACAACAACCACTGATACCTATTGGATAACATTCAAAATAAGTTTCAGTATGTTTTATGGTGCAACATCACTATATCATGTGTCTATCTGAATGCATACAAAGACATGGAGAAATATACAAAAATAAAGTTGATTTATTTAGTTGTATGCTAGATGCTGAAAATGAGATGAGTTCAGTATCCGAGAGGCCTCGCTCTAAACAAGACAATATGTCAGCTTCCGGACAACACATTTGTGACCACTTTAAGAGGACCTCTTCAAACAGAGAGCCACTCGGAAAATAAATGACCTATTTCACATTTGAAATGACTTCTGACTTCATTTTCATGCAAGACACAGAATCTACAACCTTGTGAGTGCTCAACAGACACTTCATTCGAACAGCACAAAGTAATGATTCAATGAAGACCTGTAGCCAAGATAAGAATATTTATTTTGATTGACACTTTTCAAGACGTATTAATTCACTAACATAGCTATTTATGCAGGGGTCACTCACCTTTTTCAAACTAAGCAAATTTTTGGGGGTACTTAGTACTAACTGGTACAAAGGGATAACAATTTTGCTCAAATTACTTATAGGTTAATTGGGGTCTATACCGCTGTTGTGTCTCTCCACAAACACTACAGATTGGCAATTTGCTATAGTACTGATCTTTGAACTGTACCTAGTTTTGTTGTTGTTTTTGATGATTGGGTATTGTACTCTAATTTCAAAGTTTACACTAATGCAAGTTTGATTTAAAAAGAAAAGCAACAAAAAAGGTAGATGCATATCAATAATGAGCAATTCCTAGAACAGGCCCACTTGGCTACTCATGTGGTCCCTGTAGGAAATAAGTTATACAGGAATGTACATTATTGTATTCTAATCAATATAATATTTCTCTATCAGCATCATCTACGTATTGGTCTTTAATTAAATTTTAACACCTTTTCTAATTATATATTTAATTCATAAAGGGCTACCCGCAGTTAACAAGAAGTCAATGAAATAAAAATTGGAATGATGAGCGTGTCACCGAAGGATTTCTGCCGCAGTTTTCGCATTCGTAGCTGCCATCCTCCTCCATCCACACTCTTAATTAATAGAAATAGCTTCCAAACACGGCCACAGCACAGAACAAGCTTTCCTGTGAAAGTGACAAAAAATATTCAGAAATAAACACACACCAACATGAAGCCACTCCAAAAATCACACAGCACACCAAAAAGAATAAAAGTACTTGCATTCATGAAAACATCTTCTGCATAGTTGTCTGTATCAGCATCCCATAAACACCTTGACGACATCCTGTCAAATCCAACACATTTTATTCAACGCTTTAAAATAATCATTTGAATCAATATGTCACTCACTTGACTCCTTGTCCGCGTTGTTCTCCAATGGTCACTTGCACAACAAACTTGTACCTGTCAAACCCTAATTCTGCGTTGGAAGGGGAAAAAAATAAACAACACAGTGATTACTAATAACGCAAACGTTGAATTGGATATCAATTTCATTGTTTTAATGTCTGATGAAGGACTCACTCTTCACTTTATTCTTCACAGAGTCAGCCAGTGTGCGGGTAATCTCTGCGACCTCATCTGGGTCATATTGTGCTTCTAACAGGCGTGCCTTCACTGTTTCACGAATGCACTCCTTTACAACAGCAGACTTGAATCTAAAATGTTACATAAAGGCCAGAAAGAATACAAAATACACCTCAGTCCAACATGCAATCCTTAAACATTACCTAACATAAAAGAGTACTTGAAATTAGTTATCTTTTGTTTTGAAACCCGAGCCTCAGAACTGTGCAGATGTACTGATCAATAAGCAAATGCTGTGAGGCTAATTTAATATTTAAATGGTTCTATTTTGTTGTTGTTGATGTAGGTTGTAGTGGCGGAAAAAGTTCATTGTGTCATTCTGAGAAGCGTTTCTCGTGACATCATCTACCTAAAATAATGGCGTCTGAAATCTGGCACTAATACTGATTATATCGTAATTAATAATGTAATTTCTGCGGTAGAATTCTGATCTGCTTCACTAACGATGCAGCGGCGGCCAGCCTGATCATATTTTAAGAAGGTCATGTTTATGTTTAAGAGCTTAATAAATACCAAACGACGGTCAACTTGATTAGCATAGTTTGAAGCCTTTTATGGAGTGTGTTTTAAATATTTCACAATGATGACAACGCATGAGCACAATAAATCTTGGTGGAAGGAATTGGAAAATGTCGGTTTACGGTAGCTAGGCAACGCGAGCGTCGGCAAGGCTACGGCTACAAGCTAAGCTAACGTCACACGATACGGATTTAGCGTCAAACAACTCACTTGTACTGATAGTTGGGTCGTATGAGGTAAGAATCTGAGCCTTCCATGGCATGTCAGTGATATATTAGCTTAACAAAGAGTTGTGGCGCAGAAAAGTAAAGCGAGCAGTGTTTCACTCGCTCTGGAAAGTTTGAGCATAACATTCCCGGAAGTTGATACCCACCCCCCACCCTATCACCGGAAGTGACTGACAGGTCCTCGCTTTACGACAGAGTTCCGTTGCTACGATGGTGACGTAACAGCATTGAAGCTCAAATAAGAGCGACTGATGAAAAGAAAGTTTTTGTCCAACAAAATACACAGTGGAATAAATCCAATGAAAGCCACAATTGCTCAGAGATTTCTTAACACTCTTTACTGATCTCTTCACGTACTGCTAGTCAGGAAGTTCAATGCATCATTTTCAATGTGCTGACTAGGAAGATAATATGATCACCATTTTCGCCAGGGTGCCTTCTTTGTAAAAGGTCACCCTTTTATACTGTTTTCAATCTGTTCTTTTTACCAAATGCATTATGGGTCACAAATTGGTGTCTGTGAACTGTGCAGCTTCAACCTTGAGAGCCTTTTGCAGATAGCTAAAAAGACATTAAGGTATAGTAATGCGATTCCGTCATTCATGCAAAAGCTGGATGATGCATCGCACACAGTATTGTATACGTTTTTTTTTTTAATTAGAGTACAGCTTTACAAGTACAAGTTTTATTTGGGGTTTTACACAATAGTTCATTTTAAATGTTTTGTGTGGAAGTAGGTCAATAAATATAAGGCTTAATTAATTTACAGAAACAATTCTGTGGTAGCTATGTACTAGTATATAATATTTTTTAGTATTTTTTTAAACAAGATATCTAAGATATACTGTAGCTATTTATATGTTCTGCAACATATAACAATATTCAGCACTGTAGGCACTCTATCACTCTGTCCTATCAATTAAAGGCTAAAAGCCCCAAAAAATTATTAAAAATAAATACAATAAAGTATTATTACGTATATCGTCAAAACTTTCAACATATTCAGAAATCTGAATTTATTCCAGCAGTGCATTTATTGTTTGCTATTTTTTTGTGTTTGATTATTATTCATTTGATGATCTAGTCTACGTAGTGTATTTGTTACACAGTCTGTTTATTTTAAACAAAAATGGTGGTGATGTGTTTCCATACGAGAGCAAGCCTCTTCTTCACAGGGCATAAACACTTTATTTGTTTGTGATCAGCAGGCGTGACAATCCGTGTCTCACACACACGCACACGCGTGCATGCACTGGGGCTGCGGTTTATTTTTTGTTTTTGGGATACATTCCTATAAGATTGAAGCGGCTGCCTTGCTTTGCAGAATTTTGCTTGCCTTTAACCACATTCTTTGCATGTTTTTAATTCTCAACGTCATGCTTCAGGTGCAGTGCCACTATATATACCTTCAGTATGTACAAGCAGGCTGATAA
The DNA here is from genome assembly GCF_051991255.1 of Vanacampus margaritifer. NCBI lineage: Eukaryota > Metazoa > Chordata > Actinopteri > Syngnathiformes > Syngnathidae > Vanacampus > Vanacampus margaritifer. The sequence continues at coordinate 9,633,914 of NC_135444.1, forward strand.
GGAGAACTCAAGTCTTCTATTGGCTGATAGGCAAGTTATTTTTTATGCTGTCTGAAATTGGCAGCTATATTTTAATAATATGATAAGTTCTCTACAGGCACAAAAAAAGATTTGACATCATGAATCTGCTCTCAATGTCGCTCACGTTGATTATGCTGCTGGTCTTTATTCCAGGTATGTTTTTTTTTTTTTTTTTTTCTTTTTGAGTGCTGAGTTTCCCTTGAGTTTTTTTTTTTATGAGTATAAGTAAATAATTTATTTTAAGTAAAAACTATTTGTTCAGCTCCTTGCAGCGCCGTCAAGGTAAACTGTTCCGAACCGAACCAACTGGCGCTGCTGGAGGCCCTGAAGCCGATCTTTAAGATGGCCGCCATTCGGCCAGTCATAAACATGACAACCCCCACCGACGTCCGCTTACACTTCCTGCTCTATGGAATATTAGGAGTGGTATGTTCAGCCCATTATAAATCCATAAATGATGTTTATATGCGATATGTACTGTATAACAGCTGGTCTATAAATACTGTACTTTGAAACCTGTTTTTGAAATAATTTGATTGTGGTGAAATGTGATATTAGTAGTAGTAAATTATACAAATTATTTTAGATGACTTAAAACAAAATTGTGCATTTTTATTAATAAATTTCATAAACAAATACTGCTCCATTATGGACAGTTTTAAATATGAAATGTAGTTACAATATGGACACATAATAGTGACAATTTTAAAAAGATGATGTCTTACACAAAAAATGTCTATAATATCTCATCTCAACTCATTCACTGCCATTGACGGCGATAGACGTCAAAAATTCATTTGAACTATTTCTAGTAGTTTCACATTTTTTCCCCCACTTTTGTTAATAGTATGAAAACCTAGAAAAAAATGTGTTGTACATTTAGAACAGATATGAAATTTGTGATTAATCTTGAGTTAACTAGTGAAGTCATGTGATTAATTACAATTTTAAAAAATTTATCGCCTGATGCCCCTAATTAAAAAAAAAAGGAAAAGGAAAGATTATTCAAATTTTGGGGCATCAGACGATCAAATGTTTTAATTGTAATTAATCGCATGACTTCAATAGTTAACTCACGATTAATCACAAATTTGATATCCGTTCTAAATGTACAATAAAAAAAATTCTAGGTTGTCTCACACTTGTTAACAAAAGTGGGGGAGAAATGTGAACTAATAAAAATAGTTCAAATTATTTTTTGACATCAGTAGCCGTCAATGGCAGCGGATGAGTTAATTTATCAAATTAATAGTTATGTCAGCAAGTGGAAAAAAAAACAATGTGCATTTGCCTTTACAGTAATGTAACTCTGACCTAATTGAAGCGTGTGTTTTTCAGAACGAGAAAGCTCAACTCCTGACGACTTATCTTTGGCAGACTTTTGTAAGTAATGCATCCTTTTTGTTGTTGTATGATGAAACTGCAATGACGTGCAACGTTATCACTTTTCCGTTTGCATTCATATCCACATTGCGTCAGTGGTGGCAGAATGAGTTTGTCACTTGGGACCCGGTCCAGTGTGGCACCGACAAGATTACTCTTCCCAGAGAGAATTTCTGGGTTCCAGATCTTTTCATCCGTGAATTGTGAGTTTCGAAATATAATCGGTGTGTTTCTTAGATTCGCATCTGTGCATCAGTAAACATACAACACAATTCAACAATGTTGGACCGTCATTTGATGTATTGTTTTAAAATGCTTACATTCCCAGATATTTTTTTTTCACTGTCTTAACTAGAAAACTAAAAAAACACACACACACACACACACACACACACACAAAAAAAGAGTTTTGCGGAAAAAGTGTATAAACTTGGTTAAATTTTTAAATTATTTTTCTTTTTAGTGGGCTACAAATACGCCTTAAAAAACAAAAAATAAACAAAAAAAAGCAACTCAAACAGAAGTGAACTTGCATAAATCAGCGGATCGAATATTTCCTATTATTTACTCATTTTATTGTGACTACTGTGAACATTTATTTTGAACAAATCAAATAAAAATATATAATCGCATCGTTCTGTAATATATAATCATCTCCCTCGTTTTCAGGAGAAATAAAAACATCAATTTGTACATCTAAGTGCGTATCTGTGTGTTGCAGTATGGATCAAGACAAAGCTCCACTTGTTCCATATGTGAATCTGCACAGCGATGGACAAATGCATGACGCAAAACCAAGCAGAGTTGTCAGTTCGTGTAACCTGGACATCTACACCTTCCCTTTTGACAAACAGGACTGCACTCTTACCTTCGGCTCCCTCGTTAACTTGGGTAACGGATTTTGCACTTTGACTTTTGATCCTAGTTAAGGAAAATGTGAAAATAAGGAAGTCAATTATATAGATGATGCATGGGAGTTATGCAAAGGAGAAAATGACTTAAAATATAAACATATCCCAACCCTAATTTCTTGAGAAGGGTACTCTTTTTGATACAACAGATCCTCAACGTACGCATTGACACTATGCATGTTTCTGCAGTAAAACAGCTCCCCACAGTTTACAGTGAGAATTAACAATGGACCTTGGACTTGTTTTGGAAATTTTCTTTTAAATGAAATATGAAAAAAATATGTTAACAGACATTAACTTAATACAGAATGATTGTTTTTTGACTATACTTGTCTGCACTATGTCATAAAAAAACCACATACATTTCATACACGTAAAAAAAAAGAAAAATAAATGTGCTTGAATCTACAAAATAATAATAATAATAATAATAAAGTTGCCACCCGTCCCATTTTTCCCAGAATTGTTCTTTTTTTTTCTTCTTCTTTTTTTTTACCAGCTCTTCTGGGAAGATAAAAATCTCTCCCTGGACACAATTTGTTCCATTTTTTTTTTTTTTTAGGAAGAGTGCCAAAAGCAAATTTAATTTCCTAAATTCTGTAATTTGAAAATGTCCCCTATGCTACTGTGGAATGCTTTGCTGGTAGTAGACATTAAATCAAATCCAGAGGATTTCCCCTGTTAAAGAAAGGATAGATTAACATTAGATGGTTGATGTCATTAACTCCCAGCCATTTTCACTGAAGCAACCCCCTTCGCTGTTTTACCGGATTTTGACTGATTTTGCAAGGTCCACAGAATATTGTGTTCTCTTACTACTGTATAAAAATATGGAACCTACAAAAAAAAAAGATTAGAGCCTTTTCTTTCATCATGAAAAAAAAAAGTATATTTGTATCTGTTTCTGTTTAGTAGCAATTAGCATTAGAATATAGCTAAGCAACCTGTTGAAAACACTGGGGACAAGAGCTTGTTGCAACATTGCCCTGGCTAATCTCTTATACTTTGCTGCCACCTGCTGGCCGTTTTTTTGTAATAACTACCATTGCTTTAAGCAACCTCTTCATGTCAGAAGCTACATCAAAGCCTTCTGTATGTTCTAGCACTAAAAAAAAACATTTAAAAAACGTATACATACATTTTGGGGAGTTAAGGACAAAGTATTAAAAAACGCATTTATATGTTTTTGGGTTTGAATGAATTAGCTAGATTAGACTGCAAATTGACTAATCATAGAGGAACAAGTTCATAGCATACGTAAAATGTCGTAGTCGTGAATATAAAGTATGTTACAGTCACTAACATGACAAACAAAATTACTCAAATGCTACCTTTTTCTACATAATACAAAATCCATACATTCTGGCCTTTACAACTAAACATGTTTTATTTTGTTTAGCAAGTGACATGACGGTGTCCCAGTCGATGTCTGACGAATTAATCACAGCCAAATCCAAGAAGGTGATGACCACTTTAGGGGAGTGGGAGCTGCTGAGCATCACTGCCTTAAAGCTGAATCATCACCATGAGAGTGAACATACCTACGTGGACGAGCTTCAATTTCACGTATGTCTGATTGCATTGCATGCAAATGAACCGAATCTGAAGATAAGAATACTTCATCAAAGTCCAAAGGAAGCAAAATGTTTTCAATTCTTTCGCTAGATCCGACTGCGACGCAGGTCCACGCTGTACGTGGTCAACCTGCTGCTCCCCAGCATTTTCCTCATCACAGTGGACCTTTTTAGCTTCCTGCTACCTCCGCAAAGTGTGGACCGCTCCTCCTTCAAGATGACCCTCATCCTGGGCTACACCGTCTTCCTGCTCATCATGAATGACCTGCTGCCTATCACGGGAAACACCATCCCCATCATCAGTAAGCGCCACACTCACGATCACGTTTTTTTATGCCGGCTGCGAAATAACCAACACCAGGTCTAACACGCCTCTGTGCAGTTTTATGACACAGATTTGCAAAAGTCATGAAAATAGAGCTTCAAAATAGGAATCTGTAAGTTCCTGCTCCAACTGCACTATTGATTGGAGCTAACAATTAAAAAGACACGGGAACAGAATCTGTGGCACATTCAATACCAAGAGAGAAGTAGTAATTCTCTCGCCCAATATCATCTGAGATCCAGCTCACGTGAAACTGTAATATGGACAAGCGGAATAGTAGTGTTAATTTGATCAGACATTTTTAAATTTAGTCTCAGTTTTAGTACACTTTCAATCACGCTCGATTTTTACCATTTTATCATATTAGTCAACCCCATCCCATTTTTATTGAGTTCATTTTTAGTCTACTTTAAATCTAGCATTTTAGTCCAAGAAATTATAATTGTATCCATCTAGTTTTAGTCGACAAAAACTGTCAACGTTTTAGTCTAGTTTTAGTCAGGACAGTCATTTTACACCTGTTTGTTTTTTGTTAGCAGATAATGTTGAACATTTCGGATCTAAAACTATTTCATTTGAAATGTTCTCATCTTTTTGCTGAAAAACAAATTCACACACAATTACAGCATTTCAACAAGTGGCTACTGTGGCTCAGTGCTAGAAGCTAGTAAGTTAGCCAGCATTAGTTAGCGGTCGGATTAGCATTATTGTTGGAAGATTTTAGCCGTTGGATTGTTACATTCAAACTATAATTTAGGGGAGACCGGGGCTAGTTGTATCATTTTTTTTAAACTTTTATATATTTTGGGGGAATCAATACATCATATATAAACACAATGTATACCAGATGAAAGATCAAAGTAAAAAAAAAAGGGGGGGGGGGTCGGCTTCCACTATGTGTTAGCAGAAACAGGGTTTTACAAAATCATATAATTTTAGTCTCATTTTTGCTCATGAACTAAAATGTTCATAAATTTTAGTCCAGTTTTTATTAAGTGGAGTGCATTTTTGTCTTGTCTGCAAAAATTCATACTGATTTAGTCCCAGTTATTGTTTAGGGATGAGGGTTTTATTCTAGTCTAGTTTTCGTCCAGTGAAATATGTGTTGACCAAAATATTTTTGTTTAGTTTTCATTAACAAAATTAACACTACGGGATAGAAAATTGTTGGATAGATGGACGTCTGTCATGGGTTTACAATTTGAAATTCCTGAAGGGAAAAGTCGAAAGGAAAATAATTAATGCGTGTTCATGTTCAGAGGTCTCCCCGCCAAGCAGTCTGTGAGACTGCATCAATAATAGCACACGCGCCCAACAATTTTATAAACAAATTCCTGAGTGTGGTGAAGTGTAACATCGGCAGCATTGATCATTTGCGTGATCCATAAACAGTGTGGGCAAACACGTACGGATTTCCATGTCGTGGCAATTCAAATCTCAAGCAAACAAGAAGGAACTTGTATAGATTTCTTTGCTCGGGTTACAATTGTTTATTTAATTCTTGACCACTGAATGTGTGCGTGACTTACCCCTGTCTTTTATGCCAGATGTGTTCTTCTCTTTATGTCTGGCCCTGATGGTGGCCAGTCTCCTGGAGACGATTGTCATCACCAAATTGCTGCTCAGCTCCAAAAACGTCTCTCCTGTTCCCTACTGGATACGTGTGCTTGTTCTGCGCATCCTGGGTCGTTTTGTTGGAATGCCTTGGGAAGAAGTCAAAGATGCAGGTATACAGAGATCAGTGCTGGTTAATCACCTCTTCTCACACATTGTACAAAGTAAATATCATAGGATCTCATAGTTTAGGTTACGATATCTTTTGTGACACCAGTCCTGGAACTTTTCTGATAAACCCCATACATTGAATCTCTCTTAACAGACACTAGAGGCAGAAATGTGTGCACACAGCACGGATGTGATGTCGACCCTCACGAGGAGAAGGGATCGGCAGTGGAGGGGAGGGCCCTGCAGGAGCTGAGGAGCCTTGGTGGAGACCTGAAGGTCCTCCGCCTACAGGTGGAGGAGGAGTTTGGGAGCAACCAGAGCTCAAAGGAATGGATCCAGGTGGGTTACATCATGGACCGTCTGCTGTTTGGCATCTACCTGCTCTTCTTATGTGTCAGCTTCATCACCATCAAGATCATCTGGGTCAAATCCTATAACCAGTAGATTACAACTTTGACATGCTTAATTTATTATGTTACTTTGAAGCACAGGTGGCAAACCCTGCCACAGTTTGCCTTTAGCCCCTTGTGCTAGCTAGCTAGCTCAACAGCAGGTAGCCGAGCACCCGGGGAGCTAGCTAGGGAGCTCGCTAGCTTGCACAACCACCTTGTGCTAGCTAGCGAGCTCCCTAGCAGCCTGGCAGGTAACTGAGCACCCGGGGAGCTAGCTAAAGAGCTCGCTAGCTAGCACAAGGAGCTAAAGCCAAACTGTGGCAGTGTTTTTACTTTCTGGATCTGGATTTGCCATCTCTGCTTTGAAAAGTGGTTGTTAAATTATCCCTCATATACAATTAGTGCTGATTAGATGTTATGTGAAAGTATACAATACTAAAAATAAAATGATATGGACAAATACTTGATAGTTTTGGCTTATCTTTATTCTTCATTTCAATTTCTCTTAGTCGTTCCGACGTTGGTACTTTGTAGTGACATCTAGTGGTGAACTAATAGAATGCATACTACGGTGGCTCAGAGAGCCCACACTTTCCTAGCCTATCCCCAATTACTATTCGGAGAGAGAGAGCAGCCAAGGCGAGTGACCGGGCTAGCAGGAGCTAGCCGGAGCAGCTAACTGCAGCAACAATTTTCCAAGTTGAAGGTTCCCTTCAGGAAAACAGCTTTAAAAAAAGGTTTATTTGCTTTGTTTTACTCTGATGTCTGCTACCAGTTCATGTTTGCGAATGAGAATCTGTTCTCGATTGCCTGACCTAGATAATTTAAGGTTAAGCAAACAAATAAAAACAAATGTTAAAAGGCGAAATATCTCTTCTTCTTTTTTCAACAGGTGCCAGAACCCACTCATTGCATTGGAAAAAAAAAAAAATAATAATAATAAACTAAAATAAAAAAGATACAGAGTCAATTGACTCTAGAATGCTGCATGAAATTATATTAGTAGGGTAATTTTGATTGTGTTTTGGGGTAAAATAGGTACATAAGTGACTCCCAATTATGATGTGTAATGGGAAAATTTGGGGTTGAATGCAATAGCTTCTCTCAAAGGGAAAGTAGTAGATGACATATAGAGATGTTATTAGAGCATTTATATTGGTGGCCAGGGAGTAGAGGAGGCCCCAGCACTTTTGCAGCACATTCTTTGAAAGAAAGAAAGAAAGAAAGAAAAAAAGAAAGAAAGAAATTAAAGAGGGCAAGTATGAAAGTAATTGACTAAAATGGGAGCACTTTGCACAATCCCACCATTACTCAACTTAACAACCACTTTTGACCCGCTGTTAATGTTTTTAGCGCTGCCCGCAGAAAGTCAAGCCTTGTGTGGTTCTCTTCATCTTCATCTCTCTCTTCACACATGGTAAGAACATGCAGACCGCATCTATTTTGCAAACCTCCTCTAATTGTTTGTTATTGACTTTTTGAGCCATGCTAATAGCCTCCTGGCTAATTGTCGTCATCAGTCTGAAAGTGCCATCAAATAAGGGCCATTCAGTGAGATGCCTTATTTTATGTTACTTTTTTATTTATTTATGAAAACTATGAAAATAATATATTTTCAAAATTGAACTCTCTAAAATCATGTTAAAATAAAGCATTTTGTGACAAAATATTTCCAGCTGTCTGCCATGCTAGGACATTTTTTAATGCTCTTTTTGATGCAGTACAATCCAGTTTGTATGTAATACAGTACAGAAGTACTGGACTCGACCAGTCGGCTGAGCCCAGCCCAATTTCTGACCACCCTTGGCTACCACATAGCTCTCTCTACCTATGATGTTTATTGGTTCAGTTTGCTTTCTATATTGTAAATGGATAAATGGGCAGCTCCCTTCTAAATTGTGGACCGGCCTCTTGGGGTAAAATGGAGCAAAAATAATTATTGAATAGCACCATTTCGACCCGCAGAGCATCTGCCCTGTACGCCAGATGGCCAGTCCAGCCCTCCACGCCAGATGGCCAGTCCAGGCCTGCAGTACAGTGCTAAAATGTACAATTTCATTCTTTTGAGATTATGTAGAATTTTTGTGGGTGACTTGTAAATAGAATAAAATGCAGAGAGATTAAGACAAATAAATTGTTTATTTGAACTGTTTTTAAGAGTAGTATGTCTCTAATTGGTGGTCCATCATATTTAGATATAATGCAATTCAAAATAAGATAACACGGTTCTATAGAGCTGATTTTAAGTCAATGTTTTTAAAAGTGGACCCAACATGTTCCTTATGCCGGCTCACCTCATTGCCGATTGTCTTTGCTCTTTGTTAAGCATCGTGTAGCTTCATCATGCCCAACTGCTCTCGGCCGGACGGCCCCGCCCTGCTGGAGGCTCTCAGGCCAGTCTTTGACCTCAGCTCCATTCGACCCGTCGTGAACTTTTCAACCACCACGCATGTCAATATTGCCTTCATCCTTGTCGGCATTCTCGGGGTGGTGAGGGACATTTAACATTCATCTGAAATAAGGTCACCGGTTCTCTCAGTTTAAAGCGCATATCGATTTCTTCTTTCAGGATGAAAAGGCTCAGATCTTCACAACATTTATCATCCAGATGTTGGTGAGTCATACTATTTCAAAGGGAATGACAGCACGGTGGACTGTTGGTTCGCATGATATATTTTTTTCTATTTGACTTTATCAGTGCTTCTGCGTTGCAGAAGTGGAAAAATGAGTTCGTAAAATGGGACCCAAACGAGTGCGGCGCCTATTGGATTACAGTCCCGAGAAAAGAACTGTGGGTCCCCGATATGGTCATCAATGAGTTGTAAGTCAATTAACACTGAAGGAGGAGCAATAATTAGCAGCCTGAAAATATTCAAGCTTAACTAAAGTACAAATCAGCACGTTGCAATTTGATTAACGTGTTCGTAAATGTCCGCTTCCTGCAGTATGGAGAAGAACTCGGCTCAATTTACGCCGTACACGTACGTGTATAGCGACGGCTTCGTGTTCGATTTACAGCTCGTCAGGGTGGTGAGCTCCTGCAGGCTCGACATCTACACGTTTCCATTTGACACCCAGAACTGCACTTTGACCTTTAACGCCTACCTGCAGCACTGTAAGTACTAACTGATCCATGCTCCTTTTTTTTTTCACATATCGACAAGTTTGTAGCACTTCTGTTGTTTGATTGTGTGTCTCATATGATGCGATGAATTAAAACTCCTCAATATAATTCTTCTTTTCATTCAGTATTTCAAATGAAAGTCATCGAAAATATTTTTTATTTCAGTACCTGCAATCACGATTGGCCACTTGGCGTCATCAGAAGAAATACTCAAATATTCCAAAGAAATGATGGCTACGATGGGGGAATGGGAGCTCATTGGAATCAAAGCATTACATCAACAGTTGCCAACTTCGAGTAACAAGACTTATGAAGAGCTTCGCTTCTTTGTAAGGGTCAACTTAGGAATTGTTTGTGTCTTAAAGGTTGTAAACTTAGTTTACATCAGCGGTGGACAAACTTTTGTACTCAAGAAACTCATTTGATTTTCAAAGTGGCCTGATAGATCATTCGCTGATCAGGTAGAAATAAAATAAAAAAGTTTAACAAGAGTTAATATTGATAAAATAATATTGCTAATATGTACAGGCTATTTGTTACGGATGGGCGAGTACTAATACTAGGGACGGTATCGGGCCGATATAACCTATCAGGAACTAAAAATAAAAAATCATAATAATAGAAAATTGCCAATTAATTTCATGCAAATTTAAGAAAGAATGCTATATTGTGATATATTGGCCATTTGGGGGAGTAATTTTATGCATCAAAAGTACAAGTGGTATCGGTACTTGGTATCAAAACTTCAGATCTTAAACTGGTATTGATCTGAAAAATAGTGGTCTTGCACATTCATATGATTTATAATTACTCAAAAGATTTATTAAAAAAATAATAATTAATTACTGATTTTTTTTAAAACAGTTTTGTACTTGTTTTCATTTTTAATTACTTAAAATGAATTCATCAATTTTTATCCAATTACATTATTGATTTTTTAAAAGTTCATTTTACCTCTTTACATTAACCCTATAAAGCCAAATTTATATTAAATACAGACATTTTGAGGCCTCTTTTTAATGAATATAATATTTTTTTTCCTATTAAAAAACCCTGACATATATAATCTGACACATGCATTGCATGGATAATCCACTAGAGGGCAGTATCACCAGTGGGAAATGTTCTTTCTGATTCTTGGAAATACTGTACTAATATGTTTGATATGTCTGTTTATTATTGACAGGATGCATCAAATATGACACAAATCAAAAGTCATCGAATTTTCTCTAATATATATTTCATGGTTCAGGCTTTATAGGGTTAAATCTAAACTATCTAGTGGGCTGGATTAAAGAAAGGACGCTTCTTATACAGTATAATTCAGAAGAAGAAGTTGCCTGCAGTATTTTGCCTCCAGAAAAATATCCGCACATCGTGACAAAATCTCATTTTCATAATTTTGCCACCAACAGATCTCAGTGCGGCGCAGGTCCATGTTGTACGTGGTCAACCTGCTGATCCCGTCCTGCTTCCTCATCACAGTGGACCTCTTCAGTTTCCTGCTGCCTCCTCAGAAGGTGGACCGCTCCTTGTTCAAGATGACCCTCGTCTTGGGCTACACCGTCTTCTTGCTCCTCATGAACGACCTGCTCCCCATCACTGGAAACACCATACCGCTTATAAGTAGGTTTGCGGAATGTGTAGCATCAAATTACAAATCATTGTCCAAGAATTGCCTAACATAATATGTCATGTGTTTTTCATGTCAGATGTGTTCCTGTCCCTTTGCCTGGCTCTGATGGTCGTGAGTCTTCTGGAGAGCATTCTCATCACCAACCTGCTGCACAGTTCTGCTCACTACTCAGACGTCCCTCGTTGGATCAGACTGTTTGTCGTCCACATAATTGGCCGCCTGGTTCTGCTTCCTCCCAAGCACACACCAGTGGAGCAGACGATCCGAAATCCTGCCACACTAGGTAACACGAAGACACGAGGAAGTCAAATAACAAAGATGCATTGTTAGCTACCGTTAGCTTCTCCTCCGCAACAGAAATGGACGCTTCCGCTCTGAGAGCAGGTGAGGGGAAAGCCCACGGACCAGAGGGGCCGCTGGATGAAGACAAAGCCGTGGAGGAGCTGAGGAGCCTGGGAAGAGACGTCCGAGTCATCCGGATGAAAGTGGAACAGGAGAGGAACGTCAGCCCAAGCGCAGAGGAGTGGATCCAAGTGGGTTTCATCATAGACCGCCTACTGTTCGCCATCTACGCCCTCTTCTTATCTGTCAGCTTCGTCACCATCATCGGCGTGTGGGTCTACTCACACAACGCCTCATTATAGCACATAGAAACTGGCATGTGTCTTAATTCTATTCGGATTTACTTTCTTGCTTGTTTGACAATGTGGCAGCATAATTTCTCCCCTTTTAAAAGGGGAAATCAACCCCCCCTCCCCCATCAAAATACTTGACAATAATAATATGTTCTATGCAGCTCCACTAGTCTAAATGTGGTATTCTGGAAACGGCCAATCACAGCTCACCTGTTTTCTGAAGCTGAGCTGTGATTGGTTGTTGCCTGAGCAACTGTGATGACATCTAGCCGGCAACAAAATGGCCGCCCCCTAAAATGGATAAAAAACAGCTGGATTTTGTTGCATAACTCATATTCCACAAATGTAATATTAATCAGAATGTAATGGCAGACTAGTGAAGTCACATATAACATATTATTGTCAAGAAACGTTTAAGGTTGACTTCCCCTTTAAATTATTGTTTGTCATGTATTGTTTTATACATGTATTCTATTAACTAAATTGAGAAATTAACCGTTTTTGCTTTGTGTTCAAATATTTTGTATTGTTTATTTGAAATCACCGTTGCAAACAGTAATCATGAATGACACATTGCATAAGTGTGCACACCCTCTCATAATTGGTATATGGTCATATGATTCAAGGATGTTAACTATGAGTTAGCATCCACCTTCCATCATTTAAAGTGCCTCTGATTTATCCTGAATAAAGTTCAGATGTTCTAGTAGTCTTTCTTGACTTTTATTTCCATTTTCCATCCATTTTGCTTTCTAGCAGAAACCTGAAAGTTTTGTGCAAAATGCTCATAATTCCATGTGATTGGCTGGCAGGGTGTAAGGGCAGCTCACATGTGTCCCGAATGAGTATAGCTTGATGGGACATCAGAATCAACAACATAATTGCTATTATTCATTTTTAGTTTTTCATGTACTGTATATGTTCATCAACACTCATTTTGCAATTGTCTTGAATTCAGCAAACATATCAACGCCTCCTTAAAATAATCACCTAAATAATTTTTTCAGATTTGCATCACCATTTGCATCATTGAGTAGATGATTAAGGCAAAAAAAAAACCAATTAAGAGGGTGACGATATGATCTTTCTAAATGTTTTGGTAAAAAGATTTGGTTAAGTACTGGGAAAAATGTGTTTAAACGTTTAATACAGAAAGATTGTTGCATAATTTTTCAACCAGGATTCAACAACATACTAACATGCGAGAGTGTCAAATTCACTATCCTGCAAGTCCCTCAGGTGGAGGTGTTAAAAAAATTAAATGGTCGAATGGTTACTGAAGGTGTTGAACAACATCTCCATAACTACCGTCTTCTAAATGCCAAAATATGTTTTTCAAACAATTAAAGTAACTCTATAGTATTTAACTGTTTAGTAACATTGTTACTTTTATTGTTATGTCTTTCGTGTTAATAACTTAAAGCATTGATGTTTATTATTCCATGTGAGCACAATTCTATTACGTTGCTAACACTTTCCGCATTTTGTGCTACTAAAAGGCAAATTATATTTTCTGGTTAAAACTTGCCTTCCAGTAAGGATGATAACAAATTAAGATTTAGCATTCGGGCATTAAATTGTTGCCAATGAGTTGTTGTAATCTCCAGGGATTTTCATGCAATATCAGCCAATGTGATGCGAGTGTAATTATAAAAGTGTGTGCGCCTATTTGCTGGCAATCAGTGTTGTATCAACAGTTAACTCAACTTCATGCTTGGAGCTTTCTTTCAATGATATTATATTCTAATTATATTTGAGCAAGAAGAAACGTCCAACATGCGTTGGTTGCGTCGGACAATCAACCTTATTCCATCTCTACTGTTAATTACAGGTAATCATTTGTATTCTCTTCTTTGCTTGTTTTACCTGAAGCGTTTGTATTACGTGCTCTGTTTGTCTTTTATGTGAATGATAGAACTTAGCGTTAACTAATATTTCCTCCCCACTTTTAGCAGTTTTAGCGTCACAGTGTGGCAGCAAACTGTCATGTAAAGAAGGCGAGAGCGGTCCATCGCATGAATCCATGCAAGCCGTTTTTGACACACAAGCTTTCCGACCGGTGGTCAACCTCAGCAATCCCACGGTGACCAACATCTCCTTCACACTGTACGCGGTGCTCGGGGTGGTGAGTTCACACCTTGTGGTTATTCATTTAGCGAATCTGTCAGGAAGACCGTAACTGGCTTACATATGTTGTTCTGTTAAATTGTAATCATCATCATCATCACTGTTTTCCATATTACAATTTGAATCTGCCTGCAACACAACCACGGGATATTTGTATTTATTTGTGTGTTGTTGTTTTTAAGAATGAGAAGACCCAGATTCTTACAACATTCTTGTGGCTGAGACTGGTATGTAGCCTCCATATTATTGTATTTGAGTTTTAAATCTTTAAATTTTTTGTAGACTGGTGCCTGTGCACAACAAAAACGGACGTATTGTCATTTTCGTCTTGTCAACCATGTTTGGGACCGTGTTGCGCTTCATGGACAGAACTGCATGATCAGGGTGCAAGGCGGTCTCCAATTGCTCATGTCACATGCATGGCTGACTACATCATCCGTAAAGGGAAATTTTGCAGTCTACCTGTATGAACGCACTTTGCACACGCCAATGCCATGCACGGACCACAGCGAGTCAATTTCTGCTTCGGCAATGTGCACTTCCACTGGCCTGATCTTAATGGGAATGGAGGGAGCCGCTTCGATTGGCTGAGGAGTCAACTGCGTTCCATTCCACAATGGTACACAACCTTCTACCAAGAAATGGCACAAAAACAGAGCCCCAAATGTTTGTCTTATTTAGTTTATTTATTCATATTTAAGTAACAATATATGATTTGATAACCCCAAATAAAAAACTACCTTAAAAGGAACCTCAACTGTAATGAAAAATGTGCTCTGTATTATTTATTTGGTTGTTACAAACATAACTATGCCATTCAGTTTTCCAAAATTGTTTTCACTTGAATACATTTTGTAGAAACTTTATTTGGACGTACGCCGCCATTGGTATTTACGTCGCAACGCATTCAGTGCGTAGTAAAAGCCAATGTGAAATGCCTATAAAGAAAGCAAGGTAAGCCTCAAAACGTTCCTAAAGAAACAACACGCGATCGGGTCACCTCCCCCACGCCGTGCTCTCGTCATTCACCAGACGCATTTTGAAAGTTTTGATCGTCCCTTTAGGAACGTAACGGAGAATTACCTTGCTTTCTTTATAGGCGTTTTACATTGCTTGGCCTAGAGCCAGCCGCCATTCTTCGTCAATACGCACTGGATGCGTTGCGACGTAAATAACAATGGCGGCGTACGTCCAAATAAAGTTTCTACAAAATGTATTAAACTGGAAATGATTTATGAAAAATGAATCTCATACTTATGTTAGTAACAACCAAATAAATAATATAGAGTAAACTTGTCATTACAGTCGGGGTTTCTTTTAAATACAGAAGGTATATAATATTAAATTATGTAAAACTGTAGGCTTATAGCGTATTTATTATTTTACTCTGATTCTATAGGGCAGCAAACGCTTGCCTTGTTATTTCACAGTAAATATCTCATTCCAGAAACACAATGGAAATCATGACACACTGATTACTTTTTTTGCAGTTTTGGCATCATGAGTTTCTAGTTTGGGATCCTGACAAGTGTGACGGAGTCTCCAGGATTTCGCTCCCCGTGAAGAAACTTTGGTCTCCAGATATCATCATCTATGAGTTGTACGTCTTCTTTTGCATGACGTCCTATTTTGATAACATGTGCATTAAGTGATTAAATGTTAATATAATTACATTCCATAAAACTGCTTGTAAACTAAGAAACCACACCTTATATAATAATAATAATGTATAGTCCAAGAGATGTGTTAAAAATCAGATTTTATTATTACTTTTGAAGGTTGTTTTTTGGTGGTTGTTGTTGCTGCTGTTTTTGCGCATTACTACACTAAAAAAAAAACTTTTTTTTTTAATGGCCGAATCATTTTGCAAATTACTTCTCAATGCGAATTTATCATTTGATAAGGCAAAGCACATCATGTGCGTTTTACATAAAGTATTTGACAAATAAAAACGCTTCAGATACAGTTCTTGGATTTCATTAAATTGTGCCGACATACCTAATAATTCCCGCATGGATCTCTGGATCAACTAAATGTGTTTGTCTGCCTAAACCATCCACCTTGCCATCCAGTGTGGACGATGACGTCTCCCAAGCTTGTCCATACGTCTACGTCAACCACACGGGTCACATTCGCTGGGACAGGATGCTGCGTCTCGTCTCGGCCTGTAACCTGGAGATCTTCAGTTTTCCTTTCGACGTGCAGAATTGCACTTTTACCTTCGGCTCCTACATGCACACCAGTAAGAAAACACATAACGCGGTTGTACGCTAGGAAACCATTCATGTTGTTTGTTCTCTAGTACGTGACGTGAGGGTAAGCCCAGCATTGACCTTCAAAGAGATGTCAGGGAACTCCAAGCGTTACCTGGAAGCCAGTGGCGAGTGGGAACTGGTGGACATACTGGGAGAGACCTCAATCCTGCAGTTTGGGATTGACGAATGGGATATCATTACTTTTTGGGTGAGTGAAACTCATACTCCCATCTCATGAGGGAAACATTTTCGGGATCATGCTCCCATTGAAAACGTCCTTTTCCTTGTTCAGGTGGTGATAAAACGACGGCCAGTGCTCTATGTGGTCAACCTGCTCATCCCCAGCTCCTTCCTCATGCTCATTGATATCCTGTCATTCTACCTGCCGCCCCACAGCGTGGATCGGGCCTCCTTTAAGATGACACTCATCCTGGGCTACACCGTCTTCCTGCTCATCATGAATGACCTGCTGCCCAGCACCGCCAATGGAACACCCATCATAGGTCAGAGGTTGGGACATGTGCACTAGAGCAGTGCTTATCAAATTGGTTTCACTTTACACTGATACAACTATAAAAAAAAAATACTAAGCTATACAAGTACCACCATCATGATTAACATTGAAATAAGGAGGACTCGAAGTCCATGACTTTCCCCACAAAAAAAATTATATGTGGACTCGTCAGACCACAGCACACTTTTACATCTATTAAAAAAAAAAAAATACTAAGCTATACAAGTACCACCATCATGATTAACATTGAAATAAGGAGGACTCGAAGTCCATGACTTCCCCCACAAAAAAATTAAATGTGGACTCGTCAGACCACAGCACACTTTTTCACTGTGTCTATTTATTTCAGATGAGCTCAGGCCTAGAGAAGTGGGTTGCTAAATGGTTTTCACTTAGCATATTAGTTTTAACTCTCATTTGTAAACTAACTGTGTTAAAGAGGACGTCTACCGCAAATTTTTCTTAATGTTCTATGCAGCACCAACAGTCTTAACATGACATTCTGATTAATATTGTGGTTGTAAAATATGAATTGAGCAGCAAAATCCACCAGTTTTTATTCATCAAAGGGAGCGGCCATTTTGCTACTTAGGCCTACTTTCAACTGAAAATGACATCACAATTGATCAGGGCTCAGGTAACAACCAATCGCAATTAACCTGCTTGCAGGGTTTGGTCATGTAATGTTTGCAAGCTGAGCTGTGATTGGCCGTTGCCTGAGCCCTGATCATTAGTGATGTCATTTTCAGTCCACAGCAAGTGGCAAAATGGCTGCCAGCTGAGATTGATAAAATGGGTGGATTTTGCTGATTAATTCATATTTCATAAATGGAATATTTAACTGTGTGACAATTTTAAATTAGTGGGGGTGCATACAACACATTCTTAATACACAAAATTATCCTTTTTTTATTATTTTTATGAATACATCCATAAATATATATAATTATACCTTTAAGAAATACTATCATATTCATTATATTACACAGAAAGTCACATTCCACTGTAGTGCTACTGCTACCTCACGTTCTCGCTAATCAACGTGTATTCCCCAATGCAGGTATCTACTTCTCAGTGTGTCTTGCCCTAATGGTGATCAGTCTACTGGAGACTGTCATTATTACAAACGTTCTCCACAACAACTCCATGAAATACCAAGAAGTCCCACGCTGGGTAAGGTTGGTGGTCCTTAAACACATCGCCAACCTGATCTGTTACCGCTGGCAAGAAGAGTCACGGCCTCCATCTGTGACTCCGGAAAAACCTTCGCAAGTGCCTGGCCCGCTCACCCAATCAGAAAGCAGGACATCAGCCGAAAATCCAATAAGCAATGAAGGTAAATATATTTAATGCTTTTATTTAAAAAAAAAAAAAAAAAAGGTTGCCAAATTGGTGAAACATGATATTTCTGACTGTAAAGTGACCCAATCATCTACTTACCAGGCACTGCCGCGATGGCCGAGCTCCAGCAGATATGTCATCACCTGAGCGAGCTCCGTTCTCACCTGAGTTCCATGCAGAAGGAAAACGAGCTCCAAGATCAATGGTGCCATGTTGGATATGTCCTCGACTTCCTGCTCTTCCGCATCTATCTCCTGCTTATCTCTTGCTACGCCCTGGTCATAATCACTATGTGGTGCATCTGGATCAGCCCAGCTTAGCTGATACAAAAAGTGCAAAACATCCATCAACATCATATTTGGCAGAAAGTAGTAAAGTAGTTCCAGAATACGGTGAGTAAAGCTTATGCTGGAGTTCAGGGCCATTTTTGATGGCTGCTTTACATTGTTTGTGAGCCTGTCGCAACACATCACACAAAATCAAATAGCAATAAATGATTAATCCATACCTAGAGTGCTGATATTGGCCCTTCTTTTTCTTGTATGACACAAGCTCTTCTATATCAATATTTAATTTTCATTGCACTTTGTGGTAATTGCAATAAATAAAAAATAAATCTGACGGAACATTAAAAGTGTGGATGAGTGCAGCAAACAAGCAACAACTCGCATCAACAGTCTTGCCATTCTTTTATTGTCAATAAAATTCCATAATGATTAAATAAAACACAATCATTATAAAAATTTAAATTTCAATATTAGAAAATAATTTCATCTGTAATACACTTTCAATCAAACATAGAATTTGTGGGTTCAGAACCTTCAGGATCAGCAGAAGAGGCTAGGCTGTCAACTCATGCTAAATTGGTCTCTGCAATGCTAGTGGACAGATTTCTATAAGGACGATAGTACTTTGGTCTCCTTCGGGTGGACCCATAAATAGGACCAAGTTGGCATGACGCCATTTGAAAACGTACGGAAAAGGATGGATAACAACTTTCTTTTTGTGATTTCCCAAAATTTTCTTTTGTTAGTTTTGATTTATGGAGGTAATATTTTGAGGAAAAAATCAATCAAACAAAAAAGGCCATTTAAGCTTAGTTTTTGATTCAATTAAGTGTGCATTTGGCATGGAGCGCATATACGCTAATGAGTGCACCAGTTCTGGTCAAGTGAATAATAATGTTCTGATAAACATCAGAAAATAATCCAACATTTAACATTTCCATCCCTCTCCCTGATTTTTTTTTTTATGTCAGTGCAATAAACTGAAATTTCTCCAGGAATGCCAATTCAGTGACATTTAGAGAAAAGTTAAGTGCTGATTAGGCCTGTGTAAACCTTCGTGCATAAAGTACAGCAGGTTGACATACCGGCTAAATGAAGTCAGTCTAATAACACAACACACAATTCAAAGTGTAACAAAGCAATGAGCATTAAGAATGTTTTCATCACTGAAATCTTACTGGACCAACACAAGGCCGTTAGCTTTTACCGCTGCCCTCGCTTTTAGCTCAACTGCTGCTAACCCACTCCTAACTAAAGGTGTGCTGGTGGCTTTACCTCGGTCATTTTGTCCTGGTTTTAGCTCAACGGCTAAATCTAGTCGATGTGCTGCTAGCTAGCTCTAGCTAAGTCTTTCCTAGCTTTGGCCACACAGCTAGCATTAAATGCATAGATTTAGCTTATGGTGCAGCATTGCTATGTTCCTTATCAGCATATCAACTAGCCTAACTAATATTTTAACATAGGCAACCACCCTAAACAAAAACGCTGACTGAAGCATTCAGATATGTTTTCTGTTTAGAATGTAGAAAAGTTCTGGCCAAAATGTTATCTTACCTGTGAGTTCTGCTGTGGTTATGCCTTTTAAGATGGCTCTTCATCATCTTTTGTGGCTACTAAGCTCTATAATTAGCCTGGCAAGCTAGCCCTGCCAATCTTTTTGGTCTTGAGGCACAGGTGTCTAAAAATAAAATAAAACACTAAAAACGAAAAATCAATTAAAACACAATAACGGGAGGAATGTACATTGAAAACCATTTGCAAAAGGGTTTTTTTGTACTTGGAATCTCTTTTTTTTTTTTAAATAATAATAATAATTCATCCATTTTAAATCAAAACTACAAGTCCTAAATATGTCTGAAGCATGTAAATGTCACTGTTGCCAGGAGCTAACAAAAAACAACAACAAATAACCCTGGATTATTAGTTATGTGCATGTTTTACTGCAGAGGAAAACATTTAAGTGCCAATGATATTGAACAATTTTTGGCTCCGTGGCATGGCGCTGCACCATAGCTTGCCTTTCTAAGTAGAGAAATTGCAACATCTCACCTGGCGTGGCAGCAAACACTTCTCACAAAAGCTGCACAAAACTCATTTTTCATATTGGACGCTTTCTCCAGTGTTAAGTGCTAGAGTGAAAGGTGCTTGCAGAAAATAACAGTTAGTTTGACAAAGCACATGACCGGCCGGAACGGAGGCATTACAATCACATTGTGCTCTTCTGCTATTCTTGTCTCGACGTTTTCCCCACTAAGTTCCGCCGCCCTCGTCCTCTTGCTGCTCCATGTTCCTGCGCGCCATCCTCTCTCGGCGCTCGGCCAGCCTCTGACAGCGGGGGCAGTCCTTGCCTGCTCTGAAGCAGACGCGGTGGTAACAAGCATGGCAATCTGGGTGGAGAAACATCATATAAAAAACACGTTAGTTGTAATGCTGTCAAAAGAACATAACACGGGCGTCAGAGTGCAAACATGTTTCAAGAAAATAACCAGTCCAACCGGTTGTGCCTTAAGGGAACGGTGCCAGCCAATCAGAATGCGAGGCAGACTATAAAAGGTGCAAAGGTGAGAAGCAGCGAGGCAGGAGGGAATAGCAAGCAGGAAAGTGACACTGACGACTGCGCTTATCTACACGACTTCCACATACATGACCAACTATGAGGGACTGACACGAAACGATGAGTAAAACATTCCAAAATGTGTTTATTTCATGTTCATGTGGAATGAAACTCAAGTAACAGCAAGGGAATGTAAAAATGATAAAAAACAAAAAACACACACTCAAACTAAAATAAACTTAAAATAGCATCAATACCTTTGTTATCTACATGACTACCTGACAATCAAATGGAATCAAAGTGCAACATGCTGAGAAATGTTCCAATGAAATGCAAAAGTGTAAACATTAAGCCCTTTCACACTGCCTGAACAAGCCGCCATTTTCCCACCGCTTTTATGTGCCACTCTTCTGTTGTTGTTCTGGTCTTTCAGCTCTAGGTGACCATTTACAGGATTTTAATAAATTAAACATCTGACTCACTTCTGCTCTGTTGCGTTGAAAGTAATATTGCACGTCACACCATACATCGCCAAAGTCGTTATCTGACTTTGGGATTTTGTGCTTGCGTGTTCACACAATTGTGTAAATTAGCACTTCAGGATGTTCACAGAGCCTGAAATAGTCAAAAATGAAGTCCTTAATGTGACTTTAAAATGGCTTTTACTTTAATCTTCTCAAGTAAATATATAATAAGCGGTTTCATTCTGCCAAATGCATATATTGTATATATATTAAGCTGCAATAATTATAGAAATGTTTCATGGAATATCAAAAACATATTGAACAATTTATTTCGCAAAGATTAATATGTTGACTCCTCTTTGACACATTCAACAAATGAAAGAGTGGTTTTAAATGTGTGAAAAGGAACAAACTGAAGGCGGATAGAGCAAAGCAAGAAAGAAGCCCAACATCTTTACCTCAAGTCATCCACCACCAAAAGTTTTAACAGTCCACCATCTGTGCATTCACAAGCCAAGTGACCAAATTCCCCAAAACCACCAAAGTGCTCAGTTACTACCACCAAAGGAAAGTGACAGACCTGCAACTCACCTTCACCATAAAATTAAGATTTCAAACCATTTTCATGAATGTGTCAAATTGTGACTTTGCTGAAAATCCAATTTCGTATATATATAAAAAAAAAAAGACCAATACAATAATAAAGTCATCTCAATTTCTCTTTCAGGAAATATTTTAAAAAACTCTACAAAATACTCCTTCACCAAATAAAATCCAATCACTAAAAATGTGCCACAGTATGAATCATTTTGTGCTTCTGTACACAGTAGAGTCTATTTTTCATCCATGAACGTCTTCTTCATTGGCCCCATCATCCTCCCTCTCCTCGCATGTCTGTCTGCCTCGAGTGACTCTGCGGGCTCTGCGAGTCTTTCGAGCTCGCCAGTTGGTTTGGACCGGAACCGAATCCACTTGTCCGCCGTCCGTGTCGCGGCTGTCCTCAGTCTCTTTTACAACTTTCCCCTCGCCCACCCCCACAGCGCCACCTCCAGACAATATTCTCTCAGACTCTTCATGTTTTTCTTCCTCTTTTGCTTGCGTTTTGATGTCGTTGGTGTCTCCTTTAGAGAAGGTCCTGCCTAGACGACCAAACCATCTCTCCTTCCTCCCTTGACTTGTCCCCAGTTCCTCTAAACTTTCCTGGCTGCTACACGTCTCGCTGTCACTGTTCTTCCTGTCACTCTTAGAGAAGTTCTGCTTCAGTCGGTCCAAGTGGAGAATTTTAACCAAACTGATTCTTTTTGCATGACCATCTTCACCTTCTTCACTCTTACACCCGGCTTTACTGAAAACCTCGCCTGTCTCCTCGTTTCCTTTATCACCCTCTTCCCCGCCTTCTTTCTGAGACTCGCTCCCGCCTGTCACCTCCTGATCGTCTTCAGTTCCGTGGTGCCATGTAAAAGCTTTCACCAATCTCCCAGGAGAGAAACGCCCAAATAATCCCCCTTTTCCCATCATCGCTTCTGTATTATGTGTCAACTCCTCTTGGTCCCCGCCCTCCGCCCTCTCAGCTGACTCGAAATCCTGCTCCCCACCCTCCCCCTCCCTCCGGTCCTTGGAGAGAGCCCTTTCCAGCCTACGAGGTTTGGAGATCTTCCAGTCTATCCAGACAATGGGAGCTGAGCTCCGGCGAGGGGGCACTCGTAGGCCACCCAGGCCTGCTACCAGCAGAGAGGGCTCACCTTCGCAGCGCTGGCACTTGCTCAGTTGAAAGGGGAAGATGATGTCTTTGTCGTTGCCACAGAACTCACACACGAAGCCCTTTGCCTGGCACAACTGGAGAAGATCAATACACAGATGAAAGAGCGTTAATACTGGACGTGGTTGACCAAAATGAAGCACCTACTATAGCTTTGTGACAAGATTCCTCTATAAAAGGTATGGAGGACCAAAGCTGCCAAAATTCAAAATAAAAAAATGACTAAATAAATTGACTAAAAGTGAAAATAAAAACGGATATAAAAAAATATATATAAATGGAAATAAAACAAACAAAATTATATATATATATATATATATATATATATATATAAAATACATTTGTATAAATTTTTTAAATTATATTTGTTTTTATTTTCACTTTCAGTCATTTATTTATAATTTTGGCAGTTTGGGTCCATACTGCCGGGACAAAATGT
Source organism: Vanacampus margaritifer (assembly GCF_051991255.1). Lineage (NCBI taxonomy): Eukaryota > Metazoa > Chordata > Actinopteri > Syngnathiformes > Syngnathidae > Vanacampus > Vanacampus margaritifer. The sequence goes on from NC_135444.1 coordinate 9,657,380, forward strand.
TATTCAAATGAGGGGGCGATCCTAAGCGTCTTGAGTTGGACTCAGTTGTTACAAACTGCCTTTCAATGGTCGAGTGAGTGGGATCGGCTTGCAGTGGAGCAACGGACAAAAAAAAAATGTTTTTTTTATAAATGACTAAATAAATGATTAAAAGTAAAAATAAAAATGGATATAAAAAAATAATAATTCAAAAATTTAATACAAATGTATTTAGTTATGTGTATATATATATATTTTTTTTTTGGTCGTTTATTTCCATTTCCATATTTTTTTAATTAAATTTTTAAATAATATATTTTTTATATCCGTTTTTATTTTCACTTCTAGTCATTTATTTATTTTGAATTTTGGCAGTTTTGGTGCTCCATAATATATCCATAATATAGTCCTTGATTAAAGATGGTCTTAACTTCATTTAGCAGTAGCTAAAATGACACTGTTACGAGACAAGTGGATTTGCAAGACCAAAATGCACAAAACCACAAACTGGGTTCTATCATTGGTCAGGGTACAGCAAAGGATTCTAGTTGACCAAGTAAGCAATTTTAAACTAAAAAGGAGAAGTATTCGCAGATATAAGCGGTTGCCTCAATGCGCCAGTATACTAACCCTCCGATTTGATAGGTACATTTTCAAATAAGTAAATGTGAGCCTTTACTCAGTAAACATTAGGAAACACCGCAGGCTTAGGTAAACAACACATTCTGACTCTCGTATAAATGTGGCTTAGATCACCGCTGTACACCAAGGAACGCTTGTAATTTGTTTTGATGTTATAACAAGAACAGCGTCTAATCTCCACAAAGAACTGAGAAAAAAAATTGGTCTTGGATTATAAATCACCCATCAGTTTGAATTCTGGGTAAAAGTTGTGATTGGTCAACAAATGACAACAAACATCTACTTTTTATGTTGGAGCACCTGTGCCAACTAGTTTTGAATGGAAATTGAATAATAATTTATGGAAAAATATGCCACCAAAAATCTTAAAACTTCTGACTTTGATGAGCATAAACATAAGCATATCACACTCTTGGGCAGGAAAAACACTAAGATAGTGTTGTTTGATCTGTTTGGCTTTGTGTGACTTATTTGCAGTGCTTATTCTGAAGCATATATCAGCTTCAACAAGAGTTATGAGAAGCCCATGGGAACTCTGGATGTTAACAACACACATTTGTCATTTAATGTATTACTAATAACTTTTTTACATTTGTGTGACAATTAGGATACATACTGTTGACATTTTATTATTTCATTTTATTTTTTAACTGTTTTGAATTTAGTTACAGCTGTGAAGATGTACATATAACTATGTTAACTTAATATAGCTTGATGAGTAATGCTTTTCTCCTCTTTGTTATCTTTCGTCCTCTTTTCCCAGAAATGAGAAAGTTAATAAGTGTCTTTTATTTATCTAAGAAGTCTAGTTTCTGTTCGTCAGAAATCCGTTTTTTGAGAGTTCAAGGACAATCTAGTATACTGGGAGAATGTAATCAGATTTTGTACTTGGAGGGAGGGGGAGGCGTTTTCTAATAAAAATCACGTGTCTGAGAGAGAGGACACACATTTGGACAGAAACATGGCTTGGTGAAATTTCTTTGTGTCATCAGAAGCTTCTGATTAAAATACCTTGCAAGGACCCTCTTCACGAGATCTCAACTCTGATTTATTTGAACACGCAAAAGATTACTAAAACAGCTAATCTTTCAATACGTAAATGTTACTGTACAGTTAAAGGTTTTGACGGTGGTGGCAGGGACACATTATTTCTTATGGAAGAACTTACTTCTAACTCCAATAAATAAGGTCAACTTGCATCCTGCAAATTCAAACTCAAAGGTTGCATTAAAATCACTGAAAGATTTGCAAATATTAAATGAAGATTGTCCAGTGAAGAGAGAACAAGCACAAAGCTAAGACATCAGCTAAATCAAATTATTTTGGTAATTGAATACTTGTTTTGGTATTTAGAATTAGAAGACAAAGAGGCTGAACAGGACAAAGTAAATAAAATCCGTGAATTTAGTTACGGTAATCACAAACATAAACCAATAAATAAACAGTCCATATACTGAATAAAACCCAAGGTTTTCTTACCACGCAGCCTGCTACGTGCACAGTGCCGAGTTTAAGCAACTCCTTCATTCGGGGGGCCAATTCTCCATTGCGCGCAGACAAAAAGTCATTCAAGGAAAAGAGGTGCAGATCCTCGGTCAGGTGACATGGAAGAGTGTCAAACTGCTCAAGAACCCTGAGAGATAACAAGCATACTGACATTATTATTGGTGTGATACAGGGGGTGACATTTTGTACATATTGGCCCAAATAATGTGACATGAATGTGAAAACATAAGGCTTACTCCTTGGAAAATCTACACGTCTTGAAGAGATTTTTCATATGAAACAGCTGCATTCTCAAAACCTAAAAAGCAAGAATATGAGGATTAAAAATGTTTTAATAACACAGCAGGGATTTCATTCATTCTGCTTTCCCAATCTAGTCATCACTAGCCATGCAGCTTCCGTTACCCAATTAGGATATTTCGCACTCATCAGTCATATTTTGTCCGCAGCCATAGACTACATTCAACTCATTGTAAACCGTTTAAATACAACATTCCATTGGATGATAATGGCTCACCCTGACAGACTCCAGAGCTTTAACTTTCTTGTAAAGGCCGCTATTGATGTCATTTGGGTTGAAGAGCGGGTCTCCGGCAATCTTGCTCAGCAGGTCACGGGCAAAGTTGCTCACGTAGTATTTGCCGAAGTCCCACTTCATCAGAATTCGACCGGGAACCACCACTTGCGCATTCTCATGGCAACACTGGCAGAAGTAACGCCCAAGGTACTCGCAGTAACGGAGTCTCTTAATATAATCTGTCCCACAAAGGATAAAAGGGTTGCTATTAAAATGTGTAACAATGGCTATGGGACCAGCGATGAAACAGCTGTAGTGGAGAATTGTACCTGGATCGATGCGAGTACCACAGCCAGCACAGCGGTAATTCTGTTTTGCCACAACTATCTTCCTCCTGATAGAAGAACATTTAAAAAAAAAATTGTAAGGTGAAAAGGTGTTTCCTTTAGCATGAAAGCAATTTCAAACAACACAAAATGTAGACAAAAACACGTACTTGGGGGGAGGGTGAATGTTAAAGATGATTTGTGGTCGAGGCGGCGCCCACTCCAGGTTCCCGCGTACCCGGATCCTTAGCTTATAGATGTCTGCATGCTCTCCGTCATCAGGAGAAATGGGAAGAGAGTCTGGGATGGGCAGCAGCTGAGAAAAGGCCGACAAACGGTGTTATGACTTTTGTTGTTGTGTCACCAACGATGTAGCATGCGCCGAAGACGTACTTTCTGTGGAGCGTCATGTTCTGGAACCAGCCAGTCAAGCTCAGAAGCAGCAGGAAGCTGCATGCCCTCAAACTGTCTGAGCAAACCCATGGCCACCGACTCCGCAGAGTTGGATTGTAGGAAGGAGGTGGACCTGAAGAAGAATTACATAAATAATGCAGGAGCAAAAACATAAATTATACTATACACCAGGGGAGCACTAACATTAATAACAACCGCATAAGAATTTTGCAATACTACATCATCAGCCTGACATCATGCAAAGAGTAAAATATTTTTCACTTGCATGGACTCGGAGCTCAGAAAAGATCTGTTTCTGGAGCTTACGCTGCGCTTTATGTCTGCTTCTGAAACATACGACAACATTGAAAATGAGAACTGAATCAGGTCCCGTGATGTCAGGACGACAACACTCGCTATACTAGCAACGTATCCAAGTACTCAGTGGATGATACTTCACCACAGATCACATAACACTACTTACTAAAGCTAAGCATTTAAACTATTGAAATAAAAAAATGAGAAACATGTTTTGAAAAACAGAATGTCAGCAACATTAATTGTATTGTTATAAAAGATGTAATAGTTGAAAGAAGGAACGCTCAGTTTCAGCTGTACTTATTGTTTTGCATTTGACTTTATTTTCATATTTATGGCCAGTGTTTCATACAAATATTTACTGTAATTATAACCGTACAACTGTAGTTTACCAATAGACCATGGCACATTCTGATTTGCGTTCAAACTTTGCGCCATATGAACGGAACGCCATTGCAAACGGAGGACGCCTTGTACTGGTCTGTTTTGATATTAAAAGGATGACTGGCCATTTCACTGTCATAATACAAAACAAAAAGCAGTTGGAATTGAGCTTGATTAAAGGAAGGAATGATAATGGGAATGACTAAGTATGACAGCAACTAGGCCCCCCAGTAGAAAGCCTGACTAAGGAACGAGGACACAGAAGAGGATGAATGGCAGCTCTACAGATTGTATAACTAAGCAGTCCACCGCAGGCATCAGCACCCAAACACACCAGAGTACTAAGCAACAAGCACCTGCACAAACCTTTCCGAGTTGACTCCAAATTGAAAATAAACGTCTCATATTCTTCTGAGGTACAAAACAAAACATGGAGCACCAAACAAGACTATTTGACTTGTTTTTTTTCCTCCCAAACTAATTATTATTATCTATGACGCAATCTGTGTGAATCAGTTTATTAGGACTGCTTATGAGACCGAATTTTTCAATTTGGAGTGAAGAAGTGTGTTGCCCTTCCCAAGGAACCCCGCCCCCTCTCAACAGCCAGCAGATACCTGAGAAGAGGGAGGCAAGTGACAAGGAGAGGCCGTTCTGAGACACCGCCAGCAGGGACTGACCCTCACAGCCATCTGAGAGACAAAAACTAACACTCAGCACAGCCATCACCACACAGCACCAACATTTCTGACACAAACAAGTATTGCTCACGATGCATGCAAACACACACGTTGTCACCCAGGCCCCAAGACGCACAATATATGAAACACACCTCAGACATATACACAAGAAGTCACCCGTGAGTAGTGTATACAATCAAAACAAAGTAAGTCCATACATATGTACCAGTATCCATGACGTTTGAAACTATGAACACTAAACCAAATCAGGATCCAAAATGGGGTTCGTTCTTAGAGCAAATAAAACACCTTTTATGCATGATTGTTATGCCCTGGTAATTCATAACTAAGGACTGGAAAAACATTACAAAGAAACAAACACTTCAACCCAGCTATTCTGCAACCTTATTTATGTGTGGTAAATGATTAAATCAACAATGACATGTTTAGTTAGCAGTATGAAGACAATGTGATGATGGGGTTATTATGAATGTGGACCCATAGCTTCTTCTTTATTGATTCAATTCAATTCCATCCATCTTCATACCTCGTAGCTCACACTCCTCCACCTCCTCTGCAGAGTCGGAATCGGATAAGCCGTGATCGGAGTCCTGGGAGCTCCTCCTCGAACCGTTGCTATCAGTTGAATGGAACACTACAAACCAACACAAGTCGATTGATATACATAAAGACAGTGGACTCCCGCAAAATGGCGGCTAACACTTGCTGAGCGATATATTTTGGGTATAAAGGGGAAGTTAACTCCCCCCAAAATTATTGACAATAATATGGTCTATGCAGCACCACCAGTCTAAATATGGTATTCTGGTTAATAATGCATAAAATTACAATATGAGCTAAGTAGCAAAATTCTGCAGTTTTTATCAATATCACAAGGCGGCCATTTTGCCACTTTCTGTTGAGTGAAAATGACATCACAGCTCAGGCTGCTCAGCTTCAGGAAACAGCTGAGCTGTGATTGGTTGTTGCTTGAGCCCTGCGCAACTGTGACGTCCTTTTAAGTCGACAGCAAGTGGAAAAATGGCCGCCCCCTGAGATGGATTTTGCGGCATAACTCATATTCCACAAATGTAATATTAATCAGAATGTCATGCTTACATTGTGAGGTCAAATAAAACATATTTAAGAATTGTTTAAGGACGACTTTCCCTTTAGAAGATAAATAAATAAGTACATTCCCAATGCAATTATAATTGGCATAAATTATTCAGTGATGACATGTTTACTTTTCGCAGGCCAGCCCCGTCCCTATTCCTGCAAATAGTAGGGGTCCACTGTATTACGCTTAACTGGCAGAGTTGCTGCCTTTTACTACATCTAACAACTGAAAAGACGAACACCACAAATACCCCATATCCATAAATATTGCTTAATTAATCAATTAGAGTTTTGACTCGACTTCTTATTTGTGAAACCTTTTGGATGAACTATGCTAGAGACAGCACATGTTCTGACTGGATGAGCAAAAATTACCAAAACCACTCCAACATCTATTACACAGTCTTCCCAGAAAAGTAGAAGCTGTTATGGCTGCAAAAAAAAAGACAAATCCACCTCCGCATTCTCAGTCACTGTACGATAAATAGCAATTGAATATATTTGCCCACATTGGTTTTGTACAGTTTTCTGGGCAGTTTAACGGCAGCTTACGGTGCTGGGAGGCCATGCAGGGTGGCAGGCGGCTGCGACGGATCTGCTGCCTTCGCAAGCGGATCTTCTGCTTGAGCTGCTGAATCTCAGAGTCACTGTCTCCTTCCTCTTCACCCTCCTCTTGCTGACGCCGCAGATTGTACCTCATCAGCTCGATAGCTGCGATAAGAGACTCCGAGATGCTGAAGTGAGCGTTCTCCTGCGTAATGTAAAAAGGACCAGGAGCTTGTTGTAAGAGGTGACCATTTTCTCATCCGGTTTAAGTGTCAACTCCAACATTGTGAGTTCAGCATCAAGTGTTATTAACCTTTTCAAGGTCAGCACAGCTGCCAAAGTCCTGCTCTGACAGGTAGCTGATGAGGCTCTGGCCTTCTGATGGCTTCCTGAACAAACCATCTGATGTCCCGCTATATTGGGATCCATCTGCAGCAACCACAAAAAATACATACTCAAAAAGAGAATGCCATTGGGTTTATGAGAGTTCACCTAACAGTTAGAAAGTGCATTGGCAACTGTGGCTATCTCTTCCGACGCACAAGAGGCATTAGTAAATACTGAAAATGGGGGAAAAAAACAATATAAAAAATGCAGACAAGAACGATAGAACTGTGATATAGCGGGGAACACTAATTCCGGAATTGTTGTTCTGTTGCCTGTCAGGGAAGTCGAGCATTAAACTTTTTTTTTTGTAACATCCTATTTCCTTTATACAAACTGAGCAAGATATGCTGTGTCAGGATGTCTATACTCACGAGACTCCATGTAAAGGGAAGTGGGCGTGCTTGTGTCATTGCGCTGAGGTGTGAAAGGATTGTACTCCTTAACGCAGCAGTCTTCGCTCCCCGTTTCTGAGGAATAAAGCATGCATATTTAGCGCTACACACGTTCACTAATGTCATTTAAGCCACATTTATGAAAATGGGAAAATAAAATGGCTTTTAATATTTTTCTTCCACAAAATGACAGTTTTTTGGTTTGCATGCAGAGACAAAATTATGGCTGCTGAGCTTTGATCACACGTCAGTCTGAAAATGTCACGATCACTGCAGGAACAACAACAATAGCAAAGAAGGTGCACACGATGGTCTTAAAACAAACAATTTTGAAAAACTGAAAATGGAACTTGATATCAATGAAAGGAAAGGAATGTTCATCCACATGCAGTGGAAAAGAAAGAAGGGTGGAAGGGTTCAAGTGATGGAGTACAGTGAAACTGCACTGACAACCTGCTACCGGATCCTCTATTATTATGGTGATTTTCCGGTGGGCCCCTCCTTCCCGCAAACAGTAGAAAAAGAAGTAGAGCAGAAAGAGAGCATGTTACCTCAACTAAGAAGGGAAACCAGTGGGAGCAAAGAGAATATTGTAGTTTTATCTTAGACAAAAAGGTTAGTCGATGAGTCATTCCTTAAACACACGTGCGGTGCTTAAGCATTTTCGGGGATTTTTGCCACAACAGGCCCCAAACACCTTTTGGCCGAAGCTCCAGTCAGCCACCTCAACATGGTCCACTCTGACTCAACTTCCCCAGTCTCTCCCGGGACGTGGGTTGAAAATCCTTCTAAAAGGGCTAGATATTCCGAGTTGACCCTCAATAGATTTGGATCTGCTTCGTCGGACTAGCATCTTCCCCCACCATCGAAGTTCAAAGGAATTTTCCAAGTCGTGTTTTGACTGGTCAATCACCTCGGACCGGTTTGCCATGGGTGAACCTGCCAGGGGAATTATACCGCAGAAAACTTAGCTCCAAGATCAGTGGGACTTAACCTGGGTTCGATCAGTCGGTCTCAGAGACATACACCCGACACATATGATTATGTAATATGTAGATTATATCATTATTGGCTGCAGGTGATCACGCTACATAGCTTGGCCTATCTGTGCTGCAGGGAATTTGGTGCACAGAGTGGTTGAATTGTGACTGTTGGGATGATATTTATTATTTTAACCCCTTAATACTAACTATGTTGAGCAAAAAAAAGAAAGTGGACAGGCGAATATGTGCTATATGAATTCACAAGTATAACAGAACGTATGGTGTTCCACAGGGTTCAATTCTGGGCCCTCTGCTTTTTTTTCCCATTGTATCTGATGCCCCTGGATTGCATTTTAAGAAAACAGCAATGATTGTTTGTTTTAAGGTGCTCTATAAATATAGAGTAGAGTTGAGTGATGGGATTTAGTGTGCTACAGACATAATTTGCAACGCCAAGTTAACAATTCTAGTCCAGCACAACTAGCAAAACTAAAGAACACTTCCTGAAGCTGAATGGAGATGTGGAGCGCAAGAACACATAGCTTTCTGAATTCAAGGTGAAGAGAGCAAGATTTGATGAAAAGGGTACTCAACCTGCTCATTTTGTTCAACCTCTATACATATGTCTTGAATTTGACAAAAATCATTTTATTTTTCAATAACGAAAGGTTCTGTAAATGTGAATAGGAAACTGGAGGGGTTCAGTTCCTCCAACAAGATTAAGAACCACTGTCCTATAATCATTGGGACACAAACGATAAGGTGACGTCTCAAGGACATTGCTTCATATTGATATTGGTGATTTAACACCAATTCAGATTTACTTACCTTTCCTGAGTTTTTGGGCAACCCCCGTGTCAGAAAACGAGCGGGTATGTCCTCGGGGCCCTCTGCCGAGCTCCCTCTGGCCCTCTGAAAAAGACGAGCGCCTGAGTGGTGGTAGAGCCAGAGGATTTGGCTGCATGGACTGGTCGTCCTTGCTCTCGCTGGGCTCGCTGCTGTGCGTGGAGCTTTGGGTGCTGCGGCGAATGCGTTGACCCAGGTTGCCAATGGCCAGGTACTCTGGACCGTCGTCATATTCGCCGTCACCCGAGTCTCCCGCGTCAGGCTGTGGGGAGGAGGGCGAGGGAGACTCTGAAAGAGATATGGAGGGTATGGACGCATGTCCAGGAGGTGGGGTCACACCCAGCTCGCTCTCTTCCGGGCTGGTCAAACACACCCAGGGAGGACCTAGGCTGCTGGTTCGTGAGGTAGGATCTACAATAGAACACAGCAGATGCAGAGATGAACTCATTTCATAGCCTTATATCAGATCATATAATCCGAAAAAAAAATAAAAATCTTGAGTCTGAAATGGAAACTCGAATTTTGTATATAAACCTATTTACTCATTCATGCTGACCACCGGATTACAAAGCTTCTTGGGAATTTGCAATATTTCCTCACTTGTACTGTTGCTCACTCCTATCATGTTGCTTCTGGTGTTTGTGACAGCCACATCTCTGAGGGAGCAATTAGATGTGGTGAGCCTCCGATTTAAAGACTCTTTCGCCGGTGTCGAATCAGCACTTCTCCAGGGCCCGCCAGCCCCGGGCAACACACACAGGCTCTGGGTCTTCAACAGGCCGAGGCACGGCGGGTTCTTGAGAGGGGACAGCTGCAGGATGGAAATATGAAGTTAAAGCTCGGATCTGTAATCAATGAAAGGTATATGTGAAATCACCACCCGTCAAAAACCAAAACAGACCCACCCCCACTGTGTCTATTTGGGCCAACAGTTTGGGGTTATTTTGTTCCACAGCTTCAAGACACTGGAACATGGCGGTGACATGTGGCTCACTGAGCACAAAGGCATCTTCTAAAACAAAATAAAACAAAAAAAAACTGAGTGAGAGAGGTGACTAGAAATAAATGACAAAAGAATACGACAATGAATGCCTTACGATTGTAGTATTTCCTTGCATGTCCGTGACACCTGAGCAGAGGTTTGAGCTGAGCCGACAGCATGTGAACCTGCAAGCTGTAAAGCAACCAGCGCTCAGCCTTGTAGCTTTCGCCAGCACTCTGCACCCGGCTGCTCAGTACCGGCTCCAGCTGACTGAACTATGGACAGAAAGGAAGAACAGACAGAAAGACAACTAGTCAAATAAAGAAAAAGGGAGCGGGGGGAATAACTGAGCTATTCTTTACTCATGGTAATCAACCAAACATCAAGATTGCACAATTCTGTTCATAGTCTGCTGGTCATATCTTGGCTCTTATTTAGCTACATGAGGGAGCAAAACACTAAACTACAACACATGATCTACCTACTGCCATAGGAGAAATTCAAGATTTTTTTTTAATTAAAATGATTTAAACGGACATGAAAAAAATATTACAGCATGCATATACTGTATACGCAATATAAAAAGTACATAATGCTTCTATTCCTTAACTAACTTGCATTAGATAATGTGTCCAATGTGTATGTACTTGGGGGGTTAGAAAAAATCGATTCGGCAATATATTGCGATATTACAGCGCGCAATTCTCGAATCGATTCAATATGCGGCCGAATCGATTTTTAAACATCAATTTTTTATGGGAATATTCAACAAAACGTCTTATTTAGGTTTAGGATTTACACATTAAGCATGGAAGAATGTTATATTAATGGAACATTAAGCCTTAATATTTTATTTCAGTCCTGTTCAAACATGAAACAGACTGCAACCTGTTTGTTAAATGCAGTGGCTCAATTATAAGCCTGAATTTTCAAATAAATAAATACATTTTCATACAAATCTTACAGTGTACATGTACAAGTTTACTGATGAGTATTTTCTATATTTGAGTTTAAAAATAAAATAAAAATCGCAATAATCAATTTATAGATTTGTATCGGGATTAATCAGTATCGAATCGCGACCTATGAATCGTGATACAAATCGGATCGCCAGGTACAAGGCAATTCACATGTATCATGTACGTATCATAATGTACCTGTTCAACATGTGCAGCAAGGTGAGGGCTGATGTGCCGAACACACCACACAAATGGCCAGAAGTCTCTCTGTTTGTAATACACCTGCAATACATATTGGGAAAAAAAAGTTTAGGAAATAATGTTTGCATAAATGTAACTGACAATGTACTCACCTTAGACATTTTTTTAAATGACAAGGTGTACTCAAAACAGGAATTTACTTTTTGGTCAGTGTTCATATCAATTCTGGCACTTAAAAGATTCATGTTTCTTTAAAGCCTGATGCAGTGTTGCAACATCACAGGTTAAACTGGTTTCAATGGCAAATAGATATCATCATTACAGTTTGGATTAGTGGGAGTACTAGTTAAATCATGTAACATGCTTTTTATTTATCTTTTTTTTGTAGTCACAGAAAAGTGACAGTGATGGCAAGCTAGCTTTGATGTACATAACAGAAACATGAAGTCTCACTTGCTAGGAAAATTCTCCCTCTGATGCACAGTTGCCACATCATCACTCATCACGTTGATGGGAGTTTGTTCAGTTTTATTAGGTAACCGTTAATTTATTCTTACACTCATATGACCTTGCGAATTCACTTCACCTATATGATGCGATATCCAACAGTGAGCAACATTATTTGCACTTAAATGCCGATTAAGTAAACATACTAAAATGTTACTTCACACTTTAAATCTGTTGTGAAGTTGTTTCTAAAAAAAAGTGTGTGATATTGACCTGGCCCGAGTCTGAATGTCTGACCTGCTCATTCTTCAGTCCATGACTGAGAATGTTGTTCATGTCCTTGTGCAGACGCTGCAGGCCGCCGTAGCGGGACCAAACATTGGGGTTGTTTGTGGACAGGAGGCCCTCCACTGTAGTCTTCAGGCTGGACAACAACTTCCAGAGCTCGCGCCTGGGAGGAAGATCATGAGGGCAGGAAGTTTAGGAATGAGGAAGGACGGAGAAGAAGTGCTGCGTTGTGGCTGAATTCATTACTCAAGTCAACTGAAATACATTTCCAGGGATTTAACTGCTCAGTTCCAGTAAGTGCTGACAGCTAATAAACAACAGACAAATCATCTTGTTTCTCTTGCCATAGTAGATAAATCCCTTTAAACAAAAGATCTTCAATAGTTTTTACATTCAAAAGCCACAAAAGTTGTACAACGTGGCTAATATAATCAGTTTGATTAATATAAGTGGCATACACTAATTTTACCAAACGTAAATAAAAAATTGCTGAAAGCATAATGCAGTAGTTTTGTTTTCATTTTTTTAAGCTGTTACCTAAATGTGGAAATATGACTTAAAACGTTGTAGTGTTGTAAGTTCCACTGTGCTTTTAGCAAAACACAAGCACAACGCATGACCTCATGTTGTTATGTCAGCCATCCTCTGTTCATTGTGCATGGAGAGGAACACTCAAAGACATATGGGTGCATTGTCTTCGGGGCTGATGTGTGGTATTCCAAACACTGACTAACTGACTTCCCGCAGCTCCCAGCTGCGGAACGCTGATGCACCAAAAAAGTAAATGATACTTGACTTTCTTGAAGCCATTCAGCGCTGGCTCACATTTACATTGGATTTCCTCCCGTTTGCCTCGAGTCAGCAGACGGCAAGGCTGCTAAAAAGCTGCCACTAAATCATAGCGCCAATTAAATATCTTATCCGTGGGGAGTTGGGACGAGCAACTGATAAGAAATTCCTTGAGGGTCAGGTAATAAACGCTGGTCATGCGGTTGCAGCTGACATGTGATGTGTTCGTCAACCGCCAGTCATGAAATATGCTACAGGGAGGGAAGAATTAAATACGGACTAACAAGAACTCGTTGGCTGTGTGACAGGCACTCTGCACAATGACAGTAAATTTAACCACATCTCAAAGTCAAGTCATCTTTCTTTATCTGTGTCTGTGGGAACGAAAAGTATATGAGGTTTTTTTTTTTGCTTTTTTGCTGCATCTGCATGTGTGGCACTTGAATGTCACGACTCACGTAGTATTATTCCATATGTTGTGTTGTTTTGACCACATAACCCGAGTAGGCACTGTATCACTCGTCATTTTGACACTGCGATAATATTTAACACCAATACAATGTGGAAAGCATTTCTCAATTTAAAAAGCGACAGTGACCACCAGACCATTTCTGCTGAGCTGATCCCATGTTCTGTCGCTCCATTAGTTTTGCTGTTTGCTAGCTAGCTTTCCATACTTAGCCTCTGTCTGCTCGTCGGTTACAAGTTATAATAAATAAATATAAAAAATATATGTGTTAAAGAAATTTACAATTTTAGTCCATCTTTTTCATCCGTTTGGATGTTTCTTTTCTGTCGAGAAATTGTAAAGAAGGAACAGAGGTTTACTGCTGACGTTACTTAATGGACCTTTGCAATGGTATTTTTTTTACACTAACGTTCAAGTCTAGAATTTCCATTAGAGCAGTTAAACAACGCGCACCTGTCATTTTGCTACTTAAAGATTAATGCCTTTTAAACAATGTCTACAAGCTTTAAGGTTTACAGGAGAGGTAGCCAAGCTCAGTCCTCGAAGGCCGCAGCCCTGCAGGTTTTGGATGTTTCCCTTGTCCAACACACCTGAAGCTCATCAGCAAAATCTCATAAGCCTGATAACGATTCTGTTTATTGGAACAGGTGTGTTGGAGCAGGGAAACATCCAAAACCTGCAGTTTGCCCACCACTGGTTTACAGTTTGACATAGACTTTAGTACTAGCATACAAAATTTGTGGCCGCTCGTTTGTTTGGTAGCCTTAAAAAATAAAAAATAAAACGTAATTGACTCACGCATGCGCAGATACGTTGCGCATTTTGCTAGGTATGAACGTAAAAGGGTTTCAGACCAAAGCAACAGCACCAGAAAAGCGCTCGACTGACCTGTGTGTTTGTGTGAGCACTCACCGTCAAGCAGGCCTGACTGACTAGTTCAATTCAAAGACTGTTCGACTATGCAAAACATTTTACGATAAAACACAATGTAAATGTTCTCGCTTCCAGTGCCTACCTACACTGTCCCACCACACATGCACATTCGAACGAACGAGGTTTGTGTGTGATTAAAAATAAATGTCGTTTCTGTATGTCAATTTGAGAACTGTCAAAAAATTCTGACAGCTAGTTAGCCTAGCAGCTCAGCTGGGCGTTAGCTTTAACAGTTTAGCCGACTGCCAAGCGCCTATGTAAATGCACACTTTTGGGGAGCGTTGACGCGTCGTCCATGTCCATGGTGGACAATATTTATTAGCTACAAGTTGAAAACGTCAACCGACAACCAGTCCAGAGAGCCCGACACATTCCCGGCTGTCACTCACCTGCGTTCCGCCGTTTCTCCGTCAGACGTTATCTCCATGTCCTGGTTGAAATCGAGTGCACAAAAATCACTGGAAATCGCTGGATATCACATCAGCAGCATGTTTGCTTGTCGAGGAATATACACAGGTTTGGCATTGTCCGCCATCTCGACCCCGCCTGCCTGAGCCCTGAATCCAAACAGTGGAGGCCACACGACCTGTTAGCATCAACCAGTGGGCGGAGGTGTTTGTGCCTTTAAAACACTGCACCCTTTGACCCTAATCTTAGATTTACCTGCGTGTACATTTATATTATCACTCTTTGCGACTATTGTACTAGCTAAGATGTGCTATCACTGTCCCGTGGCATCTAGAATAAACTAGCAGCAAAAATATTTCAACATTAGTTGATTGATTTGCATCAGCCAACAGTGCCCCCTGTTGTTCGTCTCCGATTGTAAATATTGGTCCAAAATGGCGGCTAAATACGCATGCGCAGTAATGTAACATTATAACGATAACTCTTGGTTACCAAAAAGAATGACAACCTGCATTCGTTAACCACATGATGGCGCCATCTACACACTATTGTGTTACTAAGGACACGTTTACCCACTTATATAAAAAAAAAAAAGTCTCTCATACCCCAATACAGAATTATGTTTCTATCCATCAATCCACCCTTTATTTGAATTGCTAATCCTCAGGGACGTGGGCACGCTGTAGCCTGTCCTAGCTGTCTTCTAATAATGCATTACATTTGTAGAGGATTGTAATTTCAAAATCGTAGTCTGTGGATTAATAAAAGAAATATCTAATATTAAATACATTGTAAAATGTTAGGATACGCTATACCATAATGATTACCATAGAATGATTACCATTCTTGGCAGTAGGCTAGATTAGAGATTAAAACATATGCCTCACATTTCGGAGGTTTAGGGTTCGAATCTAGGTGCTCCGTGGAGTTTGCATGTTCTCCCCTGTTTGAGAGGTTTTGTTTTTCAGTTTGTTTAACATTCTAACATACGTGTTTGGCTAGTTGAAGGCTAAATTGTACACCGTAAATGTGAGTGTGAATGGTTGTTTCTGTTTGTGCCCTATGATTGGCGAGCGACCAGTCCAGGGTGTACCAAACCGCTCACCTAACCAGCTGGTTAGGCTGCTCTAGCTCACCCGTGATTCTCATGAGGACAAGTGCTATATATAATGGATGGATGGATGGCACTTAGAGTAAGAAATATATCAAATAATACTACTAATACTTTTAATCCATGTTAAAAATGGAAAGCTTTCTCTAATCAATACCCCCCCCCCACCCCATGCATAGGCTATTACTGCAGTCTTCTAAAGCACTATTTTAAAATCAATTTTCCAAAATCTTTTTCCTGCACTTTAATCTCTTTTAGTCATTTTAAGTAACCTACCGTTATTAATTAATTATTTTGTTTTAAGAAGCATTTTGACCTTGTGTATGAAATGTACTATAAAGCTGCCTTGCCTTGCCTAATAATAATACAATAAGATTTCATGGTGCCTCGACTTAAAAGTTTTATTTGGTCCTTGAGCACACTCTTAACTGAAAACAGCTGAATCTCAATTCATATTTCCCCACTGAAATGATTGGAAATGCTATTAATTAATTTATTCCAGACTCACATTGAGCTGTATAACACAGACAGGACAGAAGATAAAATTACATAGGCTACCTTTGCGTATTATTAAATTGTCTCGATGCATGTGTTGCTCTACTGTTCGTGTTCAAATGTCCTTCACTTAAAGGGTTTTAATAACACATAGAAGCTATTTGTTAGCCCCTCTTTGGTGTTTTGCGCATGCCACTGGCCATCGTGCTTATATGAGTTTTGTCCAGACACTCTGGAATCTTGTCACATACCAAAAACAAGGATGTTAGGTTAATAAAAAATAATAATAATAATAATTTTAAAAAAAAAAGCTTGATTGCCCACAAGTGTAAATGTAAGACCGTGTTTTTTCTCTCTCTCTTTTATTTTTTTTGCTTTAACCCGTCAAAGTCAGTTGCGATACATTCCAGCTCCCTGGTGAATTTTAGCCATTTTGTGATCAGTGTTTACTCAATCTAATATAACATTGATATATCCCCCTATTAATAGAAATAGCCAGCAAATGTTTTCGTTACTAGTTTGGCTTGTACCTCCTCCTTCTCATGATTATGAAACTGTTGATCCATACATTCAATTACAGGAATCACATTATTTGCATATTAGACAAACTTTCTCTACGCAAGATGTTCCTACAGGCTGGTGACAGATCTGTTTCATCAAGTCATCAAGTTTACAGATGTAAATTCCCAAGTACGTGGCTGCAGTCGAGTACACCACACGCACTGTGACAGTGAGTCTTCTTCGCAGTAATTATGAGGTGTGGTTTCAGATGACTGAACAGTGAGTAATCATTTCATAACATGCGGGTAGTCATTCAATTAGAATTGAAGGGGCGGGGAAATGGATTGCACAACATTTCCTGTGTGTGGTGCCGTGTGACGTTGAGATACTAAATACATTCTGTGTCACTTTAATATGATGCTTGTGATTTTTGGTGCGGACGGAAGCAGGCGGAAATTCGATTATATTCGCTTACCGGCTCAAAATGACCCAAATAGATTTGCTTTCAGACAGGATCTATGACATAAGATGGCTGAATTCTGCGTTTCAAACGATACACAAACAGTCTAATTATAACCGAGTGACTTAAGAAAGCCTGATTTTTCTTCTTCTGATTTAGTGTCATACTTGTGTTCATAGCAGTGCATAAGAAAAGGGATTAAAGTTCAAATTACTTTTGTTTTAATTCAAAATATGCCCCACCCCCACCCCCCTGCAAATACATACTTTTACAGCAGGGGTCACCAAGTCCTGTCCTCAAGAGCCCCTGCATGTTTTCCATGTTTCTCTCATCCAACACACCTGAATCAAATGATCAGCTCATCAGCAAGTTCCGGTATCATTACCAAGAAAAAACACATGCAATAAAATGGAAAATTCAGAGCTTGCAACCCAGATTTGTGACACTGAAATATTGTTTGGCTAGTTTCTGAAAAAATCCTCACAACTTCTTGAACAGAAACCATTATGCCAATGGGAAGATGTTTGAAGTTGTTCTACCATGCCAAACTCGCCCACTCTGCCACTGTTAAGTGGTGCGATAAGCAGGTGGAAATGTCTGCTCTGCAATTGGCTGGCGACCAGAGCAGGTTATACTCCACCTCTCGCCCCAAGTCAGCTGGGAAAGGCTCCAGCTCACCTGCAACCCTACAATTGCAATTGGATGGATGGATGGATGGGGAGTTCAGCCCCTGTGGGGTGTCAGTACTTTTGTCCACATAGCGAATGATGTGCTAGCCTCAAGCTACATGCCTTTTTTTTCCCCCTTACAAGAAGTGTGGAAAGTCTGAAGGAGTCAGAACACGTTTGAGCAAGTTGATGACAAAGTTGTTGGGGAGGCAAATGTTGCACCAAGGTTGGTGGGAGTCACCACTGTAAATGGCGGAGCCGTGTCTGAACGCATGAATATAGGAGGTCTGTCACGGTAATGCAAAATTTGCCTTTTGACGTCTCAATAGTAAACAGGTTAGTCAAGGACACAGTTAAAGTGTCTTTTTTTTATGCATTTGTGCTAAAAAAAAAAAATAATTGAAAATATGTTTCTGCTTTATGACTGTAGTTTAGTTTGTATTATCATGCAAAGTCATTAAAGGGAACATATTATGGAAATTTACTTTTATTGTTTGTATACAAATATTTGAGTCTATAGAGTGCCTGCCTACCCATTAATTGCTAAATTAAACAACCAATTCAATCTTTTGTTATCTGCTTATTTCTGAAAATGTGTCTCTTAGTCAGTCCTTCTCAACTCACCACTCTTATGTAAGAGTGTGGCTAATTTACACTGAAAAGGCCTCCCACATTGAGCTTCTCTGCCCGACCTCAACCTGGACTGGTCGAAAACTGGAATCCATCCATCCATCCATTTCTTAACCGCTTGTCTTCAAGGGTCGTGGGGGGTGCTGGAGCCTATCTCAGCTGGCTTCAAGCAGTAGGCGGCATACATCCCGAACTGGTTGTCAGCCAATTGCAGGAAAACTGGAATCCTGGAATGAAATATAGAGACACTATAATGCAGAAACTTGTGATACTGTTATGATGTGAAAGCCCACAGGTAAGCAGAGAGCTGCATGAAGTTTTCTTGGGCGGCATAGATAGCATTAGCTAACAGTGTTAGCATCTGATAGGCGGCACTTGGGAGTCCATGCGGGGCATACACAAATTGTGTTGTTGTGTTTTTTTCCCCCCAAGTGGAAGCAAGCAGGGAGCCAACCAAAGTGCGCACACTTGCCGGCGAGATGACCAAAGGCAGGCGATGCCGGAATAAGAGATGGCCAGAAACAAGCCAGAATGTGCTCACTTGCCAGTGAGATCCTGGCTACAGTCCCACAGATGATACTTGCAGGTGAGAACCAGCTTGTTGGTATGCACACACTTGCTGGTGAGAGAAAGACTATGAAGGCTTGTTAGCCTCAAAGCTCAGGTTCCGTCCCCAGTCATTATGATAACCAAAGTCTGTGGCGCCGTGTTTTTTTCCCCAACTCTGTCTGCTTTCGTAAGTGGAAGCAAGCAAGTAGCCAACCAAAACGCACACACTTACTGGCGAGATGACCAAAGCCAGCCTGCCGAGCGATGCTAAAATAAGAGATGGCCAGAAACCAGCCAGAATGTGCACAGATAAACTTGGAGGCGAGAACCAGTCTACTGTTATGCATACACTTGTTGGTGAGAGGAAGCCTGTGAAGGCTCACTAGTCGCAAAGCACAGCTGCCGTCCCTAATCATCATGGCATGATAAATAAAAAATAAAGCCTTCTTTAAAGCATCAGCAAAGTGTCCGAGTATTTTATACTGTATTATGCAACACTGTTATGGTCTGCGGAAGAAAAACAAAACGTATAAGGCAACTTGACCACATCAATTAGATTAAATAGAAATAACTGGTCATCCCAATCCCATTAGAGGTTCCTTTGGGACTAACTGAGTGTGAATAAGATTACATTAACTTGATTCTGCAAGACATTAAAAAGGTAAAGTCGATTCACATGGAGGCGCCAACAAACCCGGATTCTTAGAAACTGCTGTTTATTTGGGACATCCTACTTCGATGTTCCCTTGACCTGTTTTGAATGTTTAAATCAGGTAGAAGAATGCTCCAACAAACCTGAGGAGGTTCGAACTTGTTTTTTTAATCATTGACAACAATTTTGGAGAAGGCTTTGACGGGTTAACTTCCCACCCACAATGTGTCAGTCAAATAATCAGCAGTCAAGCACAATAGTGATAAATATGATGATACTACATTTTGTTTTTCATCTAAAAAATAAATAAAATACAGATCAAAGATTATGTAAATGACAGCTATCTGGCAGGTAGGTAGATGAGTATGACTTCATTTGGGATTTTACACATGCCTCTGCCACAGCTGTCTTTCCTTTCTGCCTGTTTTAGACTGCAACTTTCCGCGTACTTCACCGCCCCTCTAAATTACGTGTCAAACTCTCAACTGAAAACTATGTGATGACAGATGAATAAGGGTGGTTATAAATAATATTCCTGATCTGTCTGAAATTCACCAGTGGCAGGCGCACACAGTGCTCAACATAAATCTTAGATAAATAAGCCTTTTATCCAATTTTCGGTAAGCGAACAAACAATTCCCAGTATTTTAATGATGATCTACAGTACACGTAGTATTTTGTAGAAATTGTGAAAGGGGACAGAATGTTTTTGAACAAATTTGTTCGGCGTCTACTTGCCTTTGAATTACATAACAGAAAATTGTTTTTGTGGTTATAGAATTTAACAAGGCAAATGAAATGTAATAATCTAAATCTGTTTTTAGAAAAAAAGACAAGATATGACTTTTATTTCAATCAAATGCATTAAGTCATTCCATACGGACATCGTTATCATAGATGCAACACTGTTGTGCTTATTTGCACCTCAAATTACCTACAATGAAATTTGAGACTATAATGGAGAACGTCAGTTCTGAGTTATGTAAAGCTGTGAATGTGAATGTTGGACATATATGTGCTCTGCGATTGGCAGTAATCAGTCAAGGGTGTAGCCTCACCTATGACCCTGAACATAAACTGTAAATGAAAGACAATAGGGCTAACATGGTAAAACTGCACTTCAAGCACTTTTGACCAAATCTCTGGCCACTTCTTGGCAACACAACATTGTCAAAAATAAAGACAGTATTTAGTCAGAGTGGCGATCCGGTATTAGGTCAGACTATTTGTAGGTGGGGAAAAATTTGTTTTTTTTAATTTTTAAATTTTACCAAAAGGTTATGTAGCCAAATACACACAAGAGAGATATAAGGTCGAATCTGATCATTTTTGTCCTGTCTTTTTTAAATATACATTTATTTTTACCTTCAATTATAAAACACAATACCAGTTTTCATGACTTGACAGCTTCACCCCAATACTTTTAAGTTGGCTTTTTCCTGTACAATTCAATGACTGTTTTTGATTAAAGCTAATTGAATAAAAATCAACTAATCACCTATGCATTTGCTAAAAATTGTGAACCCATTAAGAAAATAGCAATGTCACATGGCATTTCTCACATATTGAAGATGTTAAATTATAAGTTGCTATGTGCATACCCCTCTTAAGTTGCTTAAGCGTTATTATGCTGATTTAATAAAGTGTAATGTGTGGCTTGGGCAATAAACACATGGCACATGTTCTTAATAAAACAGTCATTTATTATTGTCTGAAAACTAAAACTGTCTGAACAGCACATTACAAGGGCATCGTTAAGATTTCTCTCCAAGGCTCAGTGATCACTTTCATACAGTACACTTGGCATGTACACGGCATCTCCTTCAAATCAAACACAAAGGAAAACAAAGAGCGGAAAATGAACCCATTTGTAAAAAAAAAAAAAAAAAAAAAGAAAGAAGAAAAAAAGAAAGGTCAAGAGTCCATCCTGTAACTTGTACAATCACCAAGTATTTTGGTTTGGTTCTAAGCCACATAGCCCACATGGGAATCACCTGATGACAGCAGGTGACGCAAAAGGAGGCACAACAGATGAGACTGAACGCGAACATCTCAATACGTAGAGTCTCTCTCATGAGTGACTGGGTTCCAGCTTCAAGTTGAGAAATATTACATACTAGTCTCCTTGTAGTTTGTATCTTGAAAACGTTGTATTTTTAAGGGTATGTTGGAACGCTACAATCAAAATGTAAATGCTGAGTTTTGTTAAATACATTAAAATCTGTAATGTAACAAAAATGGCTCTTTTTCTCACTCACCTCTCCGGCAACCCTGCTGAATTTGTTCCCTTTCATCACACCTTATAGCCACCGACAGACACATTGACAGAAAACACAAACTGAGTGCTGTGTTTAAAAACATGACTAAGAAGTGGTTTGCGTACACGGCATGCAGGTCATGCAAAAAAGCCTAAAAAATGAAAGAAGGTGTGCATTTAAAAAAATAAAAATAAAGGGGTGAGAACAGATAACGACTTACAGCTTTGCGTCTTTGGTTATAAAGTAGGTCCAACAATTTCACAGCTTTTCATCCCCCAACCAAGCCCCCATTATTTATTTTTTTACCCATTTAGACAAAGAACCTCTGAGAATAGTTTGCTTTATCAAAACATCCCAGCACATATTTCACTTCTTAGCAGGTTCTCTCCTGTACTGTACATACCTTGTTCGCTCTGAATACTTTACAAAATATACATTCAACCTGAATTTCAACTCACTAAGTTCTGCTTTAGTGTTTCCTCTCTACCGTCTGCTCTACTTACTGACACTTGCTTGTTTGTGAGAGACTAGCCAAGACCTGACAGATTGTAAAAAGATTTTGTGACATTGTTCATGACATTAAGAAAATAGCAGCCCTGAAATAAATAAATGAAAATACTAAACGTGAACATATAATGAAAATGTTACATGTCGAAAGATGGTGGCTCCGAGGAAACGACAACAACAACTAAGGTAAGCTTTTTTTGTCGCAGCATATCATGAAGGAGGCACTCGACTCGCTCCGCCGGACGCCTCTGCTGATGATGACTCGTCCCTTGGGTCGCTTCCGGCCCCCGTGAATGATGTGGCGTGTGGATGCTGACATTGCGGGAGCGTCGTTTGCCACTTGGGCTTTTCCCCACATGTCTTGCACTGCACTTTTGGACCACTTGTTTCTCCCCTGGTGCTCCTGCTCCCTTGGCCCGCCGTCCACTTCATCTTGTAGCCACAAGAAGACTTCTCAAGGGGTGACGACGGCTCTTTCAAGATGATGTCACTACTTTCCTTAGATGGAGCATATTTAACGCAGCGCTGCAGGGACGGTATGCTTTTGTCTCTGCTCAAGAGAGGTGTGGAATTGAGCGTGTGAACGATGGATGCGCTTGGGTTCGGGGCTGGCGGGCGATCACGCCGAGGTGATGTTGGGCTGGTGGGGGACGCTCTGACCCCCATCGTGGTGCGTCAAGGGGGCGCTGCTGTTTGTTATGGCTGAGTGTTGCTGCTGCTGCTGCGGGGGCGACGTGCTGCCGTGGTTGGAAAGGTGGTTGAGCTGATCCGAGTTGGCCAGCGACTTGAGCACGGCGTTCTCGCGCTCCAGCATGGAGTTGCGCTCGTACAGCTCCTTGATATGCTCCTTGAGCACTTCCACCTCCTCGCGGACGGCGTACATCAAGTGGCTCTTCACCAAATCCTGAAGAAACAAAGATCATTATTATCATCATCATCATCATTTATACAACTTGCAACGTTTGTCTAATCTTAACCAAGGACGTCAAATGCCCGACTACAGTATCTTATGTCTTATAAGATTGTCCTAGAAGATTATCGTTATGTCTGAGGTATGTTAAGAATGGATTTGTCCCGATAATAGGGTCCAAAATGGGTTGAGCTGACAATCTTAAATATTAAATATTTTTAACATTATGACCAAAAATCTTCATGTGTGCGGCAAAGCTGACAACTGAAATTATTTGACTCTGTGACGTGAATGGAATGTAGCCAATCAAAGAAGTGCAGTGGAAAAAACAAAAGCTGTCCTACCAGATGTTGTTTTTTGTATAAAACTGGGTTCTCCAGACATTAAAATGTGATTTCCAAAACGAGTTTTTCTTGCCTAAATCGCAATCTTACAATGCTCCTGCTTCCGGCCGGCCTTTTTCGGAGCCGCTCGGGAAACATCGGAACCAAGTGTCTGTTTTTCGTTTTTGTGAGATTCCTGCCTCAAAGAATTTTGAATTCGAGATCAATGTTGGGAGAAGAATCTTAACGTGTGTAGTGTTCTCTGTTGAAATTATCGCAGCAGACCACACAACAATATGACCAAAGCTGTTAAATACTTGATTTTTTATCTTTGTGTATGGGGTATGTTACAGAAAAAAAAAATCTTTTAACATTTGAAAAATCATGGAGTACACAGAACAATGAGTGTTAAACTTAAAACTCACCATGGCCTGTTCGATCTTGTTGTCAATGGCAACGACACTGGCACCGGATGCACTGTTGAGGGGAAAAAAACAAAGACATGAGAACCATACAAGTTACCACATGTTTCGCATTGATACCGCACACAATTCACATTCACACACACCATCACTTCCTTCGAGCAGCAGTCGACCAGCTCCTGCCGACTACTGTGACAAAGTAATTTATTGCGGATTTTGCTAGGAGACGACAAACAAAACAAACTATTTTTCCAGATGAAGTCATGAATAAGGACATTAGTTATGTCATGCACAATCGCTCTCTGTTTCATAACAAACATGTATATGTAAAAATTCATTTGCATTTGTATAATTTGTAATGAACAAAAATGAGTTGTACCTCCTTCTGGCCAGTACACACACACCGTTTCAACACAAACTTGGGATCACACACTAAATGACACCATCATTTCACTGGAGTTGCTTTACATGCAGTTTTTTTTAAAGAGATAATTCAGTGGCCATCAGGAAGCTGGAAACTACTACACCAAGTCAGTCCCTGTACTGTGTCTTATACAGCAAATGTCAAAACTATCCTGGCTGACTTTTGGCAGGAGATGTGGGACACCTTGTACTGGTTGCCAGCCAATGGCAGGGGGTAAAAACACTTAAGTATTGACACAAACGAAAGGAAGGGATCAAATAAAAATAACATTTTATGGTCAAAACAGAAGTATCGAGGTTGTAATTAATAAAGACAAATATTTGAATCCATCCATTTTCAAGAGCACTTGAGTTATTATGTTCACAGTCACCTATACCAGCTGTCCCATCATCAACATTCAACATTGCCGCATCTCGCTCGATAGGGCATCAAACGTGGCATACAGTATGCCAAATTTCACTTCATTTATTTACTATCCATGACAGTAATATAATAACAGGTATAATCAATTAATCCATAGTTAACCTGTGTACCCACAGTTTGTGACACTTTTGTTTGGTAGTTTGCCATAAGATTTGCCAATAGGAGCATAGGCTCAAAAAAGTTGAGATAATCTCTGAATTTTATAGGACGAAGTGGCCACTGGGGGGAAGTTGCGCGACATGATGACATGACAATGACAAGGAACGCAAACTGTAGTATAACGTGGTGTGTGCGTCCGCGTGCGTGAGTTCAAATGTCAATGCACGAAAGTGAGCTCACATAGAGCAGGCAGCGCGACCACCGCACATAACACACGTAGACGACCCTCTCACTAGTACGACACACACGCACAGGCACACACAAACGGGAAGATTCCGGTTATAAGAAGCGCGGCACAAATCGTGGAAAGTCACACACAATCAGATAAAGAAGGCAAACGTTCCAAAAGTATGAATGTATTATTTTTTTTACCTGCCGCATCTCGCTCGATAGGGCATCAAACGTCCCGAATAAGTGGGAGAAGACCCCGGTGAGCACGACAGACTGTAGCTCATTGTGCAGCGCATCTTGGAAGCTCTCCCCCAAACACACACACAAAAAAACAAACTCCTCAAGTTTCCAGGTAGCTTTCAGCTATGACTTGTTGCTACTTCGACGTTCCGTCGTTGTGTATCCAACAGCAGCGCACAAGACGAAAGCTGTCTTAAAAAGGCAGCTCGCGTGGTCACATGGGACGTAAACACAGGGGAGGAGTAAAGCAAGCGCCACTCCTACTTGTACAACGAAATGCATTTCTTTTAAACATCTTATATTTTTATGCAGCAGCCTGGCTTAAATAGTCCACTGTGACTCCCGAGGGCCAGTGTCAACTATATCTAGCCTAGTCACAAATACCGTTGTAGGTCATCACTTCGAGCAGTCAGTGTATATTTATATAACACTGTGGGTGAGGTTTACTTTGTGTACTTTTACATCAAAAGATACATTGATAAATTAAACCTGTATTTAGGACTTACGGAAATAATTCATTCGTTTTAATCGAAAATATGTACAATGAAGGAAATAAAATACAGTTTAAACACATTTTTATTCACAATAAATAGTTGGCGATCTTACGCACCGGTGCATCATGACATGTACGGCGGTCGCACGGTATGAGAGTAGTTAGCAGACTGTCCGAATCGCCAAACAGAATAAGGGCAATATATATTAGGCAACTATGTAGTGCAGTGTTATACGGTGAATGAGGGGTCAGGGGATAATGGTGGACATTAGGATACAGCCTCTGTCTGCATTTTACTGCCTGGGATATTTTGTCTGATATCTTCAACACAAACTCAAAGCCACTACGATGTAAAAAAGAAAGCAATTAATTGCTGCCAATTACACACTTCGGGTCCATCGTTGCGAGACCTATAGCTGCCCAACAAGGTGCCGGATGTAAAATACACAAAATTCAGTACATAATGCAGCCACACACGATTTGTATCTATGCACGCTGCTGTGAAAATGATCTTATTTTTTAAATTTGTTAAATGCACACATGGAAAACATTTCAGGAAAGACTGAATGTAAAAGGTGACAGCTGGTTCACTTTCCAGTAATAGTAGTAGTCGCAGTAGTACTTAATTTTAAGTGCTCTCTAATAATTGCAGTAGATGGGCTCCTTTTACGCTGCCTGTAAAATCTGATTTCGGGAACAAAAACAAACCCTTTTAAACCACTTTTAGGCTGTATGATTTGGAGGCCTGACAACCAAGGTGAACACATTCCACCCTTAAAAAGAGAGCCTTTTCACGTTGGTGTCAATATATAAATGAATAAAAAAATAAAATAAACAACCTTTCCTCAAATGCATTTTGTTTTATAGCAACAGCGAGAGACACGCCGGTTGGATTCAAATTAGTTAAGTGACTGAGATTCTTCTTGCCTGCAGGCAGACAAAATCCCCTCATCTAATTTGTTGCCATTCTGTTTCCAACAAAAACAAAGCACCCAGTACATTTTATTCAAGAGGGAAGACATGTGGTGGTTTATATAAGGACCTCTTGCTGCGTTAACCTCCGCATGGGCCTGCCCTGCAGACGGCAACGGCATCCACATACGCATCCTCCAATGGGACCTTCAGCACATTCCATCCGTGAACACCTCCGGCCTCGAGGCCAGTGCCTCCAGAGCCAGACATCTGTGTCAGAGCTAGCATCATGCTGGGACACGACACAGCAAGGACTAAAAGGATGTCCAGGCAATTTGTTTCTACAAGCTTTTGGGTTGCTGGGGAACGTGAATTCAGTGGGCATGACCTGCTGGCACACTACAAGTTCACCACTATAGATAGACTTCACATAAGGATGGCATGAGACAACAAGCGCATGCCACCACATCACATGACTCACCATGGCGTCACATAAATCAACGAGTTCTCCACTGGGACACAGATGGACCGGCACACGTCCCTGTCCCTATGCATACAAATAATCCCAGTGAGGGGGAGGCAGCTGGATAAATGAAATCTGTCTTTGAGAGATAACATCCCCCACAATGAGCTGATTTCAAAACAATAAGTAGGAGGGCGGGGACTACAACAATAGCGGTGGATGCTCACTGTTGCTTTTTCTCTCTCTTCAAGGTGCAGTTTGGATACATCACCAGATGATGTCAGCAAAGTTTTCAATTGCACAACTCGAAGTACAGTAATGTCTTCCCATATGGATCACAGTTTTTTTGTGTGCCTGAGGCCACTTTAAGAAGACACATTTATTAAGGCATTTGACCCCTAGGCAGGATTGTGACCCGTTTTGGGCTTGATAGGAATCTTGAGAGCAGCCCCCTTCAAAAGTATTGAAACGACAAGGTTGTTGTTGTCGTTTTTCTTACGTATAATAAAGACGTTTGTGTTTCAGATCGAAAGATGAATAATTGAATATGAGACAAAAGTTCAGAATTCCAGCTTTCTGAAGTCTACAAAACCATTTTGTCTGGTAATTTATACAAAAATGTATCCAAAATAATCAGGAGAAGCTTCATCATGCAACAAGATAATGACCAAAAACGCACTGCCAACACAACAAAAGGACTTCATCAGAGTAAAAAAGTAGAAGGTCTTAGCTTGGCCAAGTCAATCAGCAGACCTTAACCCAATAGAGCAGGCATTTTACCTGAAGGAAGAAACCCCCAGAAACAAACAAAAACTGAAAGAGGCTGCAGTAAAAGCAATTCAAATGAAGAATGCAAAGTCTGAGGGGAAGTCAATGGGTTGCAGCCAGGCTTGATGCAGTTATTGAAAGTAAGGGTTATGCCACCAAATATTAAATGTTATTCACTATCAGTTAATTTAATAATGTCAGTTCCCACATTTTTATTCACTTGAAAAGTGGTTGGCTTTAAACAAAAAGGTGCTCTGTCCTGAATTGTTGATATAAATTTTCTGATCTGAAACCCCCAATGTCTTCTTCAGTTTACTTTCCCGTTCCAATACTTTTGGAAGGGACTGTAAATGCAACAGGGAAAGGGAGAGCATCTAACTAGGGCTTGGGAACCGCTGTTTATGTTGGATATTGTAATTGCTGTGGAGAAAAAATGTCATGAATGAAATAGTATTTTTGTAATTGTGCATAAAAACAATTAATATTGCAAATAATATGAAATCATTTTGTTATTTTATCAATTAAAAACTGAAACGTTTCTTATGGGTTTACAATCATGACTGACAATTTTAACTCCAAATTAGCAAGAAAATTGTATTTATTTATTTTTAAATCAACTGTAAAGTACCTTATGTTGAATATGTACTTAAATTTTACCAACATCATTAAACACATTTAAAATCCCCTGATTACAAACATTTGTTAAATAAATAACCTGGACTAATATCTTATTGTAATCTGCAGTTAACAATGACAATTGCTGGAAGTATGTTAATATGTGCCTATGAGGAAAAGGATTGTTGGATGTGTTGTCTACCAATGTGGAGGTCTGAGGACCGAGTATAAACAATGGAGACTAAACAAAACCTGGTTTACATGAGAGACGACTTGTCTGTGGATGGAAGTTTTATTTTTCTAGCATGAAATCAGGAGGTCATTAAAAGGTGTGCCTACAGCCCCCAAAGCTTCCTCAAAAACATGCAGAAGGAATGGCCCCACTCGTTACATAATCCCCAGACTTGTACATAAACAACAACAACTCAGTGCTACATATGTCTCAAAGCCCACCAGTGAACCTCCCAAAGGACACACAGACCAGATGATGGAGGGCATGGGAAGTAATCAAAGCCCTTAAGGAGTCAATTAATTGATTTTTTTTTTTTTTTTTTTTTAATCAACATATTTGAGAATGTGGCTGATCTTGAGCCATCATGTTGAATGGGTCATGAAAGATCTTGTTATTTTAAACCCCTTGCATAGGAACAGAAATGTTTGCAGTTGGCACTCCACCACTTTGGCTCCTGACGGCATTTGTGAGGTGTTGTGTGACCAAGCTCAATTTGCAAACACAGCAGGGGTCCATGTTTATGGTTGTTCAGTCTAAAGTAATCAGTGTCAAAATGGTCTTCGACTAAAACCAAGCCCTGCTCTTTAAATCATTTGCGGGATTTGGATATGCCCCACTTACTTGTCCTAATGTGATTAAGGCCCAGCTGGAATGCATTAGCTGATAAATCATAGGTTATATTGGAAAAATCCAGGGTTCATGGTAATAGACTAGAGCATCTGTATTCAGCAGTGTACCCATCACAAGATCAAGGACGCTCTCTTTGGCTATCCTATCTAAAGAAGATGTTATGTGTCCACCTAATAGCATTAGACGCGGTACCTTAAAAGCTTATACTTACATGTTACTTGGGATATTGCTTATAAGTCATACTTTGAAATGAAAATCGGCTTGTGGCTGAATGTCCGATTACTTAAATCTATGGATTTAGGGAAATTTTTCTTAATTTCTAGATATCTAGAGAGGGAGTTTGCTGAAGGCTGAATAGAAACATCTATGCTTGTAATAGGTATTTCCTGAGCATGAAAGTCATGAACTGACCAAGTGTGAAGCAATAGGACGCTGTTAGGGAGACGTGTGCTCAGTAAACGCTTGTGGTATAAATACAGGTCAAATGTCATCCAGGTTTCCAAAGATACCGTTGACAAGATGCAAATGCTACCTCCAAAACAGTAGCGACTTTTAAGACCTGTCTGTGGTTAGTTACATAAGAAGAACACTTTTGGGAGATGGTTGAGATATCCGCACATCAATTCCGCCCTGCAACTATAAAGTCTTGCCAAGTTTAAAATCAGAGTTTGGCACAATATACAAAGGGTTGTAGCTCAGCCCTAGTAATCCATTCAAAATTATGTACTCACGGTCTTTGAAGAACGATTCAATTGAATTGGGTTGGGTAAGGTACTTTAAGTATGCCCCAAAGCCTGTTAGTAAACGTGTTTCTCATTTTTAGACAAGAATGTGATTCCAATTGAGTCTGTGCCAATGAAAATATTTTGCAAAAACAACAAACACAGCTTCATAGGATGTTGCATAAACTGTTGATACTGCTTGAAATATTTAATTGATGGTTATTTTTGTTCTTTTTTTCTTTTCTTTCTTTTTTACTCCAGTCACATTTTCAGTGATAGTGCTGATTTACAGCAACCTAATACGGTATGTTTAAACATTTGTTACATCAACTCATAAAGGGACATTTTGTGACTTTCTCATTAAATAAAACTTTGTGCTACGTTTATACACATTTGCAAAGTCACATTCAAGCACTTTTCAATCCCTTGACGTAACTTTAAGCAACCTTCTAATCTAAGTAACATTTACAAATCTCAAATTCAATTTGTGAGATGTCAGATTATTTCATGTCATAAAGCACAAGCTGGATAGAAGTACCAAAAACTTGCGTAGAAAGAGCAGGCTGGGAGCAAAATTTGCAAATACAGATTTACAGGAACTGTCCTGTTTATACTCAAATTATCCCACAGCACCTATCACGTCTAACCTTGCAAGTCCAACCTTACAGATTACTTGTCTACAGACAAAGAGAGATTTAAGGAAGTAACATCCTTTGCCTGCAATTAGGTGAAAGCCTTGAAAAAAGTTCAACTGTTAGTCAGTCAGCTCATCAGGCCACATGGAGCTGAATGGGAACATAAACAGAACCACTAATATGTAGGGATGTAACGATAACGGCAATATCGTGATATCGCGATATTAAAAACTGCCACAATATCGTCGTCGTCATGTCACGATATTAAAAGCAGCACATCTGTTAAAAAAGTCAGGTTGATTTTAATTTGTGCAGGTCTAGCACCCTGTGGTGGCTTTTTTTGTGCAGTTTCATTTTCATAAGGGATGTTTTTGCCCATCTTTGTTTAAAATCCATGCTTATTGTCAACCCCGATATGAAAAATTAATAATACATGACATTTTGGATATTTACAGTTTCTATAGGTTTCAAGGAAATGCACATATGGTCATATTTTTATTGTTTAATAAAACCCTTGCTTCACACCCCTGGGATGAACCTTGTCCATGTCATGATTACCAAAACAGCTCCTTAAAGAAAAAAAGAAAAAGAAAAACAAGGTTGTTGAGAGCCTTACTCACCGTGTATCACTGAGGTTGGTTCAACAATGCAACTTAACAGTTCCACAGAGGATGCCACAATGTGTTTCAAGTTTCCCCAGAGGTGTTTCTCCATTGTTGTCCTTTATCAACATGTGCCTTGTCTATTTCTGATGGCAGGAAGTTAATCACAGCAATGGCATATGGCATAACTTTAAATATCAACGACTGGCAGCAGTCCAAAACTCAACAAGTCAGAGTGTTGTTTTTTTCTAATCAACCCAACAACAAATATTTGACTTATCTGTCATTCATAACACAACTTCAGTGCATACAACTCTTATGCAGGCTACTCCCCCTTACTGCCCCCGAAGACGTATGACATAAGAGAACCACAGCATAGGTACAAGATGGCTGGCTCAACAGGCCAAGAATGCAAAACGAGTAATAATCACCTTCTCATCGTGTGAAAAAATAAATGAGAGACTTTAGGGAAGAATGCTTCAACTACCAAAGCCTTGCTCGTGTTATTGTAATATGATCTGCTCTTTGCAGTGCTACTGTAAAACCTCCTGTTTCTAGGCACATAGTCACAGAAATTGAGACTGACAAAACGTTATCACTGATGGCTTACAAACTGCCAGGAGTGTCACCAAATGCATTGACGTGTATGAGAGTGTAGTGATATCTATCGACCTATCACTATGCATTATAAAAAAATCAGTGACTGAAATACCCACAAGTCATTTGCACATAGACATTTGCCAAACCTTCAATACCTCAAAGACTATTAATGGAATAAACTATTGCTCAATTTCTAAAAGTAGAGGAGTCCCAAAACTTAATGATTGTGAATTCTAAAAATATTTCTCTGTACTTTATTAACAACAACAAAAACAACAATAATCTCTGTTTTGCTATTCATTCATCAAAACTACATTTCATCAAAACTACATTTGTGGGTAAACCCATTAACACGCTTGGTGGTCGTTCCAGCAAATCTATTATACATACGAGTGTACCATTCTGCAGTTAAAATTGTATTGTATTACAGGTGAGAATGGTGCAACACTCCCTATTTGACGTTGGCCAACTGTCAACAAACATATTACATAAGATTTGTGTCATGATATCGTAATCCGTTCTCACATCATCAAATAAACTGAACTACATGTTAGTAAATTACACCTTTGGATGACATAAATGTCAAAGCAATAAAATATTACTGGTGGACTAATTTTAGTAGGTTGTTTGGGTGCATTGAATGGGTACTGAGGCGCCCACTCCAGGCCACACAAACAAACATGTAAACACACCCGAGCTCGTACCTATTGTTGACAGGCTTTGGCCCTTGTAATCCGCTAGGTTGGAAAACTTGGTAGAAAGTAGTGGATGGGTTCCTGCATATTTTTTTTTAGAAAAGTGAAAAAAAGAAGAAGAGAAACGTGAGTAAAGGAAGCAAGATGTTCTTTGAGCGGGAAGGCGAGAAAGTGCACGAGTGAGCGTGCCAGAAGACGCCGATGCACAATAGGTCAGAGGAAATAGTAAAACAGTGTAGACTGTTTAAAAAGTTGAATAATATAAAACCAAATCCATTTTCCATTTGAACTAATTCATTATTATGAATGTATTTACATTCATTCAGATACACTGCAGTTACAAATGTTCAAATATGTATAGATTAACGCAACCAGGCAGCTATTTGCAAAATTGTATATCAGTAAGGTATTATTCCTGAAGAGTTCAGGTCCATGTCAGACACCCATTATTTGCACAATAAATGTGACAATGCCAATGGGGTGATTGTTCAACCAGGGTAAGTGTGGTCTACAAAGTCATAAAGCACATAGTGTCAAAGAG
Source organism: Vanacampus margaritifer (assembly GCF_051991255.1). Lineage (NCBI taxonomy): Eukaryota > Metazoa > Chordata > Actinopteri > Syngnathiformes > Syngnathidae > Vanacampus > Vanacampus margaritifer. The sequence goes on from NC_135444.1 coordinate 9,690,685, forward strand.
GGGCGAAAAACAAAAAGCAGGAATACTTGTAAGTAAGGAGAAGTTAACTGTCTGAACTGCTGTGTGATTTACAGCTAACTTTCTCTATCAGGGCCAATACAAGCTTTATCTCTTGTCTGGATAATCGTACCGTGACAGGCCCCCGGGACATTGTCCTCATGCATTGTTGAGGTATGTCAATGCTGTAAGCTTTAAGATCTCACTAACCACATTCTTCAACACAGCACCTGTGAGCTCGGGCCTCTTAACAAGCCAAATGCCTGGTTTTATAGGTACAGTGAGAGAAATTTGTAAGTGCAATGACTTCAGCTGGCAAAGTGACAGGTTCATATATCAGAGGTGCTGACTGAAAAGGCTTCAAACGCAGTCAGGGATAGAAGTGAGGTAAGCATTAAAGTGTGTCTTCTCACGTAAGGCACAAAATTACATAAGTCAGTACTAAATGAAGTCCTGATCCAACTATTAAATTTGACGCTTAATATCAATCTTAGATGGCATGTCAATCCAGCCTTTTGTATAGGATTATGGTAACTACGCAACTGTTTATAATAAATTGATGTTAATAAAATATGAATGAATAGAAGACGATATAGAAAGGATGAAGGAATTTGTTAAGTAATTATACATTACATCAAAATGATCCATAATCCAGTTCCTATTACTTCTTATCAAAATAAATAAATACATACCGGTAATTAAAAGCATGCATCTTTGTACATCAAGGACATACTGTATATATTAAACTATAGATATTCCATCCATCCATCCATCCTTTTACTACCACTAATCCAGGGTCAGGTCACTGGGGCAGCAGCTTTAGCACGGAAGCCTCAACTTCTCTCACCCTCGCCACTTTGTGCCCTCACTTGTGAACAATATCCTAAGATATTTGAACTTCTTCACTTGGGGCAGGATTTCATTCCCAACCCGCAGAGGGCACTCCACCCTTTTCCAACTGAGGACCATGGTCTCAGATTTGGAGGTGCCAATTCTCATCCCAACCGCTTCACACTCGGCTGCGAACCGCTCCAGTGAGAGTTGGAAATCACGGCTTGATGAAGCCAATAGTACCACATACATCATCTGCAAAAAGCAGAGATACTGAGGCCACCAAACCCCCTTATTAATACTGTGGCTGTGCCAAGAAATTCTGTCCATAAAAATTAGGAACAGAATTGGTAGCTGGGAGCCTTGGCGGAGTGCAACCCTCACTGGAAACAAATCTGACTTACTGTCAGCAATGTGGACCATACTCTGACACAGGGCTTCTTAAGACTTGCACAATTACTTGCATGTTTCCCTTTCTTAGGAGCAACACTGAGGGCTAATTTAGAGCAAAAAACAAAAGATAGTTATCTGTATGTTAAATATGTGACGCACAGAGTGAGTGATGTTCACGCACAGTTATTAGGCAGAAAGCACAACTGAGCATTAAACATGGATAGATGGTATGACTGTTCGCAAACTGAAGCATATTTGTGGAAACAAAAAAAAATCAGCATTGGGGTTACAGTGAGATACATCGATTAAAATCCAAAATATGCAATGAATACAAGCTCAGTTAGCATGTTGCAACAGGATGCCAAGAATGGGTCCCTTGTGAGATGCCAAAGGCAAAGTTGCACCAAACTGTCACATCTGAAGGGCCGATATGTGGTCTTATGTGTGCTTGACAAGGAGTTTAGAAAGCAAAACCTCTGTCAATCAAAAGCTTTGTTTGGATAATAAACCTTTTCAAATATGGTTCAGTTGTCTAACAGGGCCTACGGCACTGTGTTGTAACAGTAAATATATATACTGTATAGGGTTGGATAAAATATTATGTAATTTGACAAGAAGACAATGGTCCCTCAATAATTATGCTGATATGAAAGATAAATGCTGCGTAACCCATAAATACACGTATGCCTATAAATACGGTAGGCCAGGTTGGTGAATGCTGAATGTCTCTATGTCAATTAAATACCTGGATAGTGGATGGTGAAGATTCATAGAGGGTTTTATTTTGTTTTCTATCTTAATAGAAACTGTGTATAACATGTCATTTCTCTAAACTGCAATTTACACATGACACAGCTTCTTAGCAGGTTTTCACTGGAATAGAAGTTAGTCACTCATTCCTAAGCAAAAGTATTGCAACTAGTTATCATGTAAGCAGCAGCAAATTCAGACAGGTGACGCCGAGTTGGACACAAAAAGGAAGATAAATCATATAGCTGGGATATAATTGCAGCTTGGAAATGTCTTACTTCAGCTTCTCTTCCCCATGGACTATCTTTCAATTCAGTTATTTAAGCAACAATGGTTGTTCGTCTATTTGTACCCTGCGATTGGCTGGCAACCAGTAGGGGGTGTACACGCCTCCTGCCCATTGACAGTTGGGATAGGCTCCAGTATGCCCGTGACACTTTTGAGGATAAGCGGTTTGGAAAATGGATGGATGGATGGAACAACAATTAGAATTTATTAAAATAGCTTTAAAAAACATGTCACAAGACTAGAGGTTAATGAGAATCAAATGATTAACCCTGCATGTGACTTCATCTTATATAGTTTTTAGTTACACGTCTTTCAAAAGAAAGATTAGTCTCAACAAGGGATGTTAAAAGGAAAGATATGAAAAAGTAATATACACTAGAAGTTACCGTACCGGTAAATTACACATTTGAAGGCTCGAGCATCATTGTATGCATGGAAAATTGCAAGTGTTTGTTGATTTTGTTGCTTACCTTAGATAACTTGTTTTTGCCCATAACATATTTAAAAAGTAATGTTCATGAGGCACATCTGTGATGCAAACCCCTTTCATAATACATCCATGTCCTTAAAACTTGAATGTTTCATTTTAAAATTAGCAATACTTTTTACACTTATGAAAGCCGAGAATTTTTCTTTGTGATTTGAGAGTTTATGACGAAAGTTTAATCCTGGCACAGTTTTAATTTCCATGCATGGTCTCCTATGTAAATAAATTATTTTAAAATTTGAAATAGGTTGTTCTGTATAATGAAACAGCCTGTGTTTAACCTTACTATTATTACTAATAAGACAAGTATATAGTCTCAAAACATGTTGCAATGTTTGGAGGAGTTCTCATCCTGTTGTGATACACGAGAAAAGCGCCCCCCCAACCCTTAATAAAACCAAAACAAAACAAAAAAACAGGGACTTGACCCTTTGCATGGGTCCATGCTTACAGCCAGTACCTGATTAAATTAAGTCTCTGCTATACGACTGAAAACTCAATCTCCCCCATTCGACTGCAACACAACATGAAGAAATAAAGTGTCTTTGTTTAGTACCTCAACTTAAAAAAAAAAAACAGCAAGTGCTGAATTATTTTATAAAGTAACATTGCAATCTACAGATTCTTTTGCGAACTGTTTAGCCTTTTAAGTTCAGCGCTAACAAGACTGAGTAGAATAAAATAAGATCATAGCTCAGGTTTGCAGTAAAGTAGAGAGAAAATACTGTTTGTATTTCACACAAATCTGAGTATTCTTATTTTAAAAAAGCAGCTGAGCTCACACATAATTGTTAATGTGAATTACAGTATGATGAGTCAGCATATGACCATCATGGGTGGGTCATTCAGAAGGATGCCAGCTGGTAACATCAGCCTGAGGCAACAAAGTCACCCAGTATGCTCAATTTTGCTTCGCAGGGTTCAACTTCATTCATGACCTACTGAACTCTGTCATATTAGAATTTTTGGGTCTGCCTTAGCTAGCCAAATAGTGCGCTCACAATTTCACCTCATTTACATGCTACAGGTGACTAACCAACACAATCACAATAATTTTCAACTACCAATAAATTGATGCATTATAAAATTATCCTTAAATCAGATTCAATATCGTTCAACATCATTCAATATCAATTCCAGATAATTCCTCAGTTTTTTCTTCAGATTAACAGCCTTAACACACAATTTCTTCAGAAATTGCACATTGTCTAGTTTCAACAAGAAACTCATTGTATCACACCCTCGATAACCGAGGTGTACCATATCAAACAGTCACAATCCCACTGAATCAACCCAAATCGAATTGTTCCACTTTATTTGTTGTTTTGTATTTCTTAGTTAATATGATGGAAGAAAATATCCCTACCAAGGGTGGCAACACTTTTTTTGAGTCATTTGTCTTTTTATATTTCATTCTATTTGGTTGCCATTAATGCGTAAAAAGTGTGATTACGTTTAAGGAGCCATAACTCCAAACTTGTAATCTGCCTTTGATCCAGTGTCTCCCGACCTGTTGTTTTGCTTTGTTGCCTGGGCATTCATACTTCTAGGTCAGGTTGAAGACTAGCAGATTCCTGTGACAAATCACAGCCAGTATTTCCTGTTTTCAGATTCTTTGATGAAATTAGCTCATCATGCGAGAGATCAGTAGTTGAATATGCTGATATTAGTGGCAAAATGACAACATGCATTTTCACAAACTTAACTTTAGTGGAAACCACATTGCATCAACTCAAATTGCAAATGACGATGACTAACAATTTAGAAATAAAGTCTAATTTGTTGAGAAGTAAATGTACTATCTATTTGAGTTTTTTTCTTCTTTTTGACGTGAATTAACCGCTAGCAGTTCATCCAGCCCAATGAGTCACATCCACTTACTCACTCATACTTACTTAAAAAAAAAAGTAGGAAATAGAAGTTTTGTGTCTTTCAGACCTTAACTGCTTGCCTTTGCAGACGAGGGAACATCTTCGTGTAACTTAAGCTACTTTTCCACTAGACACGCACAGCACCAGACGGTCTCCATTGTCTTTGACGTCGCAAAGTATAGACCATCAAATGCACAGAAACGTTCACATATCACAGCTCGGCTTCCGACGATGAGCGCTTCAGAACCACTTCAGAGATGGTTCTAAAAGGTGATTCCATTGTAACCGCTCGGCCTTGAAAATGTTAAATGGAAACGTGAACATCCCAGGCCAACTCGGTGTGGAACCGGTCTAGTGGAAAAGCGGAATTATTAGAAAGACTTCTTTGCAGCAAATCCCACACTATTCTACAATATAAGCAACCAGTCATAGGCACCAGTGACTCAGATCAGTCGATGACACCCATTAAAAGCAAGCGAGCGCACAGAGAGAAGAATAGATGACTCAAGTGCAGCTGGCTGCCATGCTTTCTTCACATCCTCATTAGTAACGACTCAGACATCTCTGGCTCCAGAGGCCCAAAGCACTGAAACATCCTTGTTCCAGTCGTGAGTCCCACTCTCACAGAATGTATGGCTATGACAACTTGACAAGTACATCAAGAGAAATTGGTTAACTGCTTTCTTCATAATGATGGCGCCCAAGATCTGATCTGTGGCCATCATTTAAAAGTCTTGAAACCAACATAAACAGTAAACAAAACTGTGGGCCTTATATTTTTCCGGTGTACACTTAGAGTACTGGAAATCGTAATTTTTACACAAAATCTAGCATCTACTTTTCTAACATCCATTTCCACACGGCTCACAATGCTGCATATAGTAAGTAGGTCAAGCAAAACAGAAGCAGCCATATGTCCGGGAAAACCAAAGGGAGAATAGTGGTGAGTTACAAATGTGTACATTAATTTTCATAATGAGCATATTTTAACATTTTGGATGTTGTTGAAGGATGTGGACCCCAAGAAACATCCATCAAACGCACTTACAAAGGGATCACCCACTCAGTTAAGTATAATGAAGCAATCACTGACATGAGGTGATCACCTTTCTCAGAGTGAATTTTTTTTTTTTTGGGGGGGGGGGGGGGGGGGTTCGGCTGCTTTGGGTTCTGCACCATGTGAATGACATATTTAAATATGCATTGATTGTTCTAGCAACATCCGCATATCTAAGAATTGATTATTTCTCTCTCCCCTGTATTGTTGTATATCCATTATGATAAAACTGCTGTAAGACTGTATCAAAGTTACCCAAATGCAAAAATTTATCACAAGTGACTTGACTGTGAACATCTCTTGGAGAAGATGTGAGACTCAGACTGGAACGTCACACATGGCTCAACATAGCTCCACTTAGGTAGCAAGTACAGGCTGGTAACAAGCAGCTGTCAACGGGTTCTCCTTTTGGTTTGAGGACTCCCTTTAAAATAAGCTGTGCATACTTAACATACTGTAAGCACTCAAAAGTGGGGTCAAACCAGTTCTGGCTTCAGAGCATTTTGGAAAAGCCAATAAACACCAATGGTATACACATAGTTCTTATTCCTGGAACAGCATGCAGCATTGCAGCATATTCAATGGGGGGAGGGGAGGTGTCGTGATTTCCTGAGAGAAAAAAAGAAAAAAAAACACTCCCAAATTTACGACGAATGAACTCACAGATTTGTGACATTATAAAGTGGCAAATATGTGAGAGTAAATAAATCACAAATATACAAGAAAAAAAACTGGCAGTTTGCGAAAAAAAAAATTCTGAAACTTGAGAGAAAGTGTAGCCTACTTGGATGTTTGTACCAAGTCACAATTCTCAAGTAAGCAAAACGCCTACTGTGTAAGAACTCGTTAAATTATACTTTTCAGTCGGGTTTTCAAATAAGGAGATTAACCATATTATTGTGTGAAGGTTGTGGCCTTCTTAACACCTTACTACCCCTTTCTGCTTTTTCCACTACAATTTCTACATTTATTCACCGATTCAAACTGTTCCAATTTTCAACTGTTCAGCATTTACCTGCCGACTACTTGAACATTTCTTGATGGATTCAAACCATTTCAACTTTAACATGCTCACCTATTTCCAGGTCATTGTATATCTGTCCATTTTAATAATTATACTTCAACATCATTCAATATCATTCCAGAAAACATGTTTTTCATTCAGCCTCACAGCCTTCACACACAATTTCTTAAGAAATTGCACATTGTCTAGTATTGTGTAGACAGTGTGTATTATACACATATACCCATAATGCCTATATTTTGGAATATGAATGGTATGCTTCTTCTGGATGGTTGTATTTTATCCTTAATCCCTTTTCTAATAGGAAGAAAAAAAAACAATTGTTATTTATCGATATCAGCTGATATGAACAATTTATATTGTGATGTGTTTTTCAGATGTAGTGCTAAGCCCAATTTTTGGACTCCATAGTGTCATGCTTAACAGTTGAACGTGTATTATTTTGAACAAAGACTAAAACACATGAAGTTGTTTATTTTATTTTACACTTTTTGTTAATTTATTCAATCCTAAACCAGAGTGAGAATATTTCACATTAGCCACATTTGGCCAGTGGTCCAGTGGCCCAAAATCAAGCTGGCAGCGAGCCGTGAGCTCAAGCTGACAATCCAAGCCATTCAGGGCTCCAGGAATTTGTCCCTTGGAGGTTAAGGCAGCCCAGCTACACTATCAGTGGAAAATAAGCCATTCCCTTGTGTCCATGCCATGGCAGCCACCCATTTACCACCCGTAACACGTCCCCTTCCCCAGTTCGACTCTCCATTGCACGCCATCCATGCCCCTTCCCCCTCAGATTGTCAAACTGCCAAGAGGGAGAATGGAGGGAGGGGCACGCACAACACTATAAATACATAGTGTGCACATCCTGATATCTCGCTATTGTGGAAGCCTTTTGTCCAATTAAATATGGAAAATATTTTTGCCTGAAGTCTTATGGGAGTCTTTTGTATTTGTAGCTATGTTAAACATCTAGAAGATATCATCATCATAAAAACAGGGTTTTTGCAAGCTGATTACAAGCGCATACAATTTGAATATTATGAAACAAGTGCAGGATGGTGAAAAGCGATAAATCTTAAAACTTTTTAGTTTACATGAACTGGCTAATGGCTACTAAAGTGAAATGGCAGTTACGGTGAGGTGGATTTACAGAGAATACACTTTTAACATAAAATTATGAATATTTGATCAGCTAAAACTAAATACACTACCTTATTAATAACTTGGAGTGAGTCCACCACAGAACAAATGAAAACTACTGTAATGACATAGGACACTCATGTCCATATTAAAGGTGGATGCTGCTTTAAATACAGTGATAAGTTAAGATCCCAATGTTTTTCCCACTCACCATCATCCCAATTAGCCTGTAGTCAAACAACTCACAATGATGACAAGATCACATATTTTATTGTGATGGAACTCATTTTGCAACTTGACGATTCAAAGCACTCCTTATCAGACTGCAACTTTCCCTGACATTCAGTATGTGTGCATGTGCAAGGTTTTGTGGTGGCAACACACGTCAGTTATCGCAAATGACTGGGCCCAAGTTCATTGCCTTGTTTGCTTGAAGAGGTGACAGACTTCTAACCTGATCGCAATCATGTAAATATAATTGTACTGGTGGCAAGTTCTATCCTACCCAGTACAGAAAAGCCAACACTTTACAGACCACTGATAGCTCTTGATAGGGAACCGTTGGCTGAACATGTGCTGGGACATTCAGAAGACAGCTGGGATTGGCTCCAGCATGCCCGCAACCCCCCTGAGCATAAGCGGCTCGGATGATGAATGGATGGATGTAACTTCTTTAAAAACCTGAACAATTACTTTTAAAGTGTCTAGCTCAAGGGTAGGCAATCATCGGCGCCAGAGCTGCATTTAGCTTTCATCCTTCTGTAATTTTGTAATTCACACAGATTTCCAAATGTCACACTGAATTTGATGTTGGTGCTCTTAGAATAAAACTTTTTTTTTGGTCTCTCTAATAATGTGTCACAAACAGTATCACATGGCGCCACAATGTATTCCGCTATTTGACCCCTGGTAAGTAAAGAATAACGAAAACAGAACATTTAATGCTATGTGCTACATGAACTATATTAAAAACTTACATAAGCCTCACAGATAACTGCTTAAAATCATGTTGAGATGTAGGCGACGACTAACAGCCCTGATGTGCAAATGTTGTAAGCTTGTTCAGGAGCAAAAATCATATTAACCAGGTGAAATAAAAATTTTAATTGACTGCTATTTTTTACATCATTTAGTGAAAGAGTCCTTTATATGTTCGGTTCACAGCTGACTACATCCACTACACGTGATGAAATGATGACGTCGGTGACACAGAAGTAGACGGCCGTTTTGGTTTGCATTTTTTGGCTCACAGCAGGTGGATAACTTGGCTGTAACTTCATGAATATGAGGACGACTCAAATACTGTAGATATTGACTATTGTATTTGAACGTAAAAGATTCAACCACGTGTCCTTTTCAGAGTTTTGTTACGTGCACAAATAACAATTTTGTGTTCTCTGTAGCAGTTACCAGATTTCATAATGCAAAGTAGTACTGTACATGCAAGTAACAATTTGTCATTTAATCAATTGTTGTTATTTTGTCGATTGTGTGGAACTGATTGTTTGATGATAGCTCAAAGCAAATGAGCGATAATAGAGCGCACTTTTGGCTGCAACCAGCAAAGACAATGTTGATCAAGTCCAAGGCTCGATTTGTTTTTTTCTTTGTGGAGCAGTTTTGTTAATGACTTTATTTGAGGAGCAAATTTCTAATTTTGAGGAGCAATTTATTGCAGGTTAATCCAAGGGACCTCCTAAAGCAAGGGTTATATTAAACAATAAAAATATGACAAATATCGAATTAACAATTGCTTTTCTTTTTTATATAATCAACTGTTTTTATTTCTTTAATTCAAAACGTGCATAGCTTCTTTCATTTCAGGTTTCCAGTTTAGCGAGTATGGTTTTCTCTCCAGAGTCCACAGTCCAGACACTTACTAATTTGCCTGTTATTTTGCTGTTAAAATTTGGATATGCTCCGCTTTAACGCTGTTCCAGCCAGACTTCTGTGAAGTGTACTCCATCACCAAAGCACTTAATTCCGGTGTTAAAGCTGCCCTATGGAGGAATTTGCTCAAAAATATCTTTACATTAGCCTTTTTATTTGACCATTTATGACTAAAACAACTTCTAATTAGCAGATTAGCACTTTAGCTGTTCACAATAGGTACTCCTGCAAGTCTCTAGCCAATAGTTTTCAGACTAGATTCAGGTTTTAATTTCCCGCCCTCTGTCTGCGGATGTGACGTCATGTGTGCATTGTGTACGTGAGGAGAAGTGTGTAGTTTCATTTTTTGGCCACATGTGGCAGTAGCAATTCGAAATTCAATTTTCTGCATCGAGCAACTTTAAAACGATCACGTATGATTCTTAGTTAGAACTTAAGACACTTTAGTAGATACTGTCACTTTAGTTACAAGTTACAACACATTTAAGGTAGGTGTTAAAATAATGCACATTTCATATGAAATAAAATATTTTGTTAAGAAATCTAAAATGAATACAAAAAATGTCTAGTACTTACATTTACTTGAAAATTTGCATAAGGAAACTTGTAGACTCTATAAAATTACTTATCTGTTGTCAGTCAGGATGTTTTGTCAAATGCCAAAACCTAATTGGAGGGGTAATTTCTTCAAACAACCTTAGAAATACTTGAACTGTTTGATAATCCTTGACAAGACAAGACAAGAGACGAGGTGCCAAAATTCATAAAAAGGTGACATCAAACGAAATAGTTAAACTTTGACAAGCCTGACAAATTGCAATGGCGAGACAATTATGAAGAAGAAAAAATCTGAGTTAAGAAACAAGTCAACACCTAGCTACGCTGATGTATCAACAAAGACACTAGGAAGACTTGATTTTGAGCACCAGACCACAGAGCACACATCATCCTGCCAGGTCATCCTACGCACACACACGCGTGGACACACACTTTAAATGCTCACTACGGTCCTCATAGGTGTGCGCATGTGTGTGTGAGTAATGCAAAAGTGACCTTCTCCTCTCCACATCCATTAAATGTCCTATCCTGCTGCCAACATCGTCATAGCTACACAGGCGTGCAGTGATGTCAGTCCACTTTCCATCACTCTCTTTTCTGTCTTCCCGACTAAGAAAGGGCTAAGGCTGTTCCTTTCATGATTATCTGGGGCAACGGCACACAGTTCCTGATTAGTGCACATTATCAAGCCAGCTATAGTGATGCTGCAGGGATAAAGTTCCTTAATAAACAATAATAAGCTTTGGCAGTATCTAGACAGTGAACAATATAGAGCAGGCCTGTACCGCTGAAAACCCACCCCTCCTCCTCTGGCTGTACCATTTGATGACGTACTCAACAACAGAACATTGTATATACAGGACACATTTGCCAAATAGGTCATTTTTGGTACCAACATCTTTTTATGCAGATCGTTTTCACTTCTGATTAACAAACTGTGGCGACATTTTAGTTCAAGCAGTATTAGAGCCCAATGACAGCCCCTAAAAATAACTTGTGATTGTGTGAATGTTAAGGGGTACTGTAAGCAAGTAAAGACTCAACATTCACAAGATTTTAGAGCTAAAAGGCCAGAATGATGTCTCTCATAGTCACAGTAGGGAATAAATAAATAAATAATCTGTTTTACATCTTTGCTGCTGTGCATGTTGTTTACCACCTCCGTAAACTCTACTCTCCCATGGCTGAAAACAGTTTTGTGTGATGGGGCGAACGTTTAAAAAGGATGTTAACCACCTTTTCATTAAAATGTCTGAAAATTCCTCCCGTCTCCCAGTTTCACTGGGACATCAATAAAATATCGTGACGTTTCATACAGTGTTATGATGATCTTTTTTTTTTTTCTTCCATCACCAACCTCCCCACAATATTGTGAGGTTCATATCGTGACAATATGATATCACTATCCCTACTGGACTGATCAAAAGTCAATCACAGGGTAAACATAGAAATGACAACCATTCACACCATCCCTGTGTAGAAAACTGAGCCCACGCCCCCTGCATAATAAAACAATCCTTCTTTATAATAGTACAGATTACAAAACACACTCTTACCTGTCCTCATCACCATCCATGGTTATCTGGATGCCAAAGAGGCTGTTGACAGCAGGACTGGGAAGGCCGAGACCCTCTGTGATGAAAGGCTTCATACTGTCTTTTCCTGGCACCACACTGCCACTGGGCTGAGGTAGGACTTCAGATTTGGGCCAACCATCTTCTGCCTTGTTACTGAATCCAGCCAGGAGGCCTGGGGTGATTCCTCCGGCCGCAGGCGCCTGACTCGCCCCACCCGTAGGGGTACTGGTGGAAGTGGGCACTGTGACGGGCACATTCAGGGCACCGCTGGCAACAGTTGATGTGGGGGCAAGGCCTAACCCTCCCGAGGGCTGTGTAGGTTTGACCAACTGTTGCTGAGCACCTCCTGGTGCCACGTGGAGGCCCTGGGTGGAGATTGCCTCAACACTTAGCCCCTGGGCTACTGAGCCAGCTGTCATGATAAGAGACGAGGGACCTACAGAGTGAGAAGTAATAGGAAGAGTGCTTGAACCAAAGTGCTGCTGCCGGTAATCTGACTGGCTGCCAAGATGGTTCGAATAAGGAAAGTGCTGGACTTGTGTAGCAGGAGGCATGATGGGAGACTTTTGCTGTAGGGAACCTTGGTGCGCACCCATGAGGTTATTTGAGAGGAAGGTTTGGGGAGCAGCAGGTTGCGCTTGTTTTGATGATGTCGCTGTTGAGTACCCTATGGGCTGGAAGGCACTTGCTCCACTCCCAATCAGCGGGACCGAGCCAAAGCCTTGCTGCGCAGTCTCTAAAGAATGAGTGGGATGTGTGGCCGAGTGGCCGCTGTCCACGGGATTCTCCAAAGCCTGTGAGGAGGAAGCACTGGTAGAGACCACGGTGTTACTGGTGGTCCCGATTCCACTGTCCCGTTCCACACTGTGATCGAGGGTTACATTTGGCTTGATACTGTCCACAGTCCGACTGCCATTTGCATCAGAGTCTCTGTCATGGAACTCAGTGCAAGTCCATCTCCCTCTTCTAAAGGGCTCTCCGGTACCATGGTCTAGTTTAATGACCCTGAATCGAGAACTGCAGGTATGCGCAGGAGCAACAGTGGCGGCAGGGGCCGGGACAATTGGCTGAGTTGTTGCTGCCACAGGCACACTTGTTACCGAATGCTGCGGCGTCACACGACCACCGCATGCACTTTTATTATTAGCGAGACCCCCATTGACAGGAGCTGTCAAAGCCGCCTGAACATCCTGCGCGTCTCCCACGTTGTTTAAGGTTTCCTCGGACGAGCTCCGATCACACACAGCAAGGTCAGCTCGTGAGACATCGAATATTTCCGACGAAACATCCTCTGTTCGGGACTCGTCCGGGTCGTCCAGACTCTCGGTGTCGTCCGCGGTGTTGTTGGCCGCCACCTGAGCCTGAGTAACACTCGTGATCTGGAAACAACTCTTCTTTTTCGCTGGCATTTTCGACATGTTGGCTAGCTCTGGCGAGTCAGTGTATTCCCACATGAAACCTACTGGTAAATTCACTGGAGGAGGACACAAAACCGAGACGTACCGCCACGGGACTTTTCCATGCCGTTTACCTCTCGCTAAATCCAACCGGAGAAAAGTCACAAGCACGGTCCAAGACTCTCCCAAACTCTTGAGACGTTGCGCGGTGTCCGGTCACTTCATTCCTCCCCGGCCTCTCTCTGACACCGGGTCGGCCGTCCTTGTGTCAGGTCCCAGGGAGCCCGCAACAAGCAGGCCCTTGTCCGAGTTGTTCAGCAGCTGTCCCCGGGACTTCAGTCTGAGGCAGGCCCGGGATTGTGAGCCCACTTCTCTTTTTTCTTCTATATGCCGACTAGCCGAGTTAGCTCAAGTGAGCTAGTTTCGCCTGCCCCAATACCAACAGGTGTGGAATCATAATGTAAACATTCCTCTCGGCCCCTTCGAGTAGAAAGTATAGTCCAGCTGAGGAGAGAGGGAAAAGACCTCAGAAGTCGTTGAAGTTTTGCCTCGTAGTGTCGTAAGTTACTTGTGGCTGTTAGCTGACAGATAGCCACGAGCACCGCAACTGGAAGCTCACGGTTGCTGGCCGCCTGCTAGCTGCTGCTGCTGCCTGCCTGCTCAGCTGCCTCTCTTTCACCAGACAAGATGGCAAGAGCCAAGTGCATCCTGGGTAAACAGGTCAACACGTTACCCCAAGCGTAAGAATTTTTTTAAATAATACAACTAAATGATAATATTTTTCTTTTACTCAGAATAATTTCCTGTCAAAGCGATTTTCACAACGAAACGAATCCGTATAGTAAACACTAAATACGGAAAAGTGTTTCAGACGTGTCGTCACTTCCGGTTTGTTTCTTAAACGAGTTCTACAGAGAACTTCAAATTCCGGGTACAGTATTACGTGTAATGAAAGCTATATAAATCGAAGGTGTTTTTAAAAATGTCTAAGGGTCATTTCTAGCAATTGGTACTTATTCCATCCCAATGAAAAATACTATTAATAGTTTACTTAAAATAAACAAATTGCTTTTTGTGAAAACATTTGGTTTCCTTTTAAAATGATCAGAAAATGTGTTTTTCTATAGTAATAAACTACTTTGTTAAGATCAGGTGCACCCAAGGCAATTATTTTAAGTTTCAAAGACACACCTTAAATGCAAATTAATAAAATTGCACCTTCATTGTCCATCTACCAATTTTCACTTTTCCTATAGGGTCAAGTGTGAACGGGAGCTTATCCCATCTGATTTTTTAGGAAGAGGCGGCGGACATCCTGTACTGGTCGCCAGCAAATCTCAGGACACAATGACAAACAACCGTTCACACTTATGGGCAATTTAGAGTCTTAAATGCATGCTTTTGAAACACAGAAGGAAGCCAGAGTGCCAGGAGAAAACCCACAAGCACAAGAGAACACGCAAACTCCATACAGGAAGACCAGACCCAGGATTTGAGCACCTAACCTCAGAACTTGATTCCGATGTGCTAACCGGTCAACTACATGCCATCACCTTCATTATTGTACCTGTCTGTCCGTCTGTCTGTCTGTCTAGATATGAATATATATAAATGGAAACAGTGGTTTTCAGGTAGGCCCATTTTCTTTATGTCATTTATTGTGGTATCCCAATATTGCATTCCACCTGGTAGTCTGCAGTATTTGCTTTCTAATGAAAAGTAACTAGGTCCCATTCCAGACGGGTGTGGAGAGAATGTAAAAGGGGTAAAGGTCGATGAGTGTAAACTTTTTGTCTATGTTTTTTCTTTTATGTATGTTTTGGGATATTTACCTGTATGTCTTTTTTCCTTTGTTTGTTTGCTATACTGACTGTACTAAGGTTAACTATTTGTAAACAGGTATTGAGCTAAAATGTGCAGATTCATATTTACGAATGGACACTACAAGTTGTCCAGCATCTACCATAACAGTGTTACAAACCAATGCTTGTTAGCATTTTTGCCTAAGAGTGCACACTAAATTTACAATGATGTAGCAGTTGATTAAGTCGGTTAAATCCCCACTATAGGTACTAGAAAATAAAATGGACTCCCTACTAGTATTAGTATATTCCTGTGTGAACCAGTTAGTGGAGTGACTTCAGCAATAGTGTTTGGCTAGTGGTCAGGAAAATGTTCATACATAAGGCTCATATGGTTCTCCTTGAAAGAGAGCACAAAATGAAACACTTTAGGGTGTTGAGAAAAATGCATGTGTGTGTGTTTTTTTAAACAGTTTTTTATGGGCATCATTTTAGATTTATATAAGTTTTGTTGAGAATAATGCTCCTGGTGCACAGTTACATTTGTAAGATTGCAGCTATGTGACCACTGACAGAAATAGACACTCTAATACAGTATTTTATTGTTCAACATATTAACCCATAAATTACAAGAACACTATGCACAAGCCTCGAGGCATGCCTTCCATTCCAAGACAACAAAAAAAGGCAGGAAGTAGAGCATGGGCCTCTGATCAAGCGACAGTGACATCATCCTGGGATGATTTCACAATCAATACTTAACATGTGACTGCACTGAGTCATCATCATCTTTCGCAACCGGTTAAGAACATCACCATATGACGGTGCTGTTATCGGGGCACTATGTCTTCAACGTCATACTCACCGCAGGGAAGATTCCATTCAACAGGGTGGCCTTATTTCTATAATTTTTTTAATAGTCATTTAGGCAACATTGTGTTTACTGCTGCTACTTTATTGTGTAACACTTCACCACAGAACATTTTGTCACAGGATGGGGGCATGACATTAGGGGGGAAAAAAGGAAAGGGTTGCACTGTTGATTCTCTCCTTAGTGATGGTGGTAAATGAATTTGCTGTTTATCCCCACTACAAAAGTAATGTTTTCATTCGCCCCGTCTCTTGTTTCACAGGGTTCTGATCAATTATGTGATACGATTTGCTTAAAATATCTGAAGCTTTTAACTATTTTACTGTTTTCTTATTAACCATGCTATATATCCATTTGATAACTGTGATATTATTCATATTTTTGGGATGAGTCTGTGAGGTGGATGTGGGTTTCGAATCTTACCTCCTTTCTTCCTGTCTGGAGTTTGCATGTTCTCCCCGATGCTTATGTTGGTTTTCTCATGGGTGCTCTGGCTTCCATGCACATCCCCAAAACATGCATGTTAGGTTAATTTGAGACTAAATTGTACAGAGGTGTGAATGTGATCATGAATCTTTGTCTATATGTGCTCTATGATTGGCTGGCAACCAGTCACCTGGGTTCTAACTCACCCGTGACCCTGATGAGAACAAGTGTTATATAGGTACAAGGACATACTGTAGTCTGGTGAGAAACTGTTATGCCATACAGTATTATTCCCCCACCATGACTCGCTAATCTTCAAATTACATGGTTACATAATGTGCGAGTGCCAACTCACAAGGTCTGTCTGAAAAAAAAAATCATTCTGCTGAAGAGATATTGGAGATGGAAAACAACTCAATACACATCTTGGAAGCTCATAATATCCAATGAGATATCAATGAAAGTGAAATAAGAAATCTATAACTAAAATAGATATCATAACTAACATCTCAATTGCAGAAACCATTAATAAACAAAAACAGTATACTATAATAGCAGATCGTCGCTGCTATGTGAAAAACATTTACCAGTATGTCCATTTTTTAATTTTTTTTATTTATACGTTTTTGGCATGTCTGCATTCAGTTTCATCCCAAAACGTACAAAAAAAGGGGGGTTCACATAGTAGCGACGATATAAATGACGAAAACATAAAATATTCAGATAAAAAAATCTTACTCACCAGAGATGCTGATTATTAACTCATTCACTCCCAGCCATTTTCACTGAAGCAACTCCCTTCGCTCCCAGCTGTTTTACTGGATTTTGACGGATTTTGCAAGGCCCACAGAATATTGTGTTCTATTGCTATAGTCTCTTCTTTCATCAGGAAAAGAAATATATTTCTATCTATTTCGGTTTTGCAGCAATTAGCATTAGAATATATAGCTAAGTTTCATCATTATTCACAAATCCGGCCCTGGTTGATCTCTTATTCTCTGTTGCCCCCTGCTGGCCGTTTTTGTGATAACTACCATTGCTTCAACCATTCTCTTCAGTTCAGAGGCGGCATCAAAGCCTTCTTTATGCTCTTGCATTAAAAAAAGATTTTGAAAAAAACAAAAAACGCATACGTCTTTGAGAGCATGGTAATATTTTAAATAGAAAGTATTTATATGTTTTGGGGGGCAAATGAGTTAAAGTTGTATTCCAGTTGTTGTTGTTGTTTTGGTCGCTGTGTCTTCTGGGTGGGTCATCTTAATGATTGTTTCTCGATCCTGTCAATTAATCTGCCATAACAACGTCGTGCGTGCTCGCTGCGCATACACACTTCGAGTGTTTGTAGCATGTAGCCGTACAGCTTTGGATTCAGCCATTCATTGTTGTAGCGCCACCTTGCTCATCGCGTAATTTGAAAATAGCTGAGAGCCACAGGAGGATATCAGTCTATTAAATGTGGCCGGCTGCAGAGACTGATGAAGATGATGATGATGAGGTTGCATGTTAGCGACATTTGAGAGGCCCGAACGAGCAGGTGAGCTGGTAGGATGACAAAATCCTTGAATACTCCTTTAAGTATGAAATTCGCTACAGACCTGTTTTGCCATTTAAAGTTGGCCGCAACAAGTTTTGCTCTGACCAACCAATCAGAGGATGGAAAAATGGTGATGTCATCAACGACAACCAGCACTACTGATTCCGAAGGCCTTGGGCAGATTAGATTGCAATGACAACACATAAAGACTGATCTGATTGTACAAACAAAAACAATCACATTTGGAAGCAGTGCAGCCACTAGAAACGCTCTGAAATTAAGGGAATAGACTGGAATAAATTAAATTAAATTAAATTAAATTAAATTTAATTTAATGGAAAAAATATTGGAATTTAGGTTGTTCACGTAGGTCAGTGCCTCAAAAAGTACTACTAATTTTGTGAAACCTTTCAAATAAAAGCTTCTCTTCAAATCCCTATTCTTTTTAGCCCATTGTGGTTTCTTATAAAAACAGCATTATATCAATATCAGCTTAATTTTTCTGACCCCAGCTGTCTACAAATTAGCAAATATCTTCTATATGAACATTTAAAATGCTGGAAAAGGCAATATTGCAACATCATATCAGTCATTCCATATATATTTATGCTCCCTGCTTGCCTTTGCCTTTCCATGCTCCAGACCAAGTGTTTGTATAGCTGCGTGTGTTTATTTATCCTGTTCCGAGGCTGAAGACTACCAGGCTGTGCTGCAGCACGTTACAAGCCGAAATGCCGACCACTTTCAGCACATCGCCGCAGAAACAAGACAAACGTTGTGCTGTCTGTATTTTGGGGCCAGTGGTCACTTCCAGCAGCCCCAACTTGGGAGACCTATGGCTTTTAGCAAAGCAGCGTTGGTGCACAATCAATAAACAAAGTGACCAAACATCACTCAGCACTCGCTAAAAAGGGCTTACCTGAAGGAAAGTGTACATGGGTTTGACCAGTAAAACTCTAAATAATGGAAAAAATGCATGTGGACATTGCATGTGGTGGTTTGGACATGTTTCCGAGTGACAGGTTTTTCTTGACCATGATTCATTTCCCAGTGTCTGACCACAAATCAAGTCGGTAAAAATGAAATCACCATTGCATACATGCGTCAAGGTGCGTCTCTGTTCGCATAAGCTCTGAATACACGATTCCGAAAACAGGCTTAGTTAAAGTCTGGTGTATTTTGGGAGATCATCAGTTGTATATTTTGTTCAACACTGACGTGTTCCCTCGGATAGTTTTTGACAACCTCACAAATTCTTTCAGTTTTCAGAACAATGTGCAGCTATTACATAAAACTGTGTGCGATGGTTATCATGAACTTTTAACTTTCAAGGCTTTACCTCTTAAATCTCAAAAGATACAAAACACACTGAAAATGGTCTGAAAACAACACACTGTTGCCTAGCATTCCTGTCAAATATCAACATGGTCAACAGGTGCAATGTGTGACTGTGCTTTTATTATCTTCAATGACTCATAGCCAGCAAGGGCACCAGCTTGTCCGACCTGGGCCAACCTACATAGACTTATCAACATCATCATCATTATCATTATTATTATTAATAATAATAATATTATTGTCAATTAATGGTCTTTCAATTCCACTACTACTAATAATAATGATCGTCATCATTTAGGTGAGCTTGCTGACAGAATGAACAATGGCAGGGTAGACTTGTTATTGCTGGAGGACTTGTTGACATTTTTGGCTAATGTAATTTTATGAGCGTGGACCTTAGCAACATGAAACAGTTAAGTTACTACTGCTAATAATAATCATCATCATCATCTTCATTATCATTTAGGTGAACTTCCTGCCAGGATACACAGGCAGGGTGGGCATTTTTGGACAATGTTAGCATTTTATGAGTGTTAGCTACATGACTCACCTAGCAAACTGACTGCATATTGTTTAACAAATATACTATATTGTACATTTTTTAAATGTTTTTAAACTCAGTGGGTATTTCACGATCACTGTGTGGATGCTAAATGCTCATACTATGAGGACATACTATAAAAATACTACTACACACATAATATGACGAAAATTATTAAAGACATATTTTTAATGTTTCTTTTCAGCCTATGTTGAGAAAGACAAAATGATGGTAGTAATGTCGCTGAAAACATTAGAGATTATTTTTTTCCTGTTTTTTGAAAGGGGAATCGACCCCATAATGACAGGTTGGACATCAGCTTCTGGGATATATCGTATATACACACACACACACACACACACACACACACACACACATATACATATTTAATATCCATCCGGCCATTTTCTGAATTAGCATCAGATTGAATATACAGTACATGAACAAAATGACTCGTTTTAATCAAATTACTTGTAGACAATAAAATCATGTTGTTGTTGTTTTAATTTGATGTAGTATAATCTAACCACTTATTACACACATTGTAGTTAGCAGAGTAGCATGTCACATGAAAAAAATATGAAATAAAGGAAACACATTTTAAGAAGCTATTATTGTATTCAATGTGTGCAAATTTTTGGGCCACTTTAAAGTTTCATTATTTATTCTGCTACATTTTTATGATGAGTATGTGTGCGTGTATTCAGGCATAGAAACAATAGGACTAGCGAATGGCAACACACCCACAATGTAATATTTTCACAGGAATGTTTAAAGTCGTGGTGCAACAATACGAGACTAAATCTAGAAAAACAGTTTGAGCTGTTTCCTCTTTGGATCGCTTTGATTTTAAGCTCCTCTATGATGTAATTCTGCAGATTGGAGAGTCTAAACAAGTTTTACTGCGAATAAGGAGGAGGGAAATGTGGACTTGCAAGATATTAGCTGAACAGAATCCTTTTGTTCAACCTGTTTTGACAGCAAAAATGTGGTGAAGTATTTCTTGTTTCCCGGCCTCAGACTGTTGACGTCTGTGTTGACATGACTTAAAAATCGTCTCCTTATCAATTAGCCTTTTAACACCATGAAGTTGGATTATCTAACACACTACTGTGGCATTTTGACCACATTGTAATAGTCCTTGTAGACATCTTAATGACAACTAGCTAAATACAATAATTCATTCACAACCTTGCTGTCTGTGTTCTATTCATGTTTAGTTAACATCATTACATGCAAGTTAATATGAGTGTTCCATCTTTTTGAAGAGGTAGTAGAGAATCTCCCATATGTGTGTAGCGGAGTACATCCGGCAAAATAAACACAAGCCATGGCGATGCCTGCCATGTCTATAGGAGCGTTCTGTCAATGCATGTTTGCACCCAATACTTCATGTTGTCGTCTCCAGTCCTGTTCACCAGATAGCCTTAAGTTGTTCAACCAAACTCAAGTCTGAAGGCTTTTTTGTATGTACAATACCCAATACCTAATACCTAGTGGAGCAGACAATTCTAAAGAGGCAAACTGGCAACTATCCTCCAGCAATATGTTTGTGGAAGAGGTTTTCTCACAGGCATGTATAAAATGTTTGGTTGCGTTACAGCATGCTATCCATTTCACAGTCAAAAGAGCATGTCTGTGCCAATAATCTAAGCAACAGAAAAGTCACGCGCAAGCGATCATAGCTTTCTTAGTTAGATAACAGAGAATTAGTCCATCAACCAAAGCCTCACTGATTTTTAAGTCAAACAGCATCAGTTACCAAAACAACCATTCAATGGCGGGATAGTCTGATTTAGAAATTATGGCAGTATAATATCCTTAAGGTTATGTTAATGCTAACTATATTTGAATTTTCACTACTTTTTTCTTTTTTTTTTAATCAGCTTGGCTGTTGAAATGTATATTTTGACTGCTGTTGGGTCGCCCCTGTATGCATTTTACTAAATGTAGTATATCCATCCTATGGCGGTAGAGAAGATTTTTACCGTACCACAATGCAAAAAGAAAATAACTCATTCATGCCAATGACCCCGTTTTCTCAATCGCTTTGTCTTGGTCAAATAGCAAAAGTGTTTGTTTGTTTACTAGTGGGGCCAACAGAGGACGCTTCGGTTGTCATGCCGTATTGTCCTATTGCAATCTGCTAAAAAAATAAAAAATAAAAAGATGTACACAATCGTTACGGGTCCTCCCTATTTTGGGAAGGATACTGTATGGTAAAGTTTGTTATTTATTTTTCTAATATATTTTAGAAGCACTTACATTTTCTATCCTTCTTGTGTGTTATATTTCTATGTATTGTGTAGTTTCAAAATAGTGAATGTGAATCAATTGGGTTTTCTTTTTAAGATAAACTATGGATGTTTTAATTGCACAGCACTTTGAGTTGCATTTTTATTATTTTAAAAAGTACTATATAAATAACATTTGATTTGATTTGATATCTCTACACCTTTAGGCCAAGTGCAATGCTCTTACATTTGGTGTAGTGTTTAAATCCCCATCTCTAAGACATTGCTAAGAGTCATGTTTAGTTACTTTACGGTAGTATTCGCTGTCAATTGTAAAGGTTTTCCATTGTATTTATTTATGTATGAATGTATTTGTTGGTTGGTTTGCTTGTTTGTTTGATGACATGCAGAAATGATGCATATGCCAAATGAGAAACTTAGCTAAAATGCCATTGGAATAGTGAAGTACTACTGTATTGCACTGAATCACATAATTTGTTGTTTATGGGGTTCAGTATGTTGCTGTTGGAAGAGGAATTATGAGTATTAGCTCAATCCTTAAGTATCTGAGGTCAAGGGTCAGTTGTTCATATCCTGCTGAGAGTGAAATTAGAACTTTCTTTTGGAGATGAATTCAGTATAATAAATGTTAAATTAAAAAAAACTGTCACAGAGAGAATTTTAATATGCAGTTTTTGTTTTTGTAATCTAACTGCAGGACTGTCCAGATATTAGATGCGTTCATATGGCAACTACCACACATTACATCATTCAATTCTGCCTGGAATCGCCATGTTTACAGAATGTCATTTTCCATGGCTTCTACTTATAACAATACAATCCAGTCAGTGTGATTTACTACACCAAGTGGTACCAAACCTTGTCTGTTGACTTAAAAAATTTAATCCTGTGAGCCTCTTTGAATACCCTGATTTGTGTCTTACAAAATGACTTTTAACACTGGGCTGAGGAAGTCCGTGTGGCAATAATTCAGATGTAATGGATTTTAAAACTGGAATTTTCTCCTCTAGCTTTAGAACCCCCCTGAATCCAAGCCTCAACCAGTGAACCTAGCCTTTTATTGGTGGTGGTGGGGGATATATAACACTGTTGTGTTCCTGTGTTGCAGGGATTGATAATTGATTGTGAGACACTATGGCGCGGTATTGGCAGTACATTGTCACCCTCTTAAAAAAAATTAAATAAAACTATGTAATTTTTTTGCAAAAATTATTATTTCTTGCCTAAATCATCTGCTCATGACGCAAATGGTTCAATTTTTTTGTGTTTCCTGAAAAATCTGGGGGGGAAAGTTTATGTGTTTATTTTAAGAAGGTGTCGACATCTGACTCACTGATTGGAGATCTAGATTTAGGTTTTTACATGTTCTCCCCATGATTGTGTGGGTTTACCCCAGGAACTCTGATTCATGGGTGTCAATTTAAGTGCAAATTATTTTGCCTATCGATATACCGGTGACCAGTCCAAGGTACCATGTCTCTTGCTCCAAGTCAGGTGGGATAGGCTCCAGCTAATCGGTGAACCTATTGAGGACAATCATTATAGAAAATAAATGTGTGTACTGTATTGTGTATACCACAATCCAAAATCTTCACTGTTCTCCATGTTTTTTTTTGTGATTGTGGCATGTTTTCAACTAATCTCAGAGGTCAATTTGACCATTGGGTAGCTTTAGTGGCTCAGTGACAAGTTTGTGTTTCCTTAGCCATTAGCCATCATCACATAATTTTTAGTTTTTTTGTCTTTACCATTACCATTTGTGCTGTAAATAAGGATTGCCTTTACTATGAATGTCTATATTTTTAATCATCAATAACTTTTTGAAAATACAGTAGGAATTTAAGCATTGCTGTTTCAGCATGGGAAATATTTACCCATAGATCACCAAGGCGGCATTAAAAAAAAATTAAATTTGATTGTTGTTGTTGTTTTTTTACACATCTTCAAATGATCCATAAGAACCCTATTTTATTTGTATATTTAAAGACTGTGGAAAATGCTGATATCCAGTCATTTGAATTATGCATTTCAATGTTGGAGGAGGTGCAATGCAAAATTGCTCATAATTTATCATATTTTATATTTCACTTGTGTTGTACTAATTTTAAACTCTGAAAGAAAATTCAGTGATCACTCTCACAACAGAGAGACAAAATACTATAGTTGCATGTTTGCATCATTCTCGTATCATTTTTTCATGCACCAAAAAAACAGACAAAGACGCTGTTGACAATTACGGCCACAAGGTGTCACCAGACGTTAAGTTAAGCAGCATAACACCCTTGCGCCCAGTAAAGCAGCCATGATAAAAACGCTTATAGGCAATTTTAGTGTGCAAGCACAGTCTAGAAAATGTCAGCCAGTGTCAAGTTTCAATTGAAACTATCAAAGATGTTTCACTTATTTTTTATTTTATTTTATTCATTTATTTTAATTGCGAATGTTTTTGTTTCTCCATGTCAAACTGGAAAGCATGTGGAGAGCCTTTAAAAAAAAAAAAAGCGGTTCTGGCCCCATAGAAGCACAGCCATGCATGCTGAGTCTGACCATAGAACAGCAAACAGCCAGTTGTCCCATTAGTTTTTGTTGCTTTAAAGTGGAAGGCACATCGGTCAGTGAACTGTTGTAATTCCTACAGTTGACCTGAATGTAAACAAACTCAAATTAATACAGAATGTCTGAATTCTATTTAAAGCAAATCTGGTTTGTTTCATTTATAATGCATTTTATGACATTTAAAGCCCAAAATATGATAAATGGATCCGATGTCCCAATATTTATGGAGCTGATTGCTGAGTGCTGACTGTATGTCTTGTGTGACTCTATAAGTCTGGGTGTGGTGCTTCAAAGAACAACCAGGTGCTGAATACTTTGACTTTTGGACACGAGGTCATCTCCAAAGCAGAAGACAAAAACAACTGAATGACTCACCAGGTATCACATGAACCATTTGAATTAATTATCAACGAATTATCAAATTCTGGAATCGAAATACTGTATTTCTATTCTGTAACGATTAAAAAAAAAAAATATATATATATATATATATATATATATATATATATATATATATATATATATATATATATATATATATATATATATATATATATTATTTATTTATTTTTTACATAAACGCAACTTTGCGTCACACACAGGACAGTTGGTAAAAAAAAAAAAAGTGAAGCGCTCTATCTACTAGCAGACAGGACTAGCTGCAGCACTTTGTTAATAGTGCCTGGAAGTACACTTCAGTACACTTGATTCTTCTTACATACATACAGGACACACGGAGGCAAGACGCAGTCACGTGTGTTTTATCATTTAAAGCACAATGTCCCACGTTTAAGGGGCTATGATATGATAACTATTGCAGCTTGTGTATTGAAATCTTTTTGCTCATATTTTCAGGTAAATTTGCCTTCTTCCATTGATATTTGGGTGTGTGCAAAAACACACACACCCATATTGTCTTCATTTACCATTATTATAAAGTGCATGTCGGGCATAGGGAAGTTTGGAATTTGATCCCCCCACCCCCCCACCCCCCTTAAATATCTTGCAGTTAATGCATTTTTTTTGTTTATTTCAATAATCTTTTTAACTATATTTCTACATCAAAGTGGAATTATGAAATGCATTTCTACCCTTATGATTAACCATTACACATTTTGAAGGGTATTACAGTGTTTAAAAAAGCACAAAGCATTTAATATTGCAAACACAACAGAGTTCAGAATACAGCAATGACAATTACTGGATCAGGACTGATTTTTTTTTATGGTGACATAGACCTATGGTTTGGCACATTCTGAAAATTTTTAATTTTTTCTGTAACTGAGGTTCAAAACCCAAACATCACAATTGTGAGTGAGTCGTGCTAAGCACTTGTACCACCGTGCTACTTAATTTGGCAAATAAATATAGTTCTGTACTTGTTTCTATGACAGAAATAGCCATATTACTGCCTTGAGTCCAAACTTTGAATTCAGACTAAGCTGAAAAGAAAAAATGAGAAGTTGCACAGGATATGCTCTCTTTTACCACATTCGTTAAAGAAACCAAAGTAGGCAGGTGTCAGCCATTAAAAAAAAAAAAAGTAATTATATGTGCCACCTTTGCAGAAAACCCCAAAAGAAAGATAAGCGAGAAATGAATTGCCAGTTTCAATGAAGCCGTGAAAGAGAGCATGATGAGCGAAGCGCCATAAGAATGTCCATCTAGAGAAGAACTCACTTCATCCTACTCTGTGAATCATGACTATTCATCGGCCAGGAACACTGCAGCCTTTCTCTACTGCCTCAACATTATCATACAATGCTGTCAGTGTGTGAGGCGAACTAGATGTGAAGCAGGACAACAACAACGAGCTTTGCTGTCAAACGTAGATGTCACTCACTAAAATGTCAACACGATGCGCGAACGTGATACCGGTGCATTTCCTGTTTCTCACAATCAAGAGGCCTCTGAACTGGAGAAGAAACAGGAAGTAGAAAGATGCCTGTAAATGCTTCTCAAATTTGGAACACGGCTTGTTAATGCAAGAAGACAAATTCACCTTGTTTATGTGTTGACTTTCAGTCAATCAGGAATAACGATAATTTTGTGTGGGTGAAATCCATACATAATCAATGGAGTGTTGATCAGTTTCACAGATGGACAGTGTAGGCCCAAACTGGCCTCTGAAAAGGCCTAATTGTGCATGTGGGTGAGCGTGTGGGGAACACATGCATAATGACACACTGAGATGCAGATGGGTCATCCTTAATCTCAGTCACGTTTGCCATGCACTTTCCTCAAATACAGCATGTCTTTTAGTAAGACCTGGGATTGATTGTGGACAAGTCAAGGGTGGAGTTTGCCTTTTGCCAAGTCAGCTGCCTTCAGCAGTTAATACAATTGATGCATTAATACATTGATTTGTTTAAACATTATATTTAGATCAACATTTAACTTTTTTTTTTTTTAACTCATATCCAAATGACTTGACCCATCCGACCACTTAAAATATTTAATGTAGCCCTTAAGCACAGAGATTTGTGAACCCCTAGAAGAAGAATTCTGAAAGGACACTCGACACACATCTTGTACAGATAGAGACACAGTGTTCATCCTTGCCCAGTATAAAGAAACGCGTGAAATTCTTTGCGTTATAGATTTTCTTTGTGTGTGTCTGAACACGGCCTTGTGAGTCAAGAGGAGACATTTGCTAAGATACAAAGAGGAACAACATGCTTCCGCTTCCCCTCTTGCTACTCAATATTTAATGCACTCCAGGAGGGTGTGACAATTTCTTTACTTCTCTCAAAAATATATAAATGTGCGTTTGTGTGTTTTGTTTATTTTCATCATAAGAGTGATGCTCTACTTCAAACTTAAGACAGTTAAGGGATCTGGAATATTGCTCCCCACCTAGGTCCTATGTATTGCATTGAAGAGCTAACTGTGTATTTCAAACTTTTAGCATGAGTCAACGGGCAATGATTTGTGCACCCCAGACCAGAAAATGCATCATGAAATCGGACAAAGGAGCACAATGAAACAACTTTACTCATCATTAACTACACTAGTTACGTTGCTCATCTAAAAATAGATAAAGACCACTTGAGTCACCATTTTTAATTTTTTATTCGTGTTTTCAAGTAAAGTGGTGAACCAATGGAGATCTCATGCACTCCATTGACCATCCACTACTGAACAGCATGCTAAGTAGATTTCTCAAAATTCATCAATTAGTTGACAACTAATCGGTTAACAAATTAATAGACAACCATTTTAATAATCGAGTAATCATTGTTTAACTTGAACTTCTCCAAGTCCTCTGATTTCAGCCTCCTAGCATTAATTCTCCTCTGATTTTTATAGGTCTTTGTGAAATCAGGCTGATTCTTTTGTGTTTAATCCAATAAGACGTTTGCAAACATCTACTTTTATTTTGGAAAACAAAGACCAGACCTAACTGAATCACTTTCAAAAAGGACGGTGAGAAGAATCCCTCTTACATGATTTTGCTTAATTGTTATTTAGTTGTAGTTAGCACCAGAGTTGGACTGGCACAAAAAAATGGGCCCTGGTAGTTTGACTTAAGCCCGCCGGCCTGGCCCGACTCACGACCACCGCTGTCTAACACATAGAGTAGTTCTGCCGCTGATATTGACGGATGTTGGTTCAGTTTGTCTATATTCCAAATGAATTAATGGACTAGTCCCTCTAAATTGTGGCCCAGTCTCTTGGGGTAAAATAGAGGAAAATAATAAATAAAAAGCACTGCATCGTCTCCAGTGCTACTCACACTGGTGTATGGAAGGTGCGAATGTTTGGTGATGGTCAGCGGGGCCGTAGGCGCACACTGGCAGCCACGCTTCCGTCAGCCTGCCCCAGGACAGCTGTGGCTACTTAATTAGCTTACCGCCACCACAGTGTGAATGTGTGAGTGCATGAATAATGTATCCATTCCTCTGTAAAGCGTCTTTGAGCGTCTAGAAAAGCGCTATATAAATCCAATGCATTATTATCATTATTATTATTATTATTATTATTATTATTATTATTATTATTATTATTATTATTATTATTATTATAAGACGCCGGCCCACCAGCCCTGGTTAGCACTAAAATGCTAAGTGAATGAATAAACCACACTCAGATAAAAATAAGAAAATCAATATTTTTTCAAAGCTTTTTATTATTATTATTATTATTATTATTTTGTAATGGTTTTAAGTCTGAAATTGAAATAATTAGCTTTGTAGGATTTCACCTTTAGTACAAGAAGTTTGAATATGTTGTCCCTCAAGAATCTCTTTTTCTTCCCTGAACAAGCCTGAACAGGGGTAAGAATTTATCAGCTAAACTATTCACCACCCGTTTGGGGATGTGAAGTATGCGTGGCCTTGTTTTCATGCTGTCACAGGCTGTTCAGGCTTGCCATGTTGATTTTTCGCAACTTTTGCAATTACATTTATCATACTTAATCCCTGAATTAAACACTTAACATGTAATGTGTTCCCACCACTAAGCCTATTTAACAGATTACGCTTCTGCCGCAAGAATACCAAAGGATAAGGAAGAGAAAGGAGTTAAGAGGTACTTGCAGGTTTATCAAATGTTAACGCTTTAAATGTTAACTTTCACATGTACCGTAAATTATAGTAAGATAGAGTTCCATAATGTGATTGTGATAAGCTACAAACAAACATTTTGATTTGCTTTCAAACCTGTTTTATACACCTTGAAATGATACTAAAAGCACACAGTCGAATGCTGCATTCCATTTAGCATGCAACATGCTCGTACAAGTTGCTTAGGTGTGCCCCGCCCTTCAGGAGACGAAAAGACAAAGCTTAAAGTTCCTTTCATAACCTTTAAAGGAATCCTCAATTTTTAAGACACTTTTATTCTTTATTATCTTGCTTCACAATGATGGACATAATCTGTTTCCTGCTATACAACACTTTTTGTTGTTGTTGGGCATCTTGTAGGCTGTATTTCCAAACTGTAAAATTACATTCAGACACTTCAGCATAATGAAAACCTTCTGCATCAAATGTCTGCTTCTGAGGGTTCTAAGACAACTATTAATAAAACTCGTACATTTATGTTTAAACATTATACATTTAATTCATTATGTATACATTGTAATTACATTTACAATTTAACAGGTAGCGCCGACGCCGGGGTAAACAGCAAACGGAGTAATACTTACACTTGGAAGAGTCAAATAAAGAATAGGAAAAAATAACAAAAGCCACTCAAGGGTTGAGGAACGAACACACGGTCTTCAGCTTGGGAGACAGCTGATCTATTCCCTGAGCTACGCAGCTCCTGCTGTCAGTATATCGCTCGTTTCAGTTGGACTCTTCATAACTCCAAGAGACCAAAAGCGATGTGTTTGGCCTTGTCTTGGATATATGCAAACAGTTGGAGGAGCATAACTCAGGTGGTAGTGTGGCAGTCTCCCAAGCTGAAGGTCGTGAGTTCATTCCGCAACCCTTGAGTGACTTTTTTTTCTCTCAATTCTTAATTTTACTCTCGTCCAAGTGTAAATATTAGTCTAAAACTGAGTCTATTTCTTCCCATTCTAAATAGAGTTAAATTTACTCTTTTGAATTTACTGTGTAATAAATGAACTTTCTGCATAGCTAAATTACTACTATCACCACAAATGTCAACTTTATGCTTCATGTTTCCAGTGGGATTAAATTAAAGTCCAATATACAAGTAAAGTCATAACTGTTACTCAAAACAGAGTCACAGCAGATTCAAGTACGTCAACCGAGTACTCTCCCGCCCACGCAGAGCGTATATTGGAGTTTTGGCCATTCAGACAAAGGTTGCATTGCAAAAATTCGGATACATATCCGATCTAGGACCATATATGTAGGTGACCCAGGTAGGATTTGAAAAAGGTTTAGACTGACTCCAAAAAAAACTCATTTGGGTTGCATTTGCCTGCAGTGTGAACGTAGCCAGAGAGACCACATTTTGCAAACCTACCACCAAGTTTTTCTCTGGGTATCCGTAACAGAAAGATGCATGGTGAAACATGCCAGCCTCCAGTACAGCGCGGTGCGATCTATGTAACATAATTAGCGACTACTTGACCTCCGATTATATATATATATTTTTTTAATTGTATATTGATGTGACAGAACTTTTTTTTCATATTATTGAAATAATAGTAGGCAATTAAAAATGTTATCTCACCCTATAGATGGCGCTAAATTCTACACACTGTCCTTTTAAGTAGGCTAAATGTAAGCCTACTTTTACGTTACTTCCTGATGCCTTATAAAAGCTGAATGTGTAAACACTAATCGCATATTGTTTCATTTCAAATCCATAGTGGCAGACAGTGCATCAAAAAAAAATCATGAAAACTCAGTCATGGGCTCTTTGCCCAGCTCGACTACTTCCTGAATGTAACACCATTCCTTTGTTTCCTGTCTTTCATCAGTGGACAAACTGATTAATACAGGCGTGTCTGGCCACTGCCGTCATGTGGTTAGTGAGGTCAGGCACACCTGGATTAATCAGATTGTCCACTCATGAAAATCAGGAAATGAAGGAGTGCTATGGACTATATGCCACGGAGGAGGCGGGACTTACGGGTTTTCACCCAATACTCGCACGAATAGTTTTATGTTGCCTTTTATACTGCAATGATATTTGTGCCAAAGGGCAGGTGAAATTACTGTAGGCGCGTTTGTTGCACGGCACGATGATGTGCGTGCAGTATTTGTCCACATTAGTTGTCATTAATATGATTTAATGCATGAGGCTTTTTCAAGATAGGTGATCAATGAAAGAAGACGAGCGTTTAAAATGGTACACGTCACACTTTTGTCGGAAGTGCGTGGCGGTGGAAAGCCAGTATTGGGACGCGACCAACAGTAACATTAAACATTATTGTTGTGTGTTTTACGGAAGTCGGAAATGCGTGGCATCTAGTCCATTGAGTTCAGGAAGTAGCGTATTTGTGCAAAGAGCCCATTAGTATCCTTAATTATAATAGGCCTACAGTACTGTTACTGTAGTTGTGGACCGACCTGTTGAGCTGTCCAACAGTCAGTCCAGCAGTCCAACATGTAACCTGTAGAAACACATCACAGAGGTACTAGTTAACATCAGAGACATGAAAGAGTTTATTGAGAGCACTTGATAGTTGAAATCAAACTTACATCAGCACATTGGTGGCAATGTAACCACACTCCGGGGCTCCACTAACAATGCTTACAACGAGTAAGGAACGACGTACATTGATAGAATTTCTGCTATTTTGTACATAGGTAGAGATGGCGACGTTCAAAAAGACGACAGTTGCATTGATTCAATGTTAACTTAAATTTACTTTTAAAGTGGAGTCGGGTTAGCTGGTTCTGACTGGACTTGCGACTAGCACAAACATGTTGAAATTTAAAATTTGCATACACTTAAACCCAGTTGCATATGGTAGTTTGTGTGAATACAAATGAAGACTTAATTTGTCTTCGGTTAAAAAAAATCACTGAAAAGTGAAGTAACAAACGGCAAAGTAGGTCGTGGACGAATGTATTCATCCGCTGGGCCGGGCGCTATATTACGCAATGGAGCAACGG